>NC_053022.1:202642728-202984366 GCF_003073215.2 Triticum urartu | reverse complement strand
GAACGATTATAAGCAAATTCAATATGACGCAAGCATTCTTCCCACATTTTCTTACTATTCTTCAAAACAGCCCTACGCATATGAGACAATGTTCTACTGACTACTTTAGTTTGTCCATCAGTTTGAGGGTGACAAGTAGTATTAAAAAGTAGTTTAGTCCTCAAATTAGCCCATAAACATCTCCAAAAGTGGCTAAGAAATTTAGTATCGTGATCTGAAACAATAGTATTTGGCACACCATGCAAGCGAATAATTTCACGAAAGAACAAATCAGCAACATTAACAGCATCATCGCTTTTATGACATGGTATAAAGTGTGCCATTTTCGAGAATCTATCCATGACAACAAATATTTTATCCCTCCCTGCAACGACAAAAGACGAACGGAGCTAGCTAGAATGCATAGCTTGTTAGCACGGAACACAAATCCATCATTAATGACGAACTTGTTCCACATTCTTCCTTCTTTACAATTCTGTATTACATCTTTAAAATCAGCATCATGCACATATTGATCTTTGATGGTCTCCAAACCAAAAATTTAACCCATAGTATAGTATAGCAATCAGACAATGCATTAGCAATAACATTTTCTTTGCCATTCTTATGTTTAATGACATAAGGGAAAGTCTCAATAAATTCAACCCATTTAGCATGTCTATGATTCAGTTTAGCTTGACTTTTAATATGTTACAAAAATTCATGATCAGAATGTATAACAAATACTTTGGGCCATAAGTAATGTTGCCATGTTTCTAAAGTCCGAACAAGAGTATATAATTCTTTATAATAAGTAGAATAATTCAGACTAGGCCCGCTCAATTTTTCAGAAAAGTATGCAACATGTTTGCCATATTGTAATAACACACCTCCTAATCCAATTCCACTAGCATCACATTCAAGCTCAAAAGTATTATTAAAATTAGGAAGTTGGAGTAAAGGAGCATGTGTCAACTTATCTTTCAATATCGTGAAGGCTTCTTCCTGTGCAGTACCCCAAACAAAAGGCACATTCTTCTTTGTAAGCTCATTGCGAGGTGAAACAATGGTGCTAAAATCTCTCACAAAACGCCTATAGAATCCAGTGAGGCCAAGAAAACTCCTCACTTGCGTGACCGTTTTGGGCTGCAGCCAACTCTCAATAGCTTTAATCTTGGATTTATCAACTTCAATTCCCTATTGAGTAACATTATCTGCAGCATTAACTCAAGACCCTCGCGAGAGGTCAAGCCTCATGAGGCGGACGACGCCAAGACCTCCCTGGGGGCATCCTCACTAGGCTGGCTCTCGAGGAGTAGACATATCTATGCAAGGGGCACCTTGCGAGGTTCGTGTGACGTGAGCCATGACGACCCAGACCAGGCAGGCGCAAGTGGGCGCAGTGCACTAGTTTAATCTTTGGTGCTAAAGAGGCAGGTGCAGGAAAGGAGTCCCGAGGCATCACGCAAAGGTTTCATTATCGGTGCAACAAGACCAAGGCCAGTAGGACGGCAGGATGGAGGTCATCGCGGAGCCCACAGCAGCGTCACCACTGGAGTCTTTAGCAGGCGAAGACCACCTTTTGTCAGGATAGCTTGTACTAGTTGCCCCCCTTCAATCTTGGCCATTGTTGGATCCCTTCCCGCCTAACATTTGGGAATAGGAACAGGGCCTCTATAAATAGGCTAGCCACAACCGTAGCAGGGACGGATCATTCAGACCATCCTCACACACACCAGCTCATCGAGCTTAAGAACACCTCTCCTCACGAGGCAGTTCATCCATTGTACCAGTTCATCCCTAGCCCTAGAGGCAATCCACCACCACCACACTAGAGTAGGGTATTATACCACGACTGTGGACCGAACCAGTATAAACTGATGTGTCTCATGTTCCTTGGGTTCGCCGAGCTAGGCCGTGGGATCGTCCAGCGAGCGAACTAGAGTGGAGGAATACTTCATGCGCACCCAAGTGTTTGAACCTCAAGGGTTTGCCGGAACCTATGATCTAACATTTGGCGCGCCAGGTAGGGGAAGTGGGGAAGTGGAGGCCCCCATGTACTGTCGGTTGCCACGCGTCGACCCGGGCCGCAGGCGGTTGGGGCCTGCGATGCTCCACACTTGCCCTTTGGCTTCGCCTCAAAGCCAAGTTTGAGCGCGCCTGGGTCCCGGGGGCTACTGTCGGCGTCCTGGGAATGGGGGTACCCAGACTTGCCTACCTGCAGCCAACGGCATGGCTCCACCAGCGGCCTGGTGCGGCCTATCATCTGCACCTGCAACTCAAGACCCTCGCGAGGGGTCAAGCCTCGCGAGGCGGACGATGCCAAGACCTCCCTGGGGGCAGCCTCACTAGGCTGGCTCCCGAGGAGCGGAGAAATCTATGCAAGGGGCACCTCGTGAGGTTCACGTGACGTGAGCCATGACGACCCAAGCCAGGCGGGCGCAGTGCACCAGTTTCCTCGGTGCTAAAGAGGGAGGCGCAGGCGAGATGTCCCGAGGCATCTGATGACCCACAAGTATAGGGGATCTATCATAGTCCTTTCGATAATTAAGAGTGTCGAACCCAACGAGTAACAAAAGGAAATGATAAGAAGTTTTCAGTAAGGTATTCTCTGCAAGCACTGAAATTATCGGTAACAGATAGTTTTGTGATAAGGTAATTTGTAACGGGTAACAAGTAATAAAAGTAAATAAGGTGCAGCAAGATGGCCCAATCCTTTTTGTAGCAAAGCACACGCCTGGACAAACTCTCATATAAAGGAAAATGCTCCTAAGGATACATGGGAATTATCATCAAACTAGTTTTCATCACATTCATATGGTTCGCGTTCGGTACTTTCATAATTTGATATGTGGGTGGACCGGTGCTTGGGTACTGCCCTTCCTTGGACAAGCATCCCACTTATGATTAACCCCTCTTGCAAGCATCCGCAACTACAAAAGAAGTATTAAGGTAAACCTAACCATAGCATGAAACATATGGATCCAAATCAGCCCCTTACGAAGCAACTCATAAACTAGGGTTTAAGCTTCTGTCACTCTAGCAACCCATCATCTACTTATTACTTCCCAATGCCTTCCTCTAGGCCCAAACAATGGTGAAGTGTCATGTAGTCGACGTTCGCATGACACCACTAGAGGATAGACATCATACATCTCATCAAAATATCGAACGAATACCAAATTCACGTGACTACTTATAGCAAGACTTCTCCCATGTCCTCAAGAACAAACGTAACTACTCACAAATCATATTCATGTTCATAATCAGAGGGATATTAATATGCATAAAGGATCTGTACATATGATCTTCCACCAAGTAAACCAACTAGCATGAACTACAAGGAGTAATCGACACTACTAGCAACCCACAGGTACCAATCTGATGTTTTGAGACAAAGATTGGATACAAGAAATGAACTAGGGTTTGAGAGGAGATGGTGCTGGTGAAGATGTTTATGGAGATTAACCCCCTCCCAGTGGAAGGATCGATGGTGATGACGATGGTCATAATTTCCCCCTCCCTGAGGGACGTTTCCCAGGCACAACAGCTCTACCGGAGCCCTAGATTGGTTCCGCCAAGGTTCCGCCTTGTGGCGGCAGAGTTTTGTCCCGTAAGCTTGCTAATAATTTTTTCTCGGATGAAAGACTTCATATAGAGGAAGGTGGGCATTGGAGGCCTGCCAGGGGGCCCACGGGACAGGGAGACGCGCCTAGGGGGTAGGGCACGCGCCCACCCTGATGTCAAGGGTGTGGGCCCCCTCTGGTAAATTCTTTCGCCAGTATTTTTTTATATTTTGAAAAACGTGCTCCTGTGAAGTTTCAGTACTTTTGGAGTTGTGCAGAATAGGTCTCTAATATTTGCTCCTTTTCCAGCTTGTAAAATAAGAGAGAATAGGCATAAGTATTGTGACATTATGTGTAATAACAGCTCACAATGCAATAAATATCGATATAAAAGCATGATGCAAAATGGGCGTATCAACTCCCCCGAGCTATTTATTTCGGATCTTGCAACAATGACAACTTACTTGAAGGATCTTACTCGATCCATTGGTAGATATGGTGGACTCTCATGGCAAAATGGGGTTTAAGGATATTTGGAAGCACAAGTAGTATCTCTACTTAGTGCAAAGGATTTGGCTAGCATGAGGGGGAAAGGCAAGCTCAACATGTTGGATGATCCATGAAAATATAATTTATTTCGGATGTAAGAAAGCATAACCCATTACGTTGTCTTTGTCGGATGTGGGGTTCCGGCAAACCCTTAAAGTTCGAACACTGGGGTGCGCGCGAAGTCTTTCCTTCCCACCAATCTACGCCCTAGCTCACTAAGATCTCGCGGACGAACTCGACGAACTCGCAACGCGGAAAGACACGAGGTTTATATTGGTTCGGGACACCGTTGTGTTGTAATACCCTACTCCACTGTGGTGGTGGTGGATTGCCTCTTGGTTGAAGATGAACAGTACAAGGGAAGAACAGTCTCCTGAGGTTGAGGTGTTCTTGCGAGTAGGCTCTCGTCTGGGCTAGATCAAGCTAAGATGAGATGCATCTACTATGGTGGCTTGCTCTACTTATATAAGCCCTGGTCCTCTTCCCAAATATTGAGCGGGAAGGGAGCCAACAACGGCCAATTCGAAAGGGGACAGCTAGCACAACTTATCCTAACAAATGCAGTCTTCGCTTCCAAAAGGCTCTGGTGGTGACGCCGCCTTGGGCTCCATGGTGACCTCCGTCCTGCCATCTAGCTGGTCTTGGTCTCGTTGCACTGATATGGAAACCTTTTCTTTACGTCTTGGTACTCCGCGCCTGCGCTTGATTCCTTAGCACCAAAGAGGAAACAAGGACACTGTGCGCGCTGGCGCCCGCTAGGTGTCGTGCGTCATGACTTACGTCACAATGGCCTCGTGAGGTTTGCCCTGACTTGATATCTCTGCTCCTCGTGAGCCTTCCTAGCTAGGCCGCTCCAAAGAAGGCCTTGCGTCATCCGCCTCATGAGGCTTGGACCCTCGCGAGGGTCTTGGATGCTCTGTTGATGAAGATGGGACGTACGGCCTGCTAGCTCAGCCACGCCATGGGCCGCAGGCAGGAAAGTCTGGGGACCCCCATTCCCAGAACGCCGACAGTAGCCCCTGGGCCCAAGGTGCGCTCGGGCTTGGCTTCGTGGCGAAGGCAAGTGCCAAGTACGGAGCGCCGCGGGCCCCAAAAGCCTGCGGCCTCGATTGACGCGTGGTGGTTGATTGGACGTGCGCGTCTCCACTTCCCCACGCTGCCCTTGAATCTGCCTGGCTATGTGGCCCCACCTCTTACACTGTTATTCTTCCTTCGCCACGCCCGGCTCTTCCAATCTCCCTGCTGCCTCGACACCCTGCTCCGCCTTCTCAATATGACCACTCCACCCACTTCACCGCCATGGCGCCGAAACAAGCCGAAAAGGGGAAGAAACCTATGTCCTCGCCAACTGCGCCTCCATCCTTCGAGCCGGCGCTCGGCCGGCCTCGGGTGCTCAACGACGAGGCCATGGACAAGGTGCGCCCCGTGCTTGCCTCCAGTTTCAACGAGTGGGGAGAGACGCCGGCTTGGCCCGCGTCTCGCACCAGCATGGCTCGGGCAGTTACTGAGGTTCCGATCTTCATTGATGCCCTCTAGGCTGGCCTGATTCCTCCCTTCTCTGCCTTCTTCAACGCGGTGCTCGAGCATTATTAGATCCACATGCTCCATCTTGATCCTCAGGCAGTGACCCTTCTCACCGTCTTCGCCTTCGTGTGTGAGGCCATGGTGGGCATCTCCCCCTCCGTGGCACTCCTCCGCCACTTCTTCTCGTTGCATCTCACCGGTCCCGGGCAGAGCTCAGGGTGTGTGGGCTTTCAGGCCATGGCTGCGACGGCAGGCGCCGGATCAACTTTGAGCTCCCTTCATCCACGAGCGAGTTCCGTATGCGATGGGTGTTTGTTGACGTAGGCGTGCTAAACCCTCTGCTCCAAGCTCCGGTGGGGCCTGCCATTCCAAACTCCGGCTGGGGTCATCAGAAGCTCACGAGCCCCTGCCTTGCCCCCGTCTGGGCCAGGCTGAGGTGGTTGAAGGACCTTGGCATGACTGCGCCCATGGTGGTGAGGGAGTTTGTCAGGCGTCGAGTTGCTCCACTCCAGCGCCATTCTCGACCGATGTGGGACTTTCTCAGCAGACATGACAACATGAGGTTTCAGGAGGAGGGGCTTCCTCTTGCTGCGTGGCAGACAGTTCTCACGGTCCTATCAGGTGTCCCTCTGCCAGACGAGATGCCCAGGAACAGCTGCATGTTGTACCGCTGCGAAAACAAAGTCACATTTGCCGCGAACATGCCTTCCTTTGATGAGTGGGGGCTGCGCCCAATCGTCTTGGTGGGGCCCCGTGAGAACCCCGTCATCATGGTCCCTTTCTTCGCTGCTAGTGCCAGGCTCGCCCCAGGTGACGGTGCGGGGGAGCAAGCTGTGACGGGGGCCCGCGGCTCAGGTGCTGAGGAGCATATGTCGTGTGGTGATCCGGGGGCATCGTCCTCGGGGGCCTGCGACCCCCCTCCTGAGGCATTGGTTGTCGAGGAGATGCGACATGCGGCTCCCGAGGCTGAGGATCCAGGAGCCTTGGGTCTTCTTCAGCTCCGCCTCGCACCGGCCGTCACATCCAGCGCTTCGGTCCCCTTTGTGTGGATTTCGAGGAGCTCCGCCAGAGGAAGGGATCCCCCAGCGGCAGCAACATCTTCAGGCCGTTGAAGCAACGGAAGTACATCATTATTGACGCGTAAGTATCTTGTCACCGTGGCTTTTTGCGCGTGGTCTTCTTATCCTGACGCCTGTCCTCCAGAGCTCCTTCAGCTGAAGCTGTTGCGCCTTCCGAGAGGCGGCCTCCTCCTTCATCAACTCCTCCGTCGGCATTGGGCGTTCCTGGCCTGTTGCCGCCCCTGGAGCAGGGTTGGTCGGAGGAGCATCCCCGCCTTCGGGATGTGCTGAGCCCGTGGTTTGGCCGCCCCTCGCTCATGGTCTGGCATGGAGCTTGGCGGGCGTGCCCAAGACTCCTCCTCTGCTCATGAGCAGTCACTGGCTAACCCCGGTCTTCGGTTCCTCCTCAAGCAGCGAGCCTCGATCAGCTTGGCCTCCTCGCAAGGATGGGTTGACGTCAGGCACGGCGCCAGCCCCCAACCGGGAGGTGGCGCGCCAGTTGATGCTTCACCCGCCGCCCCTGAGGTGGAGGACGAGGCGGGCCGAGCGTTTGAGCTCGAGCGCGGGCGCAACGTGTTCTGTCATGAGCTCTTCCAGGAGGCGATGGGCGCGGTGAGCCGCCTTGATGAAGAGCTTGCTGGTGTCGACTCGCGTCTTGAGGCTGAAGCTCTTCGGTTGGTGGAGAGCGGCGCAATCTGCGAGTGGCCATCAACCTTGGTCGCTATCAGCTTGACCTCGAGAACGCGAAGGCCGAGGCGTCCCTCAAGATTGCCAATGAGGCCCGCTCGGGAGCTTTGAAAGAAGCTCATGAGGCCAATCGCCGAAGCGAGGCTGCGGGGGAGCGCGCGTGGGGGCTTCAGGCCTGGAGCGCATCCCTTGAGTAGCAGGTGGAGGTGCGCAGGGCCGCTCTTGCATCGCTAAGGGGGATGCCTGCGGTGGAAGAGGAGTTCCGGCAGCGTGAGGAGGCGCTGGCCCTAGAAGCCGTGGAGCGCAGCCTCAAGCTCGAGCGACTGGAGACAAGGGAGTGTCAAGTCGCTCAAGCAGAAGATGCCATCGGGGCCCGTGAAGCCGGAGTCGAGGAGGAGATCAATCGCCGGGTTGCCAGGGTTCGCGCAGAGCTGGAGGGGAGGTATGACCTGAAGCTAAAGCTCGCCGGTCTAGAGGGTGCGGGCAGGGCCGCCGCCCTCAGGCCCAGGTTGGACGAGGCCGAGAGGCGTGCGGAGGCCACAACCGCCGCCCTGGTTACGGCGCAGGCGGACTTGGCCTCCGCCCAAGCCGAGTTGCTTTCCCTCCAGAAACGAGTTGACGATGCCGAGGCCGTCACATGGCAAAACAGGGAGGACATGCTCCAACGCCGAACGCTGGAGCACGAGCATGCTCCTATGCTTCAAGACCTTCAGAACAAGGCCAACACCGCCCTGGGTTACATCTGCGACGAGAACACCCCGGCCCCTCACTCGAATGACTACGCCAGCCACCTGACCTTCTTAACCAAGGTGGTGACGCGCCTGGAGGCTCTATCTTCCAGAGCTCGACACCTTGTGGAGGGGAGGGGTCGTGGCCTGCTTCAGCGCGCCTTCTCCTATGTCTTCAGCCATATTCTGAATGCCGACCCCAACTTCGACTTCGACGCCGCCATTGCCCCCGTACCCAGCCGTCCGGGGCAACCTGGCGCGTTGGGTAGAGGACCATGTCGACGCGTTGGTCAGGGCATTCACCTAGGAGGATGACGCGGTGGTGGTCGTTGCAGATGAAGGTAGCGTGGTCAATGACGATGATGGGGGCATCGCCGACAGCGGCGGCGATACCGACGAAGATGACGATGACGCGAGTGACGCGTCCGCGGGTGATGTAGCGAGTGAAGTCTCTAGTTGATCCCATGTTCGCCTGTTGTTTCATCCTGCACGCAAAACTCGGGCATGGCCCTTGGAAGAATTTGTAAGAGCATTTTGAGAGGGGGAGCCCCTCGTGTTAGCAAATTGCAGTTTTTACTTTCCTATGCGATGTGGGTATGTGTCCTTGTGAGCTCATGAAGCTGGGGGTGAGCTCCCCGACGTGGTTTACCTTAGTCAGCGCCAGCTTAGGGCTGGGTCATGAGGCAACGAGTTCCTGAGAATCCTGCGGAGCTTATCGCCCTGCTTGAGGGGGCCCCGTAAGAGGTGAGCACTAGGTGCAGTGCTAGCACGTGCTTGACGAGCGTGCGCTTTGCGCGGTCTAGCTCGCGAGGAGCTTTGCGAAGGAAAGGCGATGGACATGAGTCCCAAACCAAACGAGATATAGAAGGCAAGAAATGCCTCGAATGAGAAAAGGCACCCCCCGCGCGCATTGATAAAAATTCAGCTTCAACTTCAGTCCAGATCTAGAAAGCAAAGCCACAGAAAGAGAGATCCAAAGCAAAAGGCCGCGTCCGGCACCTAGTCTAGTCTTCGGGTCTTCATGTCTTCTCACCAGCGCGGAGCTAAGTGCTGCCACTAGGCGTGGGAGGGAGCCCCAGGGCCTTAGGCCGGCGCTCCTGAGAGTCCAGGGCGTGTACAGCCCCAACTCATTATTACATGAGAGTGTCACGGGCGGCGAGCTTCACACGCATCGGCCTTCTTCACAGGTACCGGCCTTGCATCATATCGCTAGACGAGGGCCCCGCCTTGCGCCACCCTCGACCTCCTTTGAGCCGACCGGTCAACAGGACGACACAAAAGAGGGAAAGGGGACGCCAGCGGTTCCCTCGGTGACCACGGGTCCTTTGCCAGGGGAAGGGTTGTTGAAGCCACCCCGGCAGAGGGCCTACATCCAGGTGTCCCCTGGTTTCGCATGCCTTGGGGAGGGGCCTTGCTCCTGGCTCCCTCCCCGCGGCCCCCAACATTTCTCCCTCGCTGCAACCAGATTCATCTGCAGCTCATGATTAGCATAAGAATGTTCCTGAGAGATTAGCAATAATCTGTAGTTGTCGTTGTCGGCGCGATCGTTGTGGTTCTCCGTTGGTTTTTGGAAGCCTTCGACTCCTAGCGCCCCCTCTCCCCAATCTTCTCCAATGAATGAGCCAGGGTCGTCCTCTGGTGCGTACACTTGGTCCATCATGTGGGGCACGTATGCTTCCAGGGCCGTTACCCCAAGCACCTCGCCGTGGTACCCCATGCTCAATGTTGCTCGGCCCATAGTGGCGCCCTTGGGATGAAAACACGGCATCCGGCTGGGACCATGGGGGGCGACGCTTGCGACCGCGCCCGCCGCGGGCGGCATGGGGGAGTTGTATCCCCCTACGCCGTTGGCTGTGCTGATGTTGATGAAGCCCCCGGGCGTAGTTGATGGCGCGTGGATGTGGTGAGGTTCGCCGCGCGGCCCTGCAGTGTCCTGGGGAGGAAGTCGATAACAGAACGGTGGTGCTCCCAACGCTGCTGCATCCAGCAGCTCGGCAACACGCTCCAGCAGTGTGTCTCGACTGCTTTCCATCATCCTGCACCATTGCAGCTCCCTTTCCATGGTGAGCGCTGCCCGCATGTTTGCTTCCTCCCACCGTGAGTGCGGCACCGTTGTTGTGGCATGGCTCGCCGCTCTTGCGGCGGCCCGTACCTGCCGTGGGTCAGGGTGGACGATGCCGGACCGTGCTGCCTGCGCCCGGCGGGGTTTGGCGGCGCCCGTGCCGCCTGGAGTGGGGGGTCGAGACCTTCATGGGCAGGTGGCACTGCCCGGGCTGGCCAGGCTGCCCAGCGGTCGGAGCCGGCCCTTGAGTCGCCGGACATCGTGCCTAAGGAGCATCGACGAGCTGGTCGGTGGAGGAGGAGCTCCGACGCACCCCTACCTGGCGCGCCAAATGCCGGATGTGGGGTCCCGACAATCCCTTAAGGTTCGAACACTGGGGTGCGTGCGAAGTCTTTCCTTCCCACCAATCTACGCCCTAGCTCACTAAGATCTCGCGGACGAACTCGACGAACTCACAACGCGGAAAGATACGAGGTTTATACTAGTTCGGGCCACCGTTGTGGTGTAATACCCTACTCCAGTGTGGTGGTGGTGGATTGCCTCTGGGGCTGATGATGAACAGTACAAGGGAAGAACAGCCTCCTGAGGTTGAGGTGTTCTTGCGAGTAGGCACTCGATCGGGCTGGATCAAGATAAGATGAGATGCCTCTACTATGGTGGCTTGCTCTACTTATATAGGCCCTGGTCCTCTTCCCAAATATTGAGCGGGAAGGGAGCCAACAATGGCCAATTCGAAAGGGGACAGCTAGTACAGCTTATCCTGACAAAAGCTGTCTTCGCATACAAAAGGCTCTAGTGGTGACGCCACCTTGGGCTCCATGGTGACCTCCGTCCTACTGTCCTACTGGTCTTGGTCTCTTTGCATTGATATGGAAACCTTTCCTTAGCACAAAAGAGGAAACAAGGACACTGTGCGCGCTGGCGCCTGCCTGGCGCCCTCCTGGTGTCGTGCGTCATGGCTTACGTCATGAGGGCCTCATGAGGTTTGCCCTGCCTTGATATCTCCGCTCCTCGTGAGCCTGCCTAGCAAGGCCGCTCCAGAGAAGGCCTTGCGTCGTCCGCCCCGCGAGGGTCTTGGATGCCTTGTTGATGAAGATGGGCCGTACGGCCTGCTGGCTCAGCCATGCCGCAGGCCGCAGGCAGGCAAGTCTAGGGACCCCCGTTCCCAGAACACCGACA
The DNA here is from genome assembly GCF_003073215.2 of Triticum urartu. Lineage (NCBI taxonomy): Eukaryota > Viridiplantae > Streptophyta > Magnoliopsida > Poales > Poaceae > Triticum > Triticum urartu. Next base: position 202,973,034 of record NC_053022.1, on the reverse strand, counting down.
GTCTTCCTTGTCCAACGTCAACTTTTTAGCATGTCATATTTCAATGAGTGCTCACAATCATAAAAGATTTCCAAGATAGTATATTTATATGAAAAAACCTCTCTTTCTTTATTACTTCCTATTAATTGCAACGATGACCAGAACTATGTTTGTCAACTCTCAAAAACTTTTATTCATCATACTCTTTATATGTGAAGTAATTACTCTCCATAAGATCCATATGATCTCTTACTTTTTATTCCCTCCAGATCATGGCAAGATAATCAGGCCCTTGGTTCATAACTAATCTTTATTATATAATGCTCATGGCTTGATTACATAGAAGGATCATAAAGCAAATCTCAAAACTAAATCATACTAAAACTTTATTCTACTAGATCAAGAAATAAACAAAAGGATTGAACTAAGAAAAACAGTAAAGATAAAAGTGTGATGGTGATATGATACCGGGGCACTCCCCCAAGCTTGGCAGTTGTCAAGAGGAGTGCCCATACCCATGTGTTTGTTGGCGAACGTAGTAATTTCAAAATTTTGCTACGCACACGCAAGATCATGGTGATGCATAGCAACGAGAGGGGAGAGTGTAGTCTACGTACCCTCGTAGACCGAGAAAGGAAGCGTTATGACAACGCGGTTGATGTAGTCGTACGTCTTCATGGCCCGACCGATCAAGCACCGAAACTACGGCACCTCCGAGTTCTAGCACACGTTCAACTCGATGATGATCTCCGGACTCCGATCCAGCAAAGTGTCGGGAAAGAGTTCCGTCAGCACGACGGCATGGTGACAATCTTGATGTTCTACTGTCGTAGGGCTTCGCCTAAGCACCAACAATATTATCGAGGACTATGGTGGAGGGGGGCACCACACACGGCTAAGAGACCGATCTTCAAGATCAACTTGTGTGTCTAGAGGTGCCCCCCTGCCCCCGTATATAAAGGAGCAAGGGGGGAGGCCGGCCGGCCCTTGGGGCGCACCAAGGAGGAGTCCTCCTCCTAGTAGGAGTAGGACTCCCCTCTTTCCTACTCCTACTAGGAGGGGGAAAGGAAGGGGAGAGGGAGAAGGAAAGGGGGGCGCCGCCCCCCCTCTCCTAGTCTAATTCGGACCAGAGGGGGAGGGGGCGCGCGGCCCACCCTGGCTGCCACTCTCTCTCTCTCTCCACTAGGGCCCATAAAGCCCATTACTTCTCCCGGGGGGGTTCCGGTAACCCTCCGGCACTCCGGTTTTCTCCAAAATCACCCGAAACACTTCCGGTGTCCCAATATAGCCGTCCAATATATCAATCTTTATGTCTCGACCATTTCGAGACTCCTCGTCATGTCCGTGATCACATCCGGGACTCCGAACAAACTTTGGTACATCAAAATATATAAACTCATATTGAAACTATCATCGTAACGTTAAGCGTGCGGACCCTACGGGTTCGAGAACAATGTAGACATGACCGAGACATCTCTCCGGTCAATAACCAATAGCGGAACCTGGATGCTCATATTGGCTCCCACATATTCTACGAAGATCTTTTATCGGTCAGACCGCATAACAACATACTTTGTTCCCTTTGTCATCGGTATGTTACTTGCCCGAGATTCGATCGTCGGTATCTCAATACCTAGTTCAATCTCGTTACCGGCAAGTCTCTTTACTCGTTTTGTAATACATCATCTCGCAACTAACTCATTAGTTGCAATGCTTGCAAGGCTTATGTGATGTGCATTACCGAGAGGGCCCAGAAATACCTCTCCGACAATCGGAGTGACAAATCCTAATCTCGAAATACGCCAACCCAACATGTACCTTTGGAGACACTTGTAGAGCTCCTTTATAATAACCCAGTTACGTTGTGACGTTTGGTAGCACACAAAGTGTTCCTCCGGCAAACGGGAGTTGCATAATCTCATAGTCATAGGAACATGTATAAGTCATGAAGAAAGCAATAGCAACATACTAAACGATCGGGTGCTAAGCTAATGGAATGGGTCATGTCAATCACATCATTCTCCTAATGATGTGATCTCGTTAATCAAATGACAACACATGTCTATGGTTAGGAAACATAAGCATCTTTGATTAACGAGCTAGTCAAGTAGAGGCACACTAGTGGCATTTAGTTTGTCTATGTATTCACACAAGTATTATGTTTCCGGATAATACAATTCTAGCATGAATAATAAACATTTATCATGATATAAGGAAATAAATAATAACTTTATTATTACCTCTAGGGCATATTCCTTCAGTGTTTATGTCTCTTTCTTCAGGGGTGGTGATGTGATATTCTTGGCGATGATGCCCCTTAGGATGTGATTCTCTTCCTCGAGCTTATTGACTTGCTGCTTGAGGTCCATTATTTCCTTATGGTGCTTGCCCGTGACTGCTAAAGCTCCTTTCACCCAAGGATGTTGCATAACTGCGGGAGAACAGGTAACACTCTTTTTCATATTTTCATAAGAAAGAAATCTAACATTGGAACGGATGACCGAGTTTGGAATAGCTGAGCTCCGTAGTTCCCCCATCGTGAATTCGGCTCGTAAACGGGAAGTAACTTCTTGATCCTCCTCCATGGCATATATCCTTTTCAAGTCGGCCTCCATCTCTTCCTTCGTTGATGGCCCAAAGTGGTCAGCATTGCTATTTGCTCTTGGCCCCGGTATCGGATGAGACACTCGACTCTCCCCGACTAAATCTTGAGAAGACATCTTGCTCTAGATCTGCGCAAGAAACAACTCGAAACAAAAATAGAGGATATTTTCGTGGTACGGTGTTCAAAACCTTAGGGAGAATATATAGTGAATTTTTTACCGACCGAAAGAAGTATCGTGCAACAAAACGGGGTCTGGAGGGCACACGAGGTGCCCATGAGGCAGGGGGCACGCCCAGGGGGGTAGGGCCGCCCTCCACCCTCATGGAAGCCTCATGTCCTTCCCAGACTGCTTCTTATTTTCCTATTTTCTTAAATATTCCAAAACGGAGTTTGCTATTAGAACTGTTTTGGAGTCGGTTTACTTACCGTACCACATAACTCCTCCTTTTCGGAGTCTGAAACGTTCTGGAAAGTGTCCCTTATGTATTCCTCCGGGGTTAAGGTTTCAATAACATAAGTTTCAACATTTATGGGCTTACCTGAGATATAATGTTTGATTCTTTGACCGTTCACCACCCTCGGATTTGTTCCTTCAAAGCTGTAGATTTTTATGGCACCGGAATGATAGACCTCCTCGACAATGTAAGGACCTTCCCATTTAGAGAGGAGTTTGCCTGCAAAAAATCTTAAACGAGAGTTGTATAGCAAAACATAATCACCTACATTAAACTCACGCTTTTGTATCCTTTAATCATGCCATCTTTTAACTTTTTCTTTAAACAGTTTGGCATCCTCATTGGCCTGGGTTCTCCATTCATCAAGTGAGCTGTCGGGGGAAATGACACCTATGGGACCGCTGGGATCCCTTTTTGTTATGGTTGGCAGGCGCGGGGTTGTGCAAAGAGCGGGTCTAGAAGCCAGCACGAGCATCGTTTACTCAGGTTCGGGCCGCAAGGATGCGTAATACTCTAGTCCTGCTTTGGTGTATATTTGAGTGTTCTTGAGCTCTTGAACGAGCTACGATGCGTGCTCGTCCAAAAGATCCGAATCCTCTCTCAGTATGCCGTGGACCTCCGTTTATAGTCAAAAGGTGCTGCCACAGTGGCACACAGGAGGTGGAAAGGTAAACAGTGTACAAGCTTATCGCCTGTGATCACAGGACAAAGTGCATTAAATGCACTACTTAGGTGTCCACTTGCTTTATCGGGGGCGGTAATGTGGCCCATCCCGTCCGTCACCACTCCGGCTCACCCCGACATGCGTCCAGGCCAATGAGGCATGCAGCGCCATGTAGGCTGGCAGGCTGGTGAGTTTGCATGGTGGTAGGGTCTTCAGGAAGATCTGCATGCTGCCACGCTGGTGTCTGGCTAGTTGGATTAGTATCCACGTACTGCTACGTGGGTATCCACGTACTGCTACGTGAGTACTTGCTTCAGTTGGTGGGTTGGCCGCTGAGCTGGGGCAGCGATGGGGCGACAAGGTCTTGCTGTGGTTCCGCGTATATTCTCGGCAAGGGTCTTGCCGGGGTCTTGCGAGCGTCTTCGGCAAGGGGACTTGCCGGGGCCTCATGGGCATCCTCGGCTGGCCTTGTTGGGGCCTCGTGGGCATCCTTGGCAAGGAGTCTTGCGATTGTCTTATCTTCTGGTCTTCATCTAGGATTTGTAGGCTCTGTGTCTTCACAAAGATTTGCGTGCCACCATGGAGGTGCCTCCCGAGCCTCGGTTCCAAAGTGGTCGATGGTGTTGGAACCCTTGGGCTCGAGGATGGCGGCTCTTCTGGTGTCGGGCAAGTTGCCCCGGCAAGGGCCTTGACGGGGGAGTCCACCTTGTCCCTCTGCTCTTCATGTTTCTGGCTTGGCATTGTTCTGGTTGTCTTGTGGCTCTTCTTCCTTCCTCTGCCCCGCTAGGTGTGGCCACATGCGCGGCTCCAACTTCCTGTGCACAAGTAAAGGGGTACAAAAGAGAGCCCCTGGGACTGGGCCATACATAAGCTCAACATGTTGTTGGGCTAGGCCCAAAACAGTGCGCGGGCATGCGGGGCCGAGTTTTACTGCTGTAACTCCCTCGCCCATCGCACTTCCCCACAACCCGTGTTGAATGCGCGATGTGGCGGTCATGCATTACGTGGGGGTCATGCGTGGGGCTGTTGCTGCCCTCATGTGTCACATTACAGTAAATGGTAAAGAGGCGGCTCGCGCCTTCCCCAGAAAAGGGAGGAAAATGCAAGGGTGCGGCTCATTTACCAAGTGGACTCGAGCCGCGACCTTAAAGGCGCCCGCGCCCCATTGTCATGGGGTGGAATGCAATCGCTTCAGTCGTCCTCTTGATTCCATTTCGCTTGCCACATGTACTTCATGCCTCTAGGAGGGTAGGTGCTGGACGCGGAGGGCACATGCCATAATGTGGAAGCGGGAAAATTGGGCCGTCGCTGATTGGAGCAGCGGGTCGGTCCCGATTCCCCTCGCCTCTTGGCGGCTAGATTGGTCGAGCAGGGCGGCTGAGCCTCAGCCCCGCCCCTTTATAAGAAAGAGGGGAGAGGGGACGGCGTCCTTCGATCCTTCAGTGCTCATCTCCTCTGCCTCGACTCCTTCCTTCCCTTCGTAATGGCAAGAGGGCATGCAGGTGCTTCGATGGCAGCAACGAGGGCCTCCGCTCGACAGCGCGCCCTTCCTTCCCAAGAGCTCATGGCGGCGGGGCCGGCCGCGGGAGGTAGAGGGAGGGGGCGAGGCCGAGGCCGTCGTGGTGCTCGGGGAGGAGGAGGACGGGGTGGCGCAACGGCTTCGCCTCCGCCTGCGGCCCTTCCAATGGAGGGCCATGTCGGAGACCAGCCCCGCGAGTTTTACGTCAGGCTACATGGGCGAGTGCGCGGCCGTCTTTGTCTCCCCACTGTCGGTGTAAAAACCGGCGGATCTCGGGTAGGGGGTCCCGAACTGTGCGTCTAAGGCGGATGGTAACAGGAGGCGGGGGACACAATGTTTACCCAGGTTCGGGTCCTCTCGATGGAGGTAATACCCTACTTCCTACTTGATTGATCTTGATGATATGAGTATTACAAGAGTTGATCTACCATGAGATTGTAGAGGCTAAACCCTAAAAGCTAGCCTATGATTATGATTATTGTTGTCCTACGGACTAAACCCTCCGGTTTATATAGAGACCGGAGGGGGCTAGGGTTACACAGAGTCGGTTGCAAGGGAGGAGATCTACATATCTGAATTGCCAAGCTTGCCTTCCACGCAAAGGAGAGTCCCACCAAGACATGGGATGAAGTCTTCAATTTGGTATCTTCATAGTCCAACAGTCCGGCCAAAGTATATAGTCCGGCAGTCCGAGGATCCCCTAATCCAGGACTCCCTCAATAGCCCCTAAACTAGGCTTCAATGACGATGAGTCCGGCGCGTAGATTGTCTTCGGCATTGCAAGGCGGGTTCCTCCTCCGAATACACCATAGAAGATTTCGAACACAAGGATAGTGTACGGCTCTGCAAAACAAATTCCATATACCACCGTAGAGAGTATAATATTTCCACAAATCTAATCTGCTGACAACTTTTTCATAATGCGACATCACGCCATGCCTGGTCATTATTCAAACCGTTTTTCTCAACAAGCCTGCCACTACACATGTCACGAGGCAGTTTTCTTGGCATGTCTTGTCGAAGCACAGATCATGTCCCCTTATCATAGTATTCTGATCAATACGGGTGTGGGTAACCCAATCGCGCCTGCTGGTATGACTTCTCGATTTTAGGCAAGTTCTGAACGGCCACGCGGAGGACGCTTGATATTCATCCTCTTTATTAAGGGGCCAAGGCCTATCCTTTTCTTCTCGCGCTCGATCCTTCAATCATGTCTGGATCCAACCTTCAAGGCCGATGGATGGCCTCTTCTATCACAGAGGAGGACATCAAGAAGCTAAGAGAGGCCAGGTATCTGACCGCCGAAATCTCGCACAGGCTGCCCGCTCAAGGGAAGGTCATCCCCACTCCCGAACCCAACGAGAGTGTCTTATTTGTTTCCCACTTCTTCCGAGGGCTAGGCTTCAGTCTTGATCCCTTTGTTGGAGGGCTTGTGTTCTATTACGGGCTCGACTTCCATGATCTAGCTCCAGATTTCATCCTTCACATCTCGTCGTTTATCGTCGTGTGTGAGACCTTCCTCCGCATCACCCCACACTTCGGCTTATGGCTTAAGACCGTCAATATGAAGCCAAAGATGATCGATGGGTGACACGCAGAATGCGGAAGCGCCATAATAAGCAAAGGCGTCGATGCTCCATGGCCAAAGGTTTCCCTCCCGGAGATGTCCGACTTATGGCAGCGGGAGTGGTTTTACATCACAGCTCCCCGAAGTACTAAGTGGGTACACTACAAGAAATATGTCAACTTGTGACCTTCTGTTAGTGACCCTGGAAGAATTGGTCATAGATCTATGACCATTTCAGACCAATTGGTCAAAAGTTGTTCAGGGGCTCCAAAACCTAAACTATAACGACCATTTCGGTCAGAAAGGTCGTAATTTCCTTACACGAAATGGTCATAAAGCAGATAGCACTAGTCTGTTGCCTTATTTCTAGCTGATCATGACCAATATAGATGGTCATAACCTTGTAAATTGTGGTGTGTTGCTATGACTAGGCGCCACCTCATCAGTTTTGCCTATGTGTCATGTCCATGTGGCAGTTTTTGCCCTAGGTTGTGAAGCAACCTATATTTCTGTCATTCCCAAAATTCCCAGAAAAATCTCATAAATTCTTTGGGTCATATCTTCATCAAATACATAAAAATCCTTCCTTACCTAGTTCAAAACTAATTCAACAATATTCATTTTCCTATTCTGTTCACGACAGCACTTTATGAAAGAAGTGTTATTTATATATTCTTGACTGCCCTCGGAATTTTTGGGCACTCTTTCCTATCCAAATCATTACCGCATGACAAAATTCAACTCCACTTGCCTAGCAAATCTTCCTCGGCAAATTTCCAAAGTTTTTGTCCACCTAGAAGCATTGTGAAGGAAGTACCTTTTATATATATAGAAATGACATGAAATTTATATAGTTCCTTCATATGCCCAAATTATCACCCTCCTCCAAATTGCAGCTCAGTCAAATCATCTATGTGAGCCCAGGTTCAATTTATATTTTATGGCCAAATTGGCACGTTGCAAAGCAAGTGTTATCTAGGCCCCTCCTATTACCCTCAAACTTTTTGGGCACTCTTCCATACCCAAATCATTACCACATGATAATATTCAGCTCAATTTTCCTAGTAAATCTTTCTTAGGAAATTTTCAAAGTTTCTACCTCAATAGAAGCTTTGTGAAGTAAGTACTAACTAGGCTTACCCAAATGATCTGAAATTTTACCAGCGCATGACCATACCTATGTAACTTACCTACACCAATTTTTAGCACATTTCATTCATCCAGTCTCTCTCACTAGTTTTCCCAAGTTTCTGTCCATAGAAGAGAATTGTGAAGGAAGTACCACTTTGGCATTTCCAAATAGTATCCATTTTCTACAGTGGTTTCCTATGCCCAAATAACCATCCTCCACCTAATGCCAGCTCAATCCGTTCATTATTTTGAGCCGAGCTTCAACATTCGTAGTTATGTCCAGTGTGGTAGTTCGCAAAGAAAGTACCACCTAGGCTCCTCCTTTGGAGCTGAAAATTTGTGAAGACGGTCTTCTTAGTAACTGATCATCCTTAGCCAAAACTCACGCCCATTAGCCATGTACATTTCCCGTACCGCTAATCAAACACTTGGCTGTTAATTCAAGTTTGAGCATCAATCGGTCTCCTCGTGAGAATCTTATGTTGTAATTTTCTTCCTAGAACCAACCTGGGGAGTGCCCAACCCACTAGACATGCCTAGGCCGCCCAGAACGCATGGCAACGCCACGGTCACGCGGTGACCACGCGGCGGGCATGCGAGTTTACGCGCTCTAGAGTTGGGGCCCTCGGCCACTGCCCAAACCTCTACGTATCGCCACCAAACCATGTATTTATGATTAAATAGGTCCTTATGTAACTAGAAATGATTTTTGGAAAAAATAAATATCAAACTATGAGGTAGCTGCAGTTCAAATTTGACCCGCTTCCTACTAAATCGGTGGAAATTTGTCTTTTTCACGAGACGTGGATCAAAAAAATTTACACCCAACCATTTTGTCAATTGTGCATTAAATATGGCCTAGTATTTTATAAAAATGATTTGGTCCAATTTTGCAACAATTATTTGGTAGTTCCTTCACAAAAAAACCTCCTTTTGGGCACTCGAAAAATGGAAAATGGTTTTTTCGTCCAACGAAAATGAAAACTTCCTTAGGCAACATTGTTTGCCATTCCAATATGCACCCTTGTGCACAATATGAGATCATTTGAACAAACTATGCCATGAATGTGGCCATAAGATTGATCATTTGGCTTGAAAGCCATTGACCTTCACACATGATAGCTCATTTCTGAGAACACTTTTTGAAATAATTATCGTCTTACAAGTTTATTATATTTCTCGGAAGCTTAATCACATATAATGAGACAATGCGAAGGTTCTCCAATTTTTTGAATTTTTTTTGAATTTTTTATGCCCGTTTCAAAATGTGGTCAAAACGGCGGGCTTGACTGTTCCTAGGTAGCGGTTGAATCTTGGAATTTTTTTGGTGTTTCTCTGATTAAATAGATACTTCTGTACCTATAAATGATTTTTGGAAAAAATAAAGAGCAAACTACGAGGTAGCTACAGTTCAAATTTGACCCGCTTCCAGCTGAATCAGCGGGAATTTGTCTTTTTCACCAGAGGTGGATAAAAACATTTTACAACCAACCATTTTGTTAATTGTGCATTAAATATGGCCTAGTATTTTAGAAAAATGATTTGGTCCAATTTTGCAACAAATATTTGGGAGGTCCTTCACAAAAAAACTCATTTCGGGTACTCGGAAAATGGAAAATGAATTTTCCGTGCAAAGAAAATGAAAACTCCCTTAGGCAACATTGTTTGGAATCCAAGATGCACCCTTGTGCACAATATGAGATCATTTGAACAAACTATGCCATGAATGTGGCCATAAGATTGATCATTTGGCTTAAAAGCCATGAATCTTCACACTTGATAGCTCATTTCTGAGAACACTTTTTTAAAATAATTACTGTATTACAAGTTTATTATTTTTCCTGTAAACTTGGTCACATATAATGACACAATGCGAAGGTTTTCCAAAATTTTTGATTTTTTTGAATTTTTTATGCTCGTTTCAAAATGCGGTCAAAACGGTGGGCTTGACCGTTCCTAGCTAGTGGTTGAATCTTGGAATTTTTTTGGTGTTTCTCTGATTAAATAGATACTTATGTACCTAGAAATGATTTTTGGAAAAAATAAAGAGCAAGCTATGAGGCAGCTGCAATTCAAATTTGACCCACTTCCAACTGAATCAGCGAGAATTTGTCTTTTTCACCAGAAGTGGATCAAATATTTTGACACCCAACCATTTGGTCAATTGTGCATTAAATATGGCCTAGTTTTTTATAAAAATTATTTGGTAAAATTTTGCAACAAATATTTGGTAGGTCCTTCACAAAATAAACTCATTTCGGGCACTCGAAAAATGGAAAACGAATTTTCCGTGCAGAGAAAATGAAAACTCCCTTAGGCAACATTGTTTGCCATTCCAATATGCACCCTTGTGCACAATATGAGATCATTTGAACAAACTATGCCATGAATTTGGCCATAAGATTGATCATCTAACTTGAAAGGCATTGATCTCCACACATGATAGCTCGTTTCTGAGAACACTTTTTTTAAAATAATTGCCGTATTACAAGTTTATTATTTTTGCTGGTAACTTGGCCACATATAAAGACACAATGCGAAGGTTTTCCAATTTTTTGATTTTTTTTGAATTTTTTATGCCCGTTTAAAAATGCGATCGAAACGGCGGGCTTGACCGTTCTTAGCTAGTGGTTGAATCTTGGAAAACTTTTGATGTTTCTCTAATTAAATAGATACTTATTTACCTAGAAATGATTTTTGAAAAAAATAAAGAGCAAACTATGAGGGAGATGTAGTTCAAACTTGACCCGCTTCCAACTGAATCGGCGGAAATTTGTCTTTTTCACGAGTGGTGGATCAAAACTTTTGACACCCAACTATTTGTTCTATTGTGCATTAAACATTGCCTAATATTTTAGAAAAATGATTTGGTCCAATTTTGCAATAGATGTATGGTAGGTCCTTCACAAAAAAACCATTTCAGGCACTCGAAAAATAGAAAACGGGTATTTTTTGGAATGAAAATGAAAACTCCCCAGATCAACATTGTTTGTCATCACAAGATACACACATGTGCACAATATTATTTCATTTTAACAAACTATAAGTGGTTAATATGTTGAATGTTTGCCCTAAATAAGAGGATAAAAACTATAAGAGAAACATAGGCTGAATTCTGATTGGTGGAATCCGTTGTGGCATGGATCGATGACGTGGCAAACATTCGTCCATCCATCCATCCATACATCAATCCATCCGTCGATCCAATCCAGTGCAGCCTCTCTCTCACACGCTCGTGAACCCTAGCCGATCCAGATCCCTCCCTGCCCCCACTCCTCTCCCCGATCCAGATCCCTCCGTCGCCGCCCCGTCCTCCCCTTCCTTCCGCCGCCCACCTCTCCCCTCGCCTCCGCCACCCCCCTCTCCCCTCTCCACCGGTCTGCACCCTCCCCTCCCCTCCTCCCTCGCCTCCGGCTAGAATCGTCGCTCCCGCCTTCCACCCCCCGTGCCATTCACAGCACCACCGCCACCAACCGCCCCCGTCTCCCTCACCTCGCCGCCGGCCCCCACCTTCTCTTCCCCGCCCTTCCACTCCCTCGCATCGCAGCGACAGTTCCACTACCTCACCATGGGTAAATTGATCATTGAATTACTACTGCTTCGTCTCCTGATCTGAGTGATGATTGTTTTTTGCTGATCAATTTTGCTCTTTTTGTGTGGTCTGGAGGATCAGGAGGCTCATCGCCAGGGTCGCCCTCCAGAGCGACGATGTCGAGCTCGTCGCCGTGAACGACCCCTTCATCACCACCGAGTACATGGTATGCCCCTCGATCTGCGGTTTTCACCCGCTCCGATAGCCAGATCTGGTGGTTTGAAAGGTTTTAGAGTGGTTTTACCTATGATTTATTCTGTTAGCATACCTGATGCTTGTATTGTTCTGCCAGCGTTCTATGAGGTATAAGAGTTCGCCTGATTTTAGAGTGGTCTCTAACTTGTTAAGAGTTCAGGACTGATTTTGCTAGTAGTATTAGCCGGCTTGGAATTGATGGTGTTAGATAGCACTCCAGTGTTACCTGACTTTGAAATAGGTAGATGGCGGCTTGGATTGATTTCGTCCTTGCCTGCTGGACGAACTGAGATGTTCTGTAGCCAGCTGCATTTGGTGGTGCAGTGCACACACTGAAGATACTGAATTCAATGCTTGTTAACTGAATATAGCCTCTTGTTCTGCAACCAGCCTGACTAACTCACACTGTTAGGATTGATAGGGCTGGCGTGGAGCTCCCGGGCTTACAAAAATAGAGTTCAGTGGTGAACTACCAATGGAAATTTCAGTAGTAAAAGCTAGGACTTTAAATTTCAAATTTCCATAGTACATCGGTAGGAACTTGGGTTCTGTATGTTCAGATAGCTATTATGCAAATGTGCACCCTTATTTCAAGTATTTCCGGACGTAGGGAGTGGGTGCTGGCGGCGCCTCGTCCCAGCTGATGCAACTCTCTTTTTGAGTTGCTCGACTCGTATATATCGACTAGTCCATCCACGGCTCGACTCGTAACTTCTATTTCTAGCAGCCTGTATATGTATGGTCCTGATTAATGTCACTCCAATTAAGGAAGCCTTATAGTACATATGTTTGCACTGAACAAGTGTATTTATGGTTCAAAATGGAAAACAATCAAACAAGTTATTATTTTCCTCCTTAGCATGCATCTAGTCTTTGGGGAATATTTGTTCTGAAGTCATTACTGCACTATATTTAGCTATGCCATCCCAATGCTTGAGTCCTGATAACATCCAAGAACAGTATTTGGGACTGGCTTGCATTTATGCTTCTTAAAATGGAAAACTGTGCTACTTAACTTTTTACCTGATGTGACTAGCTTCCTACTTATCAGTTTTTGCCTTGTTAATAACTAGAAAACCTTTATGCTAGTATATAGTAGGATTATTAATTAGCTCTTGTTAGTTGGTATTGTTGTTGTACAAGCGGGGCCCTCTCTCCTAGAGATATAATTCTGGGTGGAGGTTCATCATAGTTTTAGTGCAAATATTTGCATCAGAAGGATGCATGGAGTGTTCCTTTATTCCTTATAAAGCTAGCCTACTATATTGAAATTGACACACTTTTGCATGCATGATGATGCAAATTGTAGGCACGCCGAGGCTGCTGGCGGATCCTTCTTCAGGGGCAAAGAAGAAATCTTCAAGAAGAAGGTGCCCGAAGCTGATGCCGCGGCAAGTGACTGATGTTTACATGTTGGGTCATGATGAAAATCATTTGTTGTTGCAGAAAGTTATAGGTAAGCAGCCAACTTGTTTGTGCCATCCACTTTATAGCTGGACTGTCCGTTTAATTTATAAATGGTTACATGTTGTTGCTGCTGTAGGAGCAACATTCCTGATGGCGACGGATACGTGATGAAGTTCATAAACGTATGATAAGAACTGAGAACTCAGAGAACTTCGAGGACAAGATCAACGAGGTGACCGGTGTTATGGCGGCTGTGTACGGTGGTGACCCAGCCGCAGGACTCCCCAGGCCATCTGCATCTGCCCTACTAGGGAGATTGGGCAGCAGGTCCCTCTCTCATCTCATCTAGTTACTGAATACTCCTCTGACTGCTATTTTTCACCTGTAATCTGATTATTAATGTACCAAAATGTTAATTGGACCTCCTGTCTAGTATAGGACAAGTCAGTGAATGCTAGTATGTGTTTTACTAAGTTCATCAGATAGTTAACTCACTGTGAGATGTCCACTCTTGTTTTGTTAATTCATCAGATAGCAGGAAATTCTGCCCTGCTTTGTTGAACTATTTCTGACCATGTTTGCCCGCATTGCATGTTCTGTGCAGGTGTTGATGCAGGCAGATATGTTCCTGACCAAGCTGACCAGCATGTGCAAGAGGAGCACGGAGAAGGGCTCTATGTGGGTCACCATGAAGCGATGTGAGAGACCCCCTACCCTTACAGCTGGTTCGTGTGGTGTGGGTTGTAGATTTGATGGGTTCAACAACTCTGATGTGATGAGTTGTTCGATGTGGGCAGTGTTGATGAAGTGTCAGGCTAGGTTGAAGAAGATGGCGAGTAAGGGGGAGCCTGTTGAGTACCGGTGCCTGGTCTGCGCCATCGATGGCAAGAGGAACATCTCCACCTCGGTATTATTCACTTTCTCTCTCCTGCTGGTTCGGCATTATGTCCGCTGGATGTGTTCTGCCTTAATTCTGTGCCTGATGGTAATCAGGTTGCCGTTATTTAGCCCCCTTGTGTGCTATGATTTGAATTATAGATCAAACATTTGCATATTTCCTTCGTGTATCTGCTATATGAACTGAAACAACTCCAGTTTGCACACATGCTAAATAGAATTTTTGTTGGTTGTTACTTCCAATTGAGGACTGTTTGTTGGTGTTGAGAAATCGATAGGTAGGTTGGTAAATATAATGGAAGAACTTATATTAGATTTTCGTTGGTTTCAGAATGTCTGTTTCATGGTCTTTTCTGATAATGGAAGAACTTATATTAATCTGCTGGTTGTTGGTTTCTATGTACTCCCTCCTTAATTCAAAGCCGAGACACTTATTTTTGATCGGAGGGAGTACATGCTTGTAATAGCCTTGAACTAGTAAGAACATTTTAGTCACTCCATGCTAGTTAGTGTTAGTCACTCCATGAACACATACTGGTTAGTGTTAGTCATACTATTTATGTACATCTCATTTGTTGTCAATTCTTGCTTATAAGTTATTGGATCCCTCATTGGCTACTGTTTGATGTTCTGTACAGATTCTTATTCTTATATGTTCATTCTTGTTTTTTGCACAGGTGAAGTGCAAATCCAAGTTCGAAGCTGTGAAGCACATCAACAAAGACTAGCATATTATGTGTTGTAAATGTAGGCAGTAGTAGGCTTATCTGGGCTGTAGTATACTGTAATGTTTGTAATAGACTAATGCCGTGTTGTTTTGGACGAATTTCATTTGCTATTTGGATTGTTTGAAATAATGATTGTGTATTGAATACCTGTCAAATGGAAACCTGACAAGGGGGTCCAAGTTATAATAGTTGTTTGACAGATTTTGAAATTTTTTATTTTTGGGATCAATTTTGTGATAAGCATGACAAGTGGGACCAATCTGATTGGTGGGACCAGTGGCAAAAAAAGGACGAAAATAAAATATCAATAGACTGTAAAAGGCTGCATCTTAGAAAAAAAGGCCGAATTAATGGCCCAAGCCCATGTAGCTAGCAAAAATTAACAAGAAAAAAATATAGTAAAAAGGCCGAATTTTTGGGCTAGGCCCATGTAGAAAATTGAATTGGATCGGGCTGAATCTTGTGCCAAATCAGATTGCCACGCTGGATGCGTACGTGGCCTGGGGAGGTTGCTAGTGACCAAAACGCCACAGTAGACGTATTTTGGTCATAAACGTCTTCGACCATTCCAGAAGAAAGTTCGCTATAGTCAGTTTATGACGGCCATCTTTTGACCTTATGTTTTTGGTCACAAAAAGGTCACAAATGGAAATTTGTGACCATTCAGTGACCAATAGTGGTGGTCACAAGTTGACATATTTCTTGTAGTTGTAGCTGCCCCTGCCTCAAGTTCGGGCCCCCGCCACAACTGGCGTCATGGGTCAACAAGGGGTTGGACCGGGGGGCATTTAATGACGTGCCGACATTGCAGAGTCGCATCCGAGATCTACTCAAGAGAGATATTAGCCTTGTCAAGGTAATGCAAGTCATGCTAGTTCGTCGGGTCCTGCCATGCCAACGTTGGCCTCTCCGTATGTGGGAATTCAACCCGGAAGGACCGTGAACTATTCAGCAATTCTTCGGCGTGACACTCGAAGGGATGTATGGATTGCTCTTCAGATCACGAATAAAGTGTCCGGACACCACCGAGGATGCGGGTCTAAACTGCAAACGTCCAGATACACATGTAAGTAATTCTGTGGCAGAACACGCCGTCTTTTCGTTTGTCATAACATCATTCTGAAAAAATATCTCTTGGACAGGACTGGGTAAGAAAGGCGAAGATGATCAGGTGTTCGGCCCCCCTTCCCAAAGGCTCATCGGATCCTGTACTAGCCAGGATGCTTGAGCTCGCACCTTATCAAGTGCCATCAGGGGAAGATAAAGGGAGGAATAAAGAAGCCGAAAGAGGGCCTCATGCATTACTCATCCAAACCAGGGGAATTAGTGTCTCCATGAAGGAGGATAATCGGGGAGAAGAATCCAAAATTCTCTCTCCCCAAGGAAACAGGAGGACCGTCTCTGAAGACTTGGAAACGAGGTTTCCAAACGAGGGAAGAAACCTTCGCCAGGGGGCCCTGCCCCGGAGGGCATCCTTACCGCACAGTGCCCGCAAGGGGATCAGCCCTCCACCGAGCTGTAAGTGAACCAAAGTACTTTTGGTAAATATATCATGCTTCCTCTCCGAGGACAATAATCGAGACGTGTGTCTTGTAGTTCAGATCGTAGCCCTTCTCGACAGAGTTCGTCTTCGGGGGATCTTCTTCCGGAGATGATGGAGAGCGAAACACCTCCCCCTGTCTCCCCGTCTCGTGAGGCGGACGACCCTGAGCTGTCGTCACAGAGGATTTCTCCTGATCCGCCAAGGCCGGAAGGTAACCCTTCGACCACCCGAAGTCCGGGGTATTCGGCTCCTAAAGGGAGCAACAGAAAGAGTCCGAGTCTGTCCGGTGCACGACCAGACGCACTGATGGGTCTTCTGGAGCAAGCGGCTATCTCAGAGGCCCATCGTACTTTAATGGGTATGGTGGTTGAAAGGATTTCATTCGCCGAAAGTGGGTTGCATGAAGCTTTTATGAGCCTGCTAAAAGGTTTTGAGGTACGCAAAGTAATATATTTTTTGACGGTACCGCACACGCTAGGTGTGCCCTATATAGATAATAGCCCTCAAGACTCTGGTTGCTATCCAGAGGCAGCAAACAGAGGATCATAGTCCCAGGTAATGATCATGCTGCTCACATGTGCAGGCGGCTGAGGGGCCGGTGGCTGGCCGGACTGGTGAGTTTGCCGAACTGAGCCGGCAACTTGATACGACAGATGCCGACATCATGCTTGTGAACAAGTGGTTTAACGAGGCACAGGGTATGTATTCTCCGGTGGTCAACAGATATTAAGAGGAGCATGATCCTGGTATCTATAACATGCTGTGACTGCAGATGGAGCTGCCATCGTGGAGACCCTTCGGGCGGAGATTGCCCGAGCCGAGGAACAAGCCAAGAGAAGTGATGCGGCCGCCCTAAAGGCGGCCGAAGAGTTAAGAGCCGAACGGGCTGCTCATCGCCAGAGCGAAGATAAAATAGCCAAGATGGTCGTTGAGCTGAAGGATGCCGCCGACTGGTATGAGCTTCTTGAAAAGGAAAGCCAAGCGAAAGTGGTGGACCTGAAGAAATCCATGGTTGCAGCCAAGGAACCCCGCTCTAAAATTAGAGCGGCGAATGAGGAGCTTCGTCAAAACGAAGATATCACGGCTGGGAAGCCCTTTTTGTTGCGGACGAAGTTTGGAGATCCGAAGTATGCCCCTCTGGATCAATTATGGAGTTATGCAGACGCGTACTTGGACTTGGTAATGAGTGCTGCTAATGCGACTGAGTTTTTCAAAGATCAAAAAGATCACGAAGTGGAAAAGTTGTTCTGGTCGCAATTCAGTGCTCCAACGCGTCCGCTGCTGTTAAATGAGCAAATGGCCAAGTGGGCTGAGCTCCATAGGTTGTCCGGGCTTGCCATGAGGTATGTCGTGCATCTTCTTTGGCCGGAAGGACCAAGGCCGAATAGTTATTTTGATTTAGTGCAACGATTCCTTGGTGCTGTGCCGCATATCGACGCTGTAAAGAGGTCAGCGTGCATAGAGGGTGCGCGGATGGCTCTTGCCCGTGTTAAGACATCCTGGGCAGAGATGGATGCCACCGCTATTGCACTATTTTGAAGAAGTCCTAGAAGGCGCTCATTTAATAGAGGCTCAGTACTCGAAGAGTATCATGTTCGAGTGACATGTATCCCAATTGTAAAAACAATGCTATTTGGATTATAAAGGTTGTGTTTATACTTTTTCCTGAAAGTATTATGATACCTCTTGTGCGGCCGTTTATGTATGGATATAACCTGAAAGTTTGCAGTCGTCGGCTTCAGCCCCCACGCATATAATGCGAGGGTGTTCGGAAAAGCGCGTATTCACAATTGATCCAACGTCTTGGTCCATTAAGGAGGTGATAGCGCGGTGAACAAGGCAATCGGACTATATTGCTTTAACACTTTCAGTTAGCCATATGAGTTTGACAGTGGGGCTACTATATAGCCCCTCGTACTTCCGCGCCTATCCGAATACGGTGCGCGTACATACATGACCGGGAAACCGGTCCTTCGTTAATGCGGAGGAATCGCGAAGATTCCGCTGAGTCCTCAAGTGGTTGACCAGTCTCACGCTTTATCATGACAGTCAGTTTTCGGCTTTCTCTACTGAGGTGCTCATGCAGGTGAACCAGGGCACAATCACAGTAGATCTCCCGGTACCACCTTAGCCGATAGAGTGGAACGTAAGGTAGCAAAACATGGGAGCCGGGCAAACCAAACTATTGACCAAAGACATGATTCGGAGCTGATGCATATAAAGCCCTGAATTTCTAGGTACGTGCATTAGTCGGACGTGATGAAATGTCAATAACGGCAACATCCCTCTTGGTTATGTTGAGTATCCGGAGGGTGTGAAGCAACAAGAGACAGTAAAAAAGTTTTACACAGCATCTTAATCTAAAAAGAAACCTTTGAACAGGGCCCTACTGCACATCTGCGCCTGTATCTCCGTTGTGCCGTATCCTAGAAGGGTGTAGCACGATGATCATTTGTAAGAGAGAAAAGCCTAGCTGAAAGTTTTCGTGCGAAAAATTGGTTATTCTTAATAAACCATTAAAATTTAATCCAAATAAGGTCAACCCAAACTATAGTCCTTTTTACATGTGGGAAGCCCCTAGCACCACCTATGGGGGTATATCCATCGACCCAGTCTTAGGTTTATCTGAGCTGTTACAGCTAGTGGTGCGCCGGACTCGTCTAGCCATGCCCGCGGTCTTGACGCCCGATCATTTATTCTGGTTGGAGAGGTCGTTCGGTGTTCGGCTGCTAAAGCCGCCACACATTCTTCTGCACGTAAGGAACGCTCTGTGTTGCCGCTAACTATGATGATGCCACGTGGACCGGGCATCCTAAGCTTAAGATAAATGTAATGCGGTATTGCATTTAAACGAGCGAAGGCCCCTCTTCCGAGTAGTGCTTGATAGCCGCTTCGGAATGGAGCGATGTTGAAGGTTATATTTTCACTTCAAAAGTTGTCGGGAGAACCGAATACAACATGTAGTACTAGAGAGCCCGTGCAGCGGGCCTCTGGGCCTGGTATTACTCCTTTAATGGTAGAATTGCTTTGGCTGATTCCTGTCGGGTCTATCCCCATTTTGTGGACTGTGTCCTGATAAATCAGATTAAGACTACTGCCGCCATCCATAAGGACTCGGGTGAGGTGGTATCCGTCAATTATTGGGTCTAGTACCAAGGCAGCAGATCCTCCGTGCCGGATACTAGTCGGGTGATCCCTACGATCAAAAGTGATCGGGCAGGCCGACCAGGGGTTGTACTTGGGGGTGACGGGCTTCACGGCGCATACGTCTCGGAGTGCGCGTTTGCTCCTCCTCTTCGTTACGTGAATCATGTTCACTGTTTTGACCTCTGGTGGCAATTTTTTCTGTCCCCTAGTGTTTTGCTGGTGAGGCTCATCCTTGTCTTCACTTGGTGTCTCCCTCCCCTTGTGTTCGGCGTTTAGCTTGTCGGCCTGCTTGAAGACCCAGCATTCTATGTTGGTGTGATTTGTCGGTTTGTCGGATGTGAAATGAATCTGACATAATCTATGTAGAATCTTGTTTAGGCTGGACGGTCCATCTCTGCTGCCTTTGAATGGCTTTTTCCGTTCACCGGGTCAAGAGCCCCTGAATCCGGCGTTTACAGTCGTGTTTTCTTGGACGTCTTCATTGTTTCGACGCTTGCTTTTATTGCGTCGTGGTTTTCCATTGCCATCCCTGACTTCGGATGTGCGTGGGTCGCTGGTGCCGCTATGGGCCAGCGAACTATCTTTGCCCGCGCAAAAGCGGGTCATAAGGCTTGTTAGGGCTGCCATTGAACTCGGTTTTTCCTGGACGAGGTGTCTGGCGAGCCATTTGTCCCGGACACTGTGTTTGAAAGCCGCTAAGGCTTCGGCGTCTGGGTAGTCGACAATTTGATTCTTCTTAGTGAGGAATCTCACTACTAGGAAAAGGCCTACTAGTGGCGCACCTATTTTGCCTACTAATGGCGCACTACAGGTGCGCCACTAGCACCACGCCATTAGTAAAAAATACTAATGGCGCACCTGTGGTGCGCCATTAGTATCCCACAGGTGTGCCATTAGTATCTGGTATACTAATGGCTTACCACATAGAAGTGCGCCATTAGTAACAACTTTTTTAAAAAAAATTCATTTTTTTCTTAATCTCAGGTCGCTATGGCTTAATCTTGGGTCAATATGCTTAATCTCAAGTCAAATCGCACTCTGTGGTCGAACTTCCCAAAAGGTCACCCAGCATTCTCTGTTGGTGTGATTTGCCGGTTTGTCGGATGTGAAATGAATCTGACATAATCTGTGTAGAATCTTGTTTAGGCTGGACGGTCCATCTCTGCTGCCTTTGAATGGCTTTTTCCGTTGACCGGGTTAAGAGCCCCTGAATCTGGCGTTTACAGCCGTATTTTCTAGGACGTCTTCATTGTTTCGACGCTTGCTTTTATTGCGTCGTGGTTTTCCATTGCCATCCCTGACTTCGGATGTGCGTGGGTCGCTGGTGCCGCTACGGGCCAGCGAACTATCTTTGCCCGCGCAAAAGCGGGTCATAAGGCTTGTTAGGGCTGCCATTGAACTCGGTTTTTCCTGGACAAGGTGTCTGGCGAGCCATTTGCCCCGGACACTGTGTTTGAAAGCCGCTAAGGCTTCGGCGTCTGGGTAGTCGACAATTTGATTCTTCTTAGTGAGGAATCTCACTACTAGGAAAAGGCCTACTAGTGGCGCACCTATTTTGCCTACTAATGGCGCACTATAGGTGCGCCACTAGCATCACGCCATTAGTATTTTTTACTAATGGCGCACCTGTGGTGCGCCATTAGTATCCCATAGGTGCGCCATTGGTATCTGGTATACTAATGGCTTACCACATAGAAGTGCGCCATTAGTAACAACTTTTTAAAAAAAAATTCATTTTTTTCTTAATCTCAGGTCGCTATGGCTTAATCTTGGGTCAATATGCTTAATCTCAAGTCAAATCGCACTTTGTGGTCAAACTTCCCAAAAGGTCACCCATCCTCACACTACTCCAGCCCAAGCACGCTTAACTTCATAGTTCTCTCCAACCCCAGCACCAACTCACTTCACAGGCACTTGTTGATATATCTATCATATCAATCATATTAAACCTTGTTGATATCTAGGACTTTGTTCATGTTCATGAGTATGATGAGATTTTGAAAAAACATTTCAAACTTCCCGGTCATATTATGTATCATATTTTTTCTGTTACTAGGACTTTGTTCATGTCCCGCTTAACTTCATAATTTTTTTCGAAACCAATTTTTTTCTGTTACTAGTGGCGCACCTAGCAAATGGTGTGCCACTAGTAAGTTTGGATTTTTTTCATTCCCCCCTCTGGATCTTAAAAGCCCCGTATCTTTCGTTCTGTTCAATTCGGACGTAACTTTTCGAGTAGGTGATTTTTCATATAAAAAACTATTTAATCCGAGTTCGTATGCAAAAGTTATGCCCATTTTACTAAATTCCAGAGAAATTTTGCAAATAAAGTCGAAATTCATATTTGTAAATTTTCCCAACAACTAGAGCACATATCACATCGGAAACTTATTTTTTCTTTTTTTTGACATTTCCATCATTTTATTTTATTTATTTTTAAACTGAAAAGGCGGTCCACGGGACGGGGGTGCATTTAGCACTAGGGTTACTAATGGCGCACCACACATCAGGTGCGCCATTAGTAACCCTGGTGCTAAATATATTACTAATGGCGCACCTGGTGTGTGGTGCTCCATTAGTAGTTTGGAAAAAAAAATTGTTAGTAATGGCGCATCAGTGGATGGTGAGCCATTACTAGTTTTAACTAGTAATGGCGCACTGTCCACTGGTGCGCCATTACTAACAATTTTTTTTACTTTTTTTTCAAAACTACTAATGGCGCACTATCCCATGGTGCGCCATTACTAACAATTTTTTTTATTTTTTTTGAAAACTACTAATGGCCCACCTGTATCCATTAATGTCCATATCATCTATAGCCCTTTTCCTAGTAGTGTCTGTTCCAAAGCTTTCGGGCTGACTCTCCGGGCTGTTGGATTATATGACTTAAATCGTCTGCATCCGGAGGTCAGACATTGATCCCTTGAAAACTAGCCCTAAAAGGATCCTCAAGCTCTTCCCAACTTCCAATTGAGTTTTCGGGAAGGCTCTTCAGCCAGTGCCGAGCTGGTCCTTTCAACTTGAGGGGCAAGTATTTGATGGCATGGAGATCATCTCCGTGAGCCATGTGGATATGAAGGATAAAGTCCTCAATCCAGACCCCAGGGTTTGTCGTTCCGTC
Organism: Triticum urartu; assembly: GCF_003073215.2. NCBI lineage: Eukaryota > Viridiplantae > Streptophyta > Magnoliopsida > Poales > Poaceae > Triticum > Triticum urartu. Next base: position 202,950,484 of record NC_053022.1, on the reverse strand, counting down.
GTATGCCTCTATGTTCACGGGTTTGAATCCTTCTGGAAATTCGTGATCCAGAACCTCATCGGTGAAGCATAGGGGGTGCGCGGCACCCCTGTATTTGGATGTGCCATGGCATTCTGACGGTTATAGTGTTCGGTTTTGATTCTATGCCGGAGCGCGCTTCCTAGATCCGTAGATGGACCTTGTCATAACGGCCTTTTGGTGCAAGTCCTCACATAAATCGTATGCTGACTTATGAGCGACATCGTTAGCCGCCCTATCACGGCCACGGGGTGGTCGATCTGGCTGATCGGCCATTTTAGTTTTCAGCTGTATAGGCTCTAAAGCCTCGTCATCAAATTCAGGCAGCAGCCTGCTCTTTGGATAGCTCTTTGTGTAGCGGCTACCACCGTACTTTTCTTCAGTGCCGAGCACTTTGTTCCATCTACTGTTGAGTGTATTTTGCGCGGCCTTAAGCCTTTGCTTCTACTTCTTCAGACTCCTCGCGGTGGCAATAAGCCTTCTGTGGAGGTCCTCTTGCTCCAAGTGCCTTTCCGGGATGATGTGTGCATCGTTGTCCGGACTGTTCTCCTCTCCGAAGATAGCTTGATGAGCTTTACCCTCGGCGTCGTCGTGATGGGACAATGGCTCCGTACTATGTTCTACGTCCGCTGGTTCATCCTTCTCTGTCGCTGGGTCCATGTGGTCGTCGTTTGCTTTGGAGTCGACCGGGGTATTATTCTTTCTTGCGTTGTTATCGCTATTTTTGCCGAGGCGGGATTTGGAGCGGCGCCTACGTCGTCGCTTTGGTTGCTTCTCGAGGGGATTATCCTTCACTGCATCCTTCAGTTCCACGTCATTGTTTTCTTTGGGTGTATCCACCATGTATATATCGGGTGATGAAGTGGCTGTCCAGCGCCCTGTGGGCGGTGGTTCTTGTTCCTCTCCTACATCGTCGCCCATACCATCGATGTCTTCGGAGACGAAATCAAGCATGTCGGTTAAGTCGTCGACAGTGTCTATTAAGTGGGTGGTGGGTGGGGAACGAATTTCTTCGTCGTCCGCTTCCCACTCCAGCCGGACATAGTTCGGCCAACCGCCTCCTGACAAGGAGAGAGACCTTAATGAATTTAGCACATCGCCCAAGGGCGAGTGCTGAAAGATATCCGCGGAGGAAAACTCCATGATCGGTGCCCAATCAAATTCGATAGGCACGGACGCAGGCGGTTCTGAGCCCATGGCCGGGGACGAATCCAAGGATCCGGCAACATAGGTCTCGTAGGAGGTGAAGTCAGTATTCGGCTCTATCGCCGCTGAGTGTGCGGCCTCCGTGGCGGGGTCCATCCACCCGTCCTTGGACGGCGCGATCTACTCCGGATCGTGGGCCGGAGTTGCCACAGGTGTGATCTCCCGAACACTGTCCGGCGGCAGAGCTAAGTCATGCTCGTCGTGGCTGTGCGGCGCCCCTGACATAGGCTCGAATCCGTCGAAGATCAAGTCTCCGCGGATGTCGGCAGTATAGTTTAAGTTTCCAAACCTGAACTGACGGCCAGGGGCGTAGCTCTCGATCTGCTCCAGATGGCCAAGCGAGTTGGCCCGCAGTGCGAAGCCGCCGAATACGAGGATCTGTCCGGGGAGAAAAACCTCACCCTAGATCGCATCGTTGCCGATTATCGAAGGGGCCATCAAGCCTTATGGTGACGACAGAGTGGAACTATCAATGAAAGCACCAATCTCGGTGTCAAAACCGGCGGATCTCGTGTAGGGGGTCCCGAACTGTGCGTCTAAGGAAGATGGTAACAGGAGGTGGGGGACACAATGTCTACCCAGGTTCGGGCCCTCTCGATGGAGGTAATACCCTACTTCCTGCTTGATTGATCTTGATGATACGAGTATTACAATAGTTGATCTACCACGAGATCGTAGAGGCTAAACCCTAGAAGCTAGCCTATGATTATGATTGTTGTTGTCTTACTGACTAAACCCTCCGGTTTATATAGACACCGAAGGGGGATAGGGTTACACAAAGTCGGTTGCAAGGGAGGAGATCTACATATCTGAATTTCCTAGCTTGCCTTCCACGCAAAGGAGAGTCCCACCCGGACACGGGACGAAGTCTTCAATCTGGTATCTTCATAGTCCAACAGTACGGCCAAAGTATATAGTCCGGCAGTCCGAGGACCCCCTATTCCAGGACTCCCTCACTCACTCCATTTGCTCGGGAGATGGAGCTTGATCCGCCTCAGGCTCTGAGGCTGCACATTAGGAGCTGTGGAAATGGTAGCATACAGGTCGACGTCGACTTCCCGGCCCCTCACGTTATGTATCACTGCCGTGGATGGAAGGCCTTCGCCCGTGCTCATAGCCTGTTGGAGGGGCTCGTCCTCCAATTTAAATTGATGGAGGACGGCCTGCTCTCCATCAAGGTCCTTGGGATCATGGAAACTCGCTTGAGGTGTTGTGCGGAGAGCTCCTCTGACGGCGAACCCTCCTCCTCGAGCAGGAGTGACGAGGAGGGCAACAACAACGACGATGAGGGCGTCCCATAGCAAGACGTCGACTCTGACTCCTACTGACCATGCCGCCCCCCTTCCTCGGCCCCACGCCTTGCCGAGGGTCTTCCTCGTCAAGCTCTCCATCGGCGCGCTCCCCGCCGTTCTCTTTTTGCCTTCACCAGCCGTACTTGGGAGTAAAGGGGCAAGAACAGAGATCACGGGGAACCTATCTTTTTCCTTCAATTGTAGGAACTTGCCAAATCTTAATTTCTATATAATGCAATCTCTCGAGCCCATGCTTGTATCCAGTAACCTTTGTACTTGCATCAGCATATTAATGAAAAAGTCAAGTCCTGCCGGTAACTCGTGCACATGTACGTCCTTGCGGAGGCGAAATGCCTTCTTAGTGTAAATAAACGAGTCCTTCCGGCAAGCCACCTTGTCGGCGCCCCTTGCGCCTGCCAGAGAATCACATCTACCGGGTTACAGACACAGGGCCCAGCCCCCCGTCCACCTCTTTTTGACAAGGGTCACCACGACCATTCTGACCGAAGAAGTGTTTGAGTCGGAAATGGGAGCCCCTGAGTCCTTAAAGACAAGTGGCGAGGTTTTCTAATGCACAAGTCACAGGTTACGAATACGAATGGGCAAGAGGTAAACTTTATCTGTTTGGTTTGCCGGGGATCGCCGTGCCGGGCGGTCTTCTTGACTTCTTGCCGGAGCCGGGTCCTCGGCGGGATCACGCATCTTTGTTGTGTCTGGAAAGAAGTGAGGACAAAGCACGGAACCTCGGTGGTTCACTAACTTTTATTGGAGTCAAAAAGTAGTACAATACCCTGGACAAGCATGCATATACGTATATACACAAACATGGAAATCGATAGGAAACTATACATACTAAGGGATTCCTCTTCCCTGACTGTGCACAGGGTCTGCGCCTGGCTCCGTACATAGGGTTACATGCTTCTGCGGCAATGCTTGTATGAAACGGGAGTTTCCGAGGCTCCCGGCAACCGCTCCTTAGGGGTAAAACTTGTGAAGATGTTCAATATTCCAAGAGTTGCTCACCGGAATGCCATCTTCGGTCTCTAGGTGTACTGCGCCAGGCCTGGTGACTCGTATTACCTGATAAGGGCCTTCCCACTTTGGCGTCAACTTGTTTGGATTCTTAGGGGACTGGATCCACCGAAGAACAAGGTCGCCTTCCTCAAGGCTTCGGGCGTGAACCTTGCGGCTATGATAGCGGCACAAGGCTTGCTCATATCGAGTGGCTCGCACAACAGCTCGAAGACGATCTTCCTCAAGGAGTGTCGCATTATCTTGGCACAACTGCTCTTGCTCAAGCTCATGATAAGCGAGCACTCGAGGTGACCTGTATATGATATCAGTGGGGAGAACTGCTTCTGCCCCATATACTAGGGCAAAGGGTGTCTGGCCAGTGGCTCGATTTGGTGTCGTCCCGATTGACCAAAGAACCGTTGGCAACTCAGTAATCCAACGCCTTCTGCACTTATGCAGCTTGTCAAAAGTCCTGGTCTTGAGGCCTCACAGCACTTCCGCATTCGCTCTCTTAGCTTGGCGGTTACTTCTGGGATGGGCAACCGAAGCAAAACAGACCTTGCTGTCGAGGTCTTGAATGTACTACATCAAGGTGCGGCTCATGAACTGCGTGCCATTGTCAGTGATGACTCTGTTCGACGCACCGAAACGACAGAGTAGTCCCCTGAAGAACTTGACGGCTGACTGTGTTGTTACCTTTCTCACTGGCTCCACTTCCGGCCACTTTGTGAACTTGTCGATCATGACATACAAGTACTCAAAGCCCCCAGCAGCATGCGGAAAGGGGCCTAGTATGTCGAGCCCCCAGACTAAAAATGGCCAGGAAAGAGGGATTGTCTGAAGAGCTTGGGCGGGTTGATGAAGCTTTTTTGAATGGAACTGGCATGCTTCACAGTTGGTTACTAGCATAGTTGCATCCTGGAGGGCGGTGTGCCAGAAGAAACCTTGCTGGAACGCTTTGCCGGCAAGAGCCCTCGACCCTATGTGGGAGCCACACATGCCTCCATGTATCTCTGCCAACAGCCTAAGTCCGTCCTCTCGAGGAATGCACTTCAAATTCACACCGTTCGGTCTTCTCCTATAGAGGGCATCATCCATGAACTGGTACATGCTGGACCGACGGGCTACTATCTCTGCCTCTTCCTGGTCCTCGGGCAGCTCTCCTGTTTGGAGGAAATGGATGGTGGACTGTGCCCATGCCGGAGCCTGGCCTCGACGGCAAGGACTAAAGGCTCATCTTCGGCCGTAAGGGCAGCTGCAACTATGGCCAGGGCGTGAGGCCCTGCCGAAGGTTGCTGCCCTTCGGGAAGTTTGGGACTCCCGGCAACGTCCTTGCCGGCGGCTCCTGGGAGCTCAGCGGGAAAGTGCTTGCCGGGACCTTCCTTCCTTCATTTCTTCTGTCCTGCTGATGATTCAACGGATGGGTGAGTTAGCTGAAGCACAAAGGTACCTGGTTCCACACGCAACTTAAGGGCAACACACTTTGACAGGTCGTTGGCAATGCCGTTCTCCGCTCGGGGAACATGCTCTGCTTGCAACCCGTCAAAGCGCTCTTCCAACTTCCTCACTTCATCCACATAGGCCTCCATCAACGGGCTCTTCGTCTTCTCTTCGTCTTCTTTCATCATGAAGATCTGGTGGTATCCTGAATAGGCATCGAGGAATGACAGCAGGTCACACCCGGCAGTGGAGTTTAAAATCTGGTCGATGCATGGCAAAGGGAAAGGATCGTTCGGACAAGCTTTATTGATATCCGTGTTGTTGGGGAACACAATAACTTCAAAAAAATTCCTATGCACACGCAAGATCATGGTGATGCATAGCAATGATAGGGAAGAGTATCGTCCACGTACCCTCATAGACCGTAAGCGGAAGCGTTATGAGAACGCGGTTGATGTAGTCGTACGTCTTCACGATCCGACCGAAACAAGTATCGAACGTACGGCACCTCCGAGTTCAGCACACGTTCAGCTCGATGATGTCCCCTGAACTCCGATCCAGCAGAGCTTCACAGGAGAGTTCCGTCAGCACGACGGCGTGATGACGGTGATGATGTTGCTACCGACGCAGGGCTTCGCCTAAGCACCGCTACAATATGATCGACGTGGATTACGGTGGAGGGTGGCACCGCACATGGCTTGGGACAATCAACATGAGTGTTCTAGGGTGCCCCCTGCCTTCGTATATAAAGGAGTGGAGGAGGGGAGGTCCGGCCCTCTACTATGGCGTGCCCTGGGGAGTCCTACTCCCATCGGGAGTAGGATCCCCCCCCCTTCCATGTAGTACGAGTACGAGAGAAGACAGAGGGAAAATAGAAGAGAAGGAAGGAGGGGGCGCAGCCCCTCCCCCTAGTGCAATTCGGACTAAGCCTTGGCGGGGAGCAACCTCCCCTCTCTCTTTCCCCTAAAGCCCAATAAGGCCCATATACTCCCCGGCGAATTCCCGTAACTCTTCGGTACTCTGAAAAATACCCGAATCACTCGGAACCTTTCCGATGACCGAATATAGTGGTCCAATATATCGTTCTTTACGTCTCGACCATTTCGAGACTCCTCGTCATGTCCCCGATCTCATCTGGGACTCCAAACTACTTTCAGTACATCAAAACACATAAACTCATATTATCGATTGCCACCGAACGTTAAGCATGTGGACCCTACGGGTTCGAGAACTATGTAGACATAACCGAGACACGTCTCCGATCAATAACCAATAGCAGAACCTGGATGCTCATATTGGCTCCTACATATTCTACGAAGATCTTTGTCGGTCAAACCGCATAACAACATACGATGTTCCCTTTGTTATCGGTATGTTACTTGCCGGAGATTCGATCGTCGATATCTCAATACCTAGCTCAATCTCGTTACCGGCAAGTCTCTTTACTCGTTCTGTAATACATCATCCTGCAACTAACTCATTAGTTGCATTTCTTGCAAGGCTTATAGGATGTGCATTACCGAGAGGGCCTAGAGATACCTCTCCGACAATCGGAGTGACAAATCCTAATCTCGATCTATGGCAACTCAACAAGTACCATCGGAGACACCTGTAGAGCATCTTTATAATCACACTGTTATGTTGTGATGTTTGGTAGCACACAAAGTGTTCCTCCGGTATTTGGGAGTTGCATAATCTCATAGTCATAGGAACATGTATAAGTCATGAAGAAAGCAATAACAACAAACTAAACGATCATCATGTTAAGCTAACGGATGGGTCAAGTCAATCACATCATTCTATAATGATGTGATCCCGTTAATCAAATGACAACTCATGTCTATGGTTAGGAAACATAACCATCATTGATTCAACGAACTAGTCAAGTAGAGGCAAACTAGTGACACTCTATTTGTCTATGTATTCACACATATACTTAGTTTCCGGTTAATACAATTCTAGCATGAATAATAAACATTTATCATGATATAAGGAAATATAAATAACAACTTTATTATTGCCTCTAGGGCATATTTCCTTCATATGTAATCAATAAACAACCTCCACTTCCCATTTGCCTTACGCACCACCACCGGATTGGCCAACCACGTGGGCTGGAGTACTCCTGTAACTAGGTTAGCTGCCTCCAACTTCCTGATCTCTTCTACGATGAACTCTTGTCGCTCCAAAGCTTGCTTCCTGACCTTTTGCTTGACGGGCCGTGCATGAGGACAGCCAGCAAGATGGTGGAATCACCTCCCTGGGAATGCCGGGGATGTCGGATGCTTGCCATGCAAACACATCGACATTCGCCCACAGGAAGGTGACGAGCACGCTTTCCTATTTGCTATCAAGGGCGGAGCTTATAGTGAAAGCCCTACCCGTGCCGTCCTCCTTGACGGACACCTTCTTGGTTTCTGGCGGTGCAGCTTTGGACTTCTTGCTCTTGCCGACGGAGCTCTCTGGCATGTCCTCAACGGGAGCGCAGCACTCCAAAGAGGTGCGCTTGCCGGAGTGAGTGCAAGAGGTCTCACCGGAAGAGGTCTTGCTGGAAGGGGTCTTGCCGGCCTTCTTCTTCCCTGGAGCTTCAGCGGCAGGTGCAAGTGTCTTCGCGGCAGTTGCTGCAACTGCCTCTCGGTAAAGTTGATCGGCGCAGATGAGTGCATCTTTCTTGTCGGAAGGGACGGTGATGATGGTTAGCGGCCCTGCAATCTTTAACGTGTTGTTGGCGTAGTGGGACGCCGCCATGAACTTGGCCAGTGCTGGGCGGCCAAGGATCACATTGTATGGCAAGGGGATCTCGTTAACATCAAAGACGATCTTCTCCGTCCTATAGTTCAGCTCGCCTCCAAACGTAACGGGCAGCGTGATTTTACCTTTAGGCTAGCTCCTTCCGTGGTTGACCCCTTGAAACATGCCCGTCTCTTCGAGGTCTCCATCAGGAATCTGCAGCTTCTTGATCACAGTGAGCGAGATCAAATTTAGACCAGCCCCACCATCAACCAGCACTTTTGTCACCTTGAGGTTGCATATCATTGGCAAGACCAATAACAGAAAACACCCGACCGTAGTTGTGCGATCAGGGTGATCCTCGGTGTCGAAAACGATGGGTGTGCGGGACCACTTCAGGGGCTTCTGGGCACCAAACAACAGCTTTGCTGCAGTGACCTCACGCGCCCACTGCTTCACCTGGCATTGTGAGGTGTGCAAAGACACACCACCATCGACGCACATGGCCTCCGTAGCTTTCTGGAACTCGTGCTCGCCGGACTCGTCGTCCTCATCATGATCGTCATCCTCCTCTTTCTTGTCGGGGCCCCGAGCGGGCGTCTCTTGTTGGTTATCTATGCCGCGGCGACCCCCTTGGCCGCCACACTTCTTGCCAGATCCCTCACCACCATGCTGACCTTTCTCCTTGTCTCGCCTTTCGTGTTTAGCCTTCTGCTTTTCGACAAGCAGCTCAACTTGTCAGCAGTTCTGGAGGTCATGGCCCTTGGTGCCGTGGATCTTGCAATACTGCTTGTTGGAGCCTCCTATCTTGCCAGCAGCCGCCAGGGCCAGGCAGGTGGGGCACCCGGCAACCTCCTTGCCGGGGTCGTCAGCCTTGGCCCTTTTGGTGGCGCCGAGCTCGCCGGATCCCTTAACGGCAAGCACAGTCTTGCCCTTGTGCTTCCTGTTGCGGCGCCGACCCTTGTTCGTCGGAGCGGCGGTGTCTTTGTCTGTGAAGTCGGTTTCCGCACCGGCGTCCTCGCCGGGGTACTTCCTCCCCACTTCAGCTCGAGCACATCTATCGTCTAGAACGTAAACTTCGGCCACATCCTTGACCTTGTTCTTCGTCAACTCCTCGCGCATCTTGTGGTTGTGCACATTCTGATGGAATGCGCCGATAACTATGGTGGGATGAACATCTGGGATGTTGTAGTGCATTCCGCTGAACTTTTTTATTGTAACACCCTCGATGCGACTATATCTCCCATGTGTCGGAGCACGACTTAGAGGCATAACCGCATTGAAGGCAATGTCACAAGAGGGGTAATCTTTACACATCCCATGTACTGAATAAGAAAAAAGAGGTACATAGTTGGCTTACAATCGCCACTTCACATAATTCATGAATAAAGCATTACATCATGAAGATACAATCAAGGTCCGAGTACGGAACCAAAATAAAAGAGGACTACCCCTAATGCTACAGATCCCCGATCGCCCCAACTGGGCACCACTACTGATCAACTGGAAACGGAACAACATAACGAACACGATCTTCATCGAGCTCCTCCTTGAGCTTGGATGCGACACCTGCATGGTATCATCGGCACCTGCAGCTGGTTTTGGAAGTAATCTGTGAGTCACGGGGACTCAGCAATCTCACACCCTCGCGATCAAGACTATTTAAGCTTATAGGTAGGGAAAAGGTATGAGGTGGATCTGCAGCAGGCACTAGCATATATGCTGGCTAACATACACAAATGAGAGCGAGAAGAGAAGGCAAAGGCACGATCGATAAACAATGATCAAGAAGTGATCCTAGAACAACCTACGTTCAAGCATAACTCCAACACTGTGTTCACTTCCCGGACTCCGCCGAGAAGAGACCATCACGGCTACACACGCGGTTGATGCATTTTAATTAAGTTAAGCTTCATGTTTTCTACAACCGGACATTAACAAATTCCCATCTGCCCATAACCGCGGGCACGGCTTTCAAAAGTTCAAAACCCTGCTGGCGTGTCCCAACTTAGCCCATCATAAGCTCTCACGGTCAACGAAGGATATTCCTTCTCCCAGGACGCCCCGATCAGGCTCAGAATCCCGGTTACAAGACATTTCGACAATGGTAAAACAAGACCAACAAAGCCACCCAGATGTGCCGACAAATCCCGATAGGAGCTACACATATCTCATTCTCAGGGCACACTGGATGAGCAAGACGTCGGGTTGGCATAAACCCTGGTTGCCCAGGGGGCGCCGGACATCGCTCAGGTTGGACCAACACTTAGAGAAGCACTGGCCCGGGGGGGTTAAAATAAAGATGACCCTTGGGTTGGCCGACCCAAGGGAAAAAGGCTAGGTGGCAAATGGTAAAACCAATGTTGGGCCTTGCTGGAGGAGTTTTATTCAAGGAAAACTGTCAAGGGGTTCCCATTATAACCCAACCGCTTAAGGAACGCAACATCAAGGAACATAACACCGGTATGACGGAACAAGGGCGGCAAGAGAGGAACAAAACACCATGCATAAGGCCGAGCCTTCCACCCTTTACCAAGTATATAGATGCATTAATTAAATAAGAGATATTGTGATATCCCAACAAATATCCATGTTCCAACATGGAACAAACTCCAATCTTCACCTGCAACTAACAATGTTATAAGAGGGGCTGAGCAAAGCGGTAACATAGCCAAACAATGGTATGCTAGGACAAGGTGGGTTAGAGGTTCATGCCAAAATGGGAGGCATGATATAGCAAGTGGTCGGTATTGCAACATAGGCATAGCAATAGAGCGAGCATCTAGCAAGCAAAGATAGAAGTGATTTCGAGGGTATGGTCATCTTGCCTGCAAAGTTCTCCGAGAAGACAAAAGCTTGATACTCGAAAACGTAATCAACGGGTTCCTCGATCACGTACTCGTCTCCCGGCTCTAACAAAAGGAAGAACACAAGCAAAGGGAGACACAATCAACCACGTGCAATGCACAAACAACATGATGCAAAAACATGGCATGATATGCGGGATGTGATATGCAATGCATATGCATACTTCAGAAAGGAAAGATTGAACCTGGCCTCAACTTGGAAAACCAATAGTGCCACTGGAAAGATGAGTTGATTTCGGTCGAAATCTATATAAAGATCACCGGAATCGAATGCACGGTTTGGAAATGGCAAGCAAAACAAATATGGCACCGATCTGCGATTAACAGCATGAAGCCATCTAAATGCATCAAGAACAACAAGCTACTGCACTCTAACATAGAAGCAAAATACATGGCAGTGAACCACTCAACATGCTTAACAAAAGATGAACACTGAGCTATGGCTAATTCACTCAATAGCAGGTTCAAACAAGCATGGCAAAAGTGCAAAAGATATCAGGTTACAGACTTTGTGAAAATATCAACATGTCAGAAATTAACATCAGGAAGCAATGTTTAGAGCAAGATAACAACATACTACAAGAACACATCATGGAAAAGAAAGGCATGGCATGAAGCTACTCAAATCATACAACAAAATTCCCTTACTGACCATAATCTAAAAGGGATCAGAAAATACAATGGCAACCATGTGAACATAGCAACTTACGTTAACAGATTCAGACTTAGCAGAAAACTGGAACATGGCAAAATAGATATCAAGTAGGCATTTTTACGAGCTCAATGCACTCACCACAAGGCATTGCATGGCAAACATAGCATACACCCTCGGCAAAACATGGCAAGAACAACATCATAGGATGCATGGATCAACTACAACAACCTCGACAAAATTGCTTAACATGTAAACAATCTGCCAGGAACATTTTATAGCAAAAGTAGAGCTCGATTGAGTCAAGCTAGGGTGCTCCATAATTGCAAACAAAGACATGGATGGATAGAGCACAATAATATCTACAAAACATCCTTACTGATCATGCTCAAAAGAGGCATGGATCACTCTGTAGCAACAAAAATACAAGGCATAAAAATATTAACACGGCAAAGACTTAGAAGATTTCTAAGTCTGTGAAATCAGCAACATTACGAGAGCTACTTTGCATGCTTGTGCTAGTCACCACAAATATCACAAAAATACACGGCATACACCCCTGTAAAGATGGCATGGCATACTTCAAATCACATGTAGGGCTCAAGTTCATAGGAGGCACACATCAATCATGGCAAAAATGACAAATGACCAATTACTGATATGGATCTGAAACTAATATAAACTAGAACTCTTGCAATAGCATTTAGGGCATCAAGATGAACTCAAATGAGCATGATGCAATGAGATGAAATGAAGTACACGTCGAGACGAACAATATGATATGCTACACGCCCAAAACGGAGCCACGGGTGCAAAGTTATGATGAGATGAAGAAAGCTAAAAATGCTGGGGACTTGGTGGAATTTTACCCTCTGGAAACTGGATGGTGTGGTTCCGGATCGCGTTTGGTTCACTGGGTGCGGGACGAGGTAGATCTAGCACGGGCGTGGACCGAGGGATCCCGGTCGGAGGTTGAAGAAGGTCAAGCCGCACGACGGCGCTCGGGCTCCGGGGACGAGGGGAGATGGTGGGGAGGCGTAGATTTGGGAGCGGGGACTCCATTCCCGGCGACGAGGATGCTTGGGGCGGCCCGGGCGCGGAGAGATCCCTGACGGCCATGGAGGGGCGGCTCCTTGGGAAGCAACAGAGATAGAGAGGGAGCTCGGGATGGGAGAGAGAGCAAGGGAAAACGAGAGATGGCGTGGGGGCGGCATGACCTGAGGACGGCGGCGACGGCGGAGCACTCCGGCGAGGTGCGGGGCGAAGTGGGAGGAGCACCGGGGAGCGGGCGGCGCTCAGGCGAGCACGGGCTCCTTGGGGCGCACGGCACATGGGCGTCGGCGCGACGAGATGGGCCCCGCGGTCCCGATCCGGGCCGTCCGGGCCGGCGGCGGAGCTAGAGGAGAGAGAGGCCGGCGGCGGTGACGTGTCGCGCCCAGATTCGTCCGGCGCGGTTGCTGGACGCCTCCGGTCTGGGACGGACATGTCCGGCGGCGCGAGGAAGAGGGAGGCTAGGGTTTCGTCCGCGAATTTTTGAGGAGTGCCACATATATATAGGTAGAGGGATCTAGGATACTCCAAATGAGGAGCGGTTTCGGCCACGCGATCGTGATCGAATGACCGAGATCATAGAGGGGGTTTTGGTGGGTTTGGGGCCACTTTGGAGGGGTGTTGGGCTGCAACACACACGAGGCCTTTACGGTCCCTCGGTTAACCGTTGGAGTATCAAACGAAGTCCAAATGGCACGAAACTTGACAGGTGGTCTACCGGTAGTAAACCAAGGCCGCTTGGCAAGTCTCGGTCCAATCCGAGAACTTTTAACACCCGCACATGAAAAGAGGTAAAAGGAGACACCGGGGGACGTAGGAGCGCCGGATTGCAAAACGGACAACAGGGAAAAAGCTCGGATGCATGAGACGAACATGTATGCGAATGAAATGCACATGATGACATGATATGAAATGCAAGACACGCAAAAAATGACATGGCAACCACGGCGAATAACTGGAACACACCTGGCGCAACGGTCTCGGGGCGTTACAACACTCCACCACTACGAGAGGATCTCCTCCCAAGATCTAGAATGGTACCGGAGGGAAAACATAAGAGAAAGAGAAGAGGTAAAACTAAGTTGCTTCTTTGACCAATGAGTGAAACCAAAGAACCTTGAGAGGTTGAGCAAATTGAAAGAAAGAATGTAACGGAGATGAACAAAGTTGAAAACAGTCCATTGGTAAAGAGGAACGAGGAAGAACAAATTCGGGCAGCACTCCGGTTAAATGGATTAAGCACGAAAAGATCATGATCTTCACAAAACAAGAAGATGATTGAAAAGAGCAATATCACAAAGCCTCCGGAAGAAAAAAAAGAAAGAAATGTAATGGACGGAGGGGGAATGAGATTTTAAGAGAGCATGCTTACACAAAATCCGGGATGGAGTTGTTGGATTAACAACAACGAAAAAGGATAAGCTTGAAGTGGGCTTATGGACAACATCTTGAAATTATGATGTGAGATTCTGCCACTAACGGAAACAATTGATTTGAAATGATATGAACAAGGAGACGAGAAACTATTCACCGGAAGGATAGATGAATGACTTGGATCAATGATAAGCACCATAAATAGCAACAATCCTTAGGGAAGGCTTTAGGTGAAATATAACCCAAGATAACTCCCATGGCAAGATTGATGGATTTAAAATATCTCATTCTTGATAACTTGTGAATCATGAAACGTGAACTCAAATTGTCAAGAATGACATAACACCACCTCCAATGATACGGTAGAAAGAATTGCACTCCGGATTACAAGATGAAGAATGCTTGAGCTCCTCTGAAAGGAATCTTGATGAGCACTTCGAGAAGGAATTAAATCCTTGATGAACCAACAAGTAGAGCCTCCATGAATAACTCCGGTAACAAAAGGATAACGAAAAGAAATAGAAGTTGAAAAAAAACAAAGTGAATCCTTGCAATGATTTAGTTGAATCTCCGTGGTGATATAATTGCGAGAGCTTGGAACTCTTGGAAAAGAGAAGATAAGCCTCTCGAACCGAGAATGTGATATGATGAACCTTCGGAATAAGGAATTGAATCATTTGGATGAAGCAATAATAAGAATTACATTATTCTTATCCTTCACCAATTCAAATTGATGATCAACAATGGATTTGGCATACTACTTATTCTCGTAGAAAGGATTAAAATGGATATAGCACAAACTAGAGAAAGGACTTCAACTAACCACCGGTAGGATTGGAAAGAATGAATAAATTGATATGAAACCAAGAGAAAAAGAATCTTGAAAGAACCACCATAAGAATTGAAAATGAATGTAGAAAAGATAAAGAAACACCAGGAAGAATTAAAGAATGAATGAAGATATTTGAGGGGATTTAGATACATGAGAACGAAGAGATCCCAAGCTGATTAGAGAATACTTGAATGAAGCACCGGTAAGATTTAGATAAAGAAAGGTGAAAGCTGAGAATGAATAATATTTGAAAAGATGGCCTTCGGATGAAAGAAATGGAAAACAACTCATGAAATGCTCCGGATGGGTGAAAAGAATTCTCACAATCAAAACAATTATGAGAGGATGTCAGAAGGCTAGCACCATGAATCCTCGAGAGAAAGGATAATGATTAGAGATGAACTCTTCTTCGGTCTTCCAAAATCTGAGAATGATGACGAGAAACACCATCATGAATTGTTGAGATACTCCGGGAGAATGAAAAGCGAAGTGGTTGAGCCAATGATTAAAAGAATTATAAGATCTTGGAGAAAAGGCATATGACTGATAATAATTCATCCTTACGTCGAAACTTTAGAAGATTTGAGAATAACTCCGGGAGAATAAGAAGAGTCAGGTAAGATCCTGGGAAAAGACCTGTTGGTTAGGGCCCACTCAAAATAAACACTGCTGAAATGATTTAAAAGAAAGATTGCAACGGTTGATTTAAATGGCTTGAATGAGATAACACCCTCGAAATATCTTGAATGGATCTTGAATGACAAGACGAGCCTTCTTAGATATCTTCAGCACTCCAGAACAATTGAATAGCGAGAAGTGGAATGATAAAGAGGTGCACCGGCATGGGAAAGCATTTCGAACAAGGAAAAAGGATATGATCAACAAAGCTTGAATTGAATCCACTGGTTAAGAAAAGAATGAAGAATGATGAACTTGAGGCTCCGTTAGTATCTTCATGAGAATCACTGGGTAAGAACATTGAAAGGAAAGAAAGAAGAGACTTCACATGAATAAGATGGATACTTGATCAAGAAATCTGAATCCTCGAAGAAAAAGGGGTGGGTGGATTGGAAAACAAAGGCAACTTGGGACGAATGAAAAACAAACACCGTTGAGAAGAACTGATAAATGATCTTGCTGATGTTGAAATGATCGGATCCACTTGAAGAGAGACACACCGGTTGGAAAGAAATTGAAATGACAAACTCGATGATCGAGAAGGATTAGGTATTCACATAGAAATATGAGAACACCACTTAAAAAAGGTATGGAATCAACATTTGACTTCGAAGCAACTCGAATACCACAACTCAAAACAAAACAAAGGATTGGCTTGCAGCATAAGCCTGAACAAACATATGATAGAGATTTCATCCGAAGTTTTCGTGGTGGGGCCTACACGGGCTCGATCGTACAACACCATCATGTACAAGGCAGTGCACATGACATACGAAGCGTCCCCGAGTCGGCATAGCCAAGGACTCTTTAAGACACAATGAGAACACTGTAAAACCAACCGTGGATAGGCAAACCACTAGATGTCGAACCCCAATTTCATATCATACATCTGTCGGGAAGATATCCTAGGAGCTACCTGAATTCCCACTTATAAACTCCCAAAATTTACCCAGTTATGCAATCAGGTGTTGGGGATACAGGGGAAGCATAATATCTCACCCAAATCTAGCAAATCCTACATCCAGCTGTATCCATCCTTCAACACATAACCAAGAAACCTTCGGAAATCGTTTACCTCAACCTTCGAAAAGCATCCGTTATACGAGTTATGGCAATACTCCCGAACTCCCACCCTAGTACTGGGTGGCGTCGAGGTTATCTCACCAACAACTGCATAAAAGAGATTTTCGATGTCGGCGAAACTTAGGTATTCCAGAATTGCAACCATAAAATTGTGACGACAAAACCTCGGAGCTCAACTCCCCGGACACTGCCACAACCCCTAAATGTCAAGAGGCCCCAAGAACAATGTTCTCGTCACAAATCCATCAGAACGATTCCAAGATACCCGCGTGATCCTAAAAATTTTTTAGTGAAATTTGAGACGAGAAGAGTCAAAACTCTATGTCAGGATGCCTCACCAGAGCGACGAAGGGATTGAGGAGTAAAAAGAATCCTACTCTCCGATATATATAATCCTAAATGACTCAAAACATTTTCTAGACTCAACAACACCAGCGATTCGATCAAGCAGGGGGCTCCTAAGTCGGGAAAGGCTCTGATACCAACTTGTAACACCCTCGATGCGGCTATATCTCCCACGTGTCGAAGCACGACTTAGAGGCATAACCGCATTGAAGGCAATGTCGCAAGAGGGGTAATCTTTACACATCCCATGTACTGAATAAGAAAAAAGAGGTACATAGTTGGCTTACAATCGCCACTTCACATAATTCATGAATAAAGCATTACATCATACAGATACAATCAAGGTCCGAGTACGGAACCAAAATAAAAGAGGACTACCCCTAATGCTACAGATCCCCGATCGCCCCAACTGGGCACCACTACTGATCAACTGGAAACGGAACAACATAACGAACACGATCTTCATCGAGCTCCTCCTTGAGCTTGGATGCGACACCTGCATGGTATCATCGGCACCTGCAGCTAGTTTTGGAAGTAATCTGTGAGTCACGGGGACTCAGCAATCTCACACCCTTGCGATCAAGACTATTTAAGCTTATAGGTAGGGAAAAGGTATGAGATGGAGCTGCAGCAGGCACTAGCATATATGCTGGCTAACATACACAAATGAGAGCGAGAAGAGAAGGCAAAGGCATGATCGATAAACAATGATCAAGAAGTGATCCTAGAACAACCTACGTTCAAGCATAACTCCAACACTGTGTTCACTTCCCGGACTCCGCCGAGAAGAGACCATCACGGCTACACACGCGGTTGATACATTTTAATTAAGTTAAGCTTCAGGTTTTCTACAACCGGGCATTAACAAATTCCCATCTGCCCATAACCGCAGGCACGGCTTTCGAAAGTTCAAAACCCTGCTGGCGTGTCCCAACTTAGCCCATCACAAGCTCTCACGGTCAACGAAGGATATTCCTTCTAGCAGGAAGACCCGATCAGGCTCAGAATCCCGGTTACAAGACATCCTCGACAATGGTAAAACAAGTCCAGCAAGACCACCCAATGCGCCGACATCCTGATAGGAGCTGCACATATCTCGTTCTCAGGGCAACACCGGATAAGCAATCCGTACAACTAAAACCAGCCCTCGAGTTTCCCCGAGGTGGCGCTGAAAGGGGGCTCTAGTTTGGACCAACACTTAGACAAGCATTGGCCCGGGGGTTTAAAATAAAGATGACCCTTGGGCTGGCCTAACCCAAGGGAAAAAAGGCTAGGTGGCAAATGGTAAAACCAATGTTGGGCCTTGCTGGAGGAGTTTTATTCAAAGAGAACTGTCAAGGGGTTCCCATTATAACCCAACCGCATAAGGAACGCAAAATCCGGGAACATAACACCGATATGATGGAAACTAGGGCGGCAAGAGTGGAACAAAACACCAGCCATAAGGCCGAGCCTTCCACCCTTTACCAAGTATATAGATGCATTAATTAAATAAGAGGTATTGTGATATCCCAACAAGTAAACATGTTCCAACAAGGAACAACATCTCCATGTTCCAACAAGGAACAAACTTCAATCTTCACGTGCAACTAACAACGCTATAAGAGGGGCTGAGCAAAGCGGTAACATAGCCAAACAATGGTTTGGTAGGACAAGGTGGGTTAGAGGCTTGGTTCAACAATATGGGAGGCATGATAAGCAAGTGGTAGGTATCGCGGCATAGGCATAGCAAAAGAGCGAGCAACTAGCAAGCAAAGATAGAAGTGATTTCGAGGGTATGGTCATCTTGCCTGAAATCCCGCAAGGAAGTAGAACGAGTCCATGAAGAATTCAAACAGACGTAGTCGACCGGATCCTCACAAACGCAACGATACCGAAACTAACCAGAAGAAGCATCACCGGAAAGAAGCAAACAACATGGTAAACAACCACCACATAAACATGGCATGATGCACAACCAAGTATGATGCATGTCCGGTTTAAATGTTCATGGCATGACAAAGTGCACAAGCAATTCTACACACGCGGTCGATGCGTTTTAATTAAGTTAAGCTTCAGGTTTTCTACAACCGGGAATTAACAAATTCCCATCTGCCCATAACCGCGGGCACAGCTTTCGAAAGTTCAAAACCCTGCAGGGGTGTCCCAACTAAGCCCATCACAAGCTCTCACGGTCAACGAAGGATATTCCTTCTCCCAGGATGACCCAATCAGGCTCGGAATCCCGGTTACAAGACATTTCGACAATGGTAAAACAAGACCAGCAAAGCCACCCAGATGTGCGAACAAATCCCGATAGGAGCTGCACATATCTTGTTCTCAGGGCACACCGGATGAGCAAGGCGTCGGGTTGGCATAAACCCTGGTTGCCCAGGGGACGCCGGACATCGCTCAGGTTGGACCAACACTTAGAGAAGCACTGGCCCCGGGGGGGTTAAAATAAAGATGACCCATGGATTGGCTGACCCAAGGCAAAAAGGCTAGGTGGAAAATGGTAAAACCAATGTTGGGCCTTGCTGGAGGAGTTTTATTCAAGGCAAACTGTCAAGGGGTTCCCATTATAACCCAACCGCGTAAGGAACGCAACATCAAGGAACATAACACAGGTATGACGGAACTAGGGCGGCAAGAGTGGAACAAAACACCAGGCATAAGGCCGAGCCTAACACCCTTTACCAAGTATATAGATGCATTAATTAAATAAGAGATATTGTGATGTCCCAACAAATATGCATGTTCCAGCATGGAACAAACTCCAATCTTCACTTGCAACTAACAACGCTATAAGAGGGGCTGAGCAAAGCGGTAACATAGCCAAACAATGGTTTGCTAGGACAAGGTGGGTTGGAGGTTCATGGCAAAATGGGAGGCATGATATAGCAAGTGGTCGGTATCGCAGCATAGGCATAGCAATAGAGCGAGCATCTAGCAAGCAAAGATAGATGTGATTTCGAGGGTATGGTCATCTTGCCTGCAAAGTTCTCCGAGAAGACGAAAGCTTGATCCTCGAAAACGTACTCAACGGGTTCCTCGATCATGTACTCGTCTCCCGGCTCTACCCAAAGCAAGAACACAAGCAAAGGGAGACACAATCAACCATGTGCAATGCACAAACAACATGATGCAAAACATGTCATGATATGCGGGATGTGATATGCAATGCATATGCATGCTTCGGAAAGGAAGGATTGAACCTGGCCTCAGCATGGAAAACCAAGAGTCCCACTGGAAAGATGAGTTTATTTTGGTCCAAATCTATAGAAAGATCACCGGAATCGGATGCACGGTTTGGAAATGGCAAGCAAAACAAATATGGCTCCGATCCGCGATTAACAGCACGAAGCCATCTAAATGCATCAAGAACAACAAGCTACTGCACTCTAACATAGCAGCAAAATACATGCCAGTGACCCACTCAAGATTCTTGACAAAAGATGAACGCTGAGCTACGGCTAATTCACTCAATAGCAGGTTGAAACAAGCATGGCAAACGTGCAAAAGATATCAGGTTACAGACTTGGTGAAAATATGAACATGTCAGGAATTAACATCAGGAAGCAATGTTTAGAGCAAGATAACAACATGCTACAGGAACATATCATGGAAAAGCAAGGCATGGCATCAAGCTACTCAAAGCATACAACAAAAGTCCCTTACTGACAATAAGCCAAAAGGGATCAGAAAATACAATGGCAACCATGTGAACATAGCAACTTACGTTAACAGATTCAGACTTGGCAGAAAACTGGAACATCGCAAAACAGATATCAAGTAGGCATGTTTACGAGCTCGATGCACTCACCACAAGGCATTGCATGACAAACTTAGCATACACCCAGAAAGTAGACATGGCATAGAAGATAAACATGGCAAGAACAACATCATAGCATGCATGGATCAACTACAACAACCTCGGCAAAATTGCTTAACATGTAAACAATCTGCCAGGAATATTTTATAGCAAAAGTAGAGCTCGATTGAGTCAAGCTAGGGTGCTCCATAATTGCAAACAAAGACATGGATGGATAGAGCACAACAATATCTACAAAACATCCTTACTGATCATGCTCAAAAGAGGCATGGATCACTCTGTAGCAACAAAAATACAAGGCATAAAAATATTAACAGGGCAAAGACTTAGAAGTTTTCTAAGTCCCTGAAATCAGCAACATTACGAGAGCTACTTTGCATGCTTGTGCTAGTCACCACAAAGATCACAAAAATACATGGAATACACCCCTGTAAAGATGGCATGACATACTTCAAATCACATGTAGGGCTCAAGTTCATAGGAGGCACACATCAATCATGGCAAAAATGACAAATGACCAATTTCTGATATGGATCTGAAAATAATATAAACTAGAACTCTTGAAATAGCATTTAGGGCATCAAGATGAACTCAAATGAACATGATGCAATTAGATGAAATGAAGTACTCGTCGATACGAACAATTTGATATGTTACACGCCCAAAACGGAGCCACGGGTGCAAAGTTATGATGCAATGAAGAAAGCTAAAAATGCTGAGCACTTGGTGGAATTTTACCCTCCGGAAACTGGATGGTCTGGTTCCGGATCGCATTTGGTTCACTGGGTGCAGGACAAGGAAGATATGGCACGGGCGTGGACGGAGGTATCCCGGTCAAAGGTTGAAGAAGGTCAAGCCACACGGCGGCGCTCGGGCTCCGGGGACGAGGGGAGATGGCGGGGAGGCGCAGATCCGAGAGCGGGGAGTCCATTCCGGCAACGAGGATGCTTGGGGCGGCCCGGGCACGGAGATCCTTGATGGCCATGGAGGGGCGGCTCCCTGGGAAGCAACAGAGAGAGAGGGAGCTCGGGATGAGAGAGAGAGCAAGGGAAAACGAGAGATGGCGCGGGGGCGGCGTGACCTGAGGACGGCGACATCGACGGAGCAGTCCGGCGAGGTGCGGGGCGAAGCAGGAGGAGCACCGGGGAGCGGGCGGCGCTCGGGCGAGCACGTGCTTCTCGGGGCGCGAGGCAGAAGGGCGGCGGCGCGACGAGATGGGCCCCGCGGGCCCGATCCGGGCCGCATGGTCTGGCGGGGGGGCTGGAGGAGAGAGAGGCTGGCGGCGGTGACATGTCGTGCCCGGATTCGTCCTGCGCGGTGGCTGGACGCGTCCGGTCCGAGACGGACATGTCCGGCGGCGCGAGGAAGACGGAGGCTAGGGTTTCGTCCGCGAATTTTTGGGGAGAGCCACATATATATAGGTGGAGGGAGCTAGGAGACTCCAAATGAGGAGCGGTTTTCGGCCACGCGATCATGATCGAACGACTGAGATGATAGAGGGGGTTTTGGTGGGTTTTGGGCCACTTTGGAGGGGTGTTGGGCTGCAGCACACATGAGGCCTTTACGGTCCCTCGGTTAACCGTTGGAGTATCAAACGAAGTCCAAAGGGCACGAAACTTGACAGGTGGTCTACCGGTAGTAAACCAAGGCCGCTTGGCAAGTCTCGGTCCAATCCGAGAATGTTTAACACCCTCACATGAAAAGAGGTAAAAGGAGACACTAGGGGACGTAGGAGCGCCGGATTACAAAATGGACAACGGGGAAAAAGCTCGGATGCATGAGACGAACATGTATGTGAATGAAATGCACATGATGACATGATATAAAATGCAATAAGGCAAGCAAATGACATGGCAACCACAGCGAATAACTGGAAGACACCTGGCGCAATGGTCTCGGGGCATTACATGTATGTAGTTGCACATGTTTTCTCCTTGTTTCTAGGGGATGATGTGCAAATCACTTGCTTGGCCATGAGCTTGGTGGCCTCCAGTGATGGGGCCAAAAAACTCATGACACAAATCCGACCAAGAAGCAATGGAATCCACTGGCAAGTGCATCAACCACGACATGACGTTCGGTTTGAGTGCCAACGGGAAGTAATTAGCAAGAACCTTGTCGTTGCGGGCTCCAACAGCTTGCATCGCGATGGTGTAGATGCTGAGGAACTCCAACGGGTGGGTCTTGCCATTGTACTTCTCGCCAACATCAGGCTTGAATGTGCATTGGGAGGGCCACTGGAACTGCCGCAGCTCTCGGGTAAAGGCCGGACAACCCACCTCGTAAGGCAGGTCGCCGGGGCCCCCCGGCGCCGGGTGGTCCATAGTAGGCCCCGCATGCCGATCTGACTGATGGCGCGTCTCCCGTTGTCGTTCGATGGTAGTTCGAGCGTCCTCCTGGGCTTGTTCCCAAAGGACATGACGATGGTCGCGGCAGGTTCGCGGGTCGAATGACGCGGTGGAAATGTTGTCACCGACGTCGGGTCGACGGGCCAGTAGCTGTTGTTGCGGTCGTGGCAGGGGAGAGTGCATCGTGGTCGCAGTGTCTGTGCCCCCCCCCACCGCCAGCGTGCACCAGCTCGTCAGGATGCCGGTGCAAGGGTCCCGCTAGGAGCGACTCGTCTTTGTTGGCGAAGCTGACAAGGATTCGGATGGTGGCTCTCCACTCGTCGAGCTTCTCCACAGCGGGGGGGAGTCGAGGAGCAGTTGCACGCGCGCCAGTGCTTCTGGTGGGGTAGGCGGCGGTGAGATCTGTGTAGACCGTGATGCGCTCCGACCTCTAACCAAGTTAGAAGGCGCTCGGTCACGGTCTTGCGGTCGCGCGCTGCTCGCACCGGCGTGGGAGAGCGCACACCGGCCTGGTTCGTCTTGCGAATGGCGCATAGGACTCTTTCCACGGCGGTGCCCAGGGGCTCTGGCATCGCGGTGTTCCTCATCGCTCGCGGACGGGGTGGTCCATAGTAGGCCCCGCACGCCGAGCTGGGGTGCTGTAGAGGCTGTTGCGCCGCCCGTGGGCAGCACGGCCCCGCCCCCGGACCGCGCGGCTTGTCATCTCGGATTCGGACCACGCCGCTCGCTTCGCTCCGATCGCCAGAATGTCGTGGACGCCCGCGGGCCACGTCTTCGGCTCCATCCATCGGTGCCCGGCTGTCTGCTCGCGCTGGCCCGGACGGGTCATCCCTGGATGAACCAATCGCGGTGATCCCCTTTCTCTTGGGGGCCATGGTGATGATGAAGTAGGTGTGCTAACCTTCAAACCGGATTTTCACAACTACGCCCCATACCTGGCACGCCAGAGACGTCGGGGGAAACGACACCTATGGGACCGCTGGGATCCCTTTTTGTTATGGTTGGAGGGCGCGGGGTTGTGGAAAGAGCGGGTCTAGAAGACAGCACGAGGATCGTTTACCCAAGTTTGGGCCGCAAGGATGCGTAATACCCTAGTACTGCTTTGGTGTATATTTGAGTGTTCTTGAGCTCTTGAACTAGCTATGATGCGTGCATCGTCCAAAAGGTCCAAATCCTCTCTCAGTATGCCGTGGGCCTCCTTTTATAGTCAAAAGGGGTTGCCATAGTGGCACACAGAAGGTGGAAAGGTATACAGTGTACAAGCTTATCGCCTGTCATCACAGGACAAAGTGCATTACATGCACTACTTAGGTGTCCACTTGCTTTATCGGGGGCGGTAATGTGGCCCGTCCCGTCCGTCGCCACTGTGCCTCAACCCGACACGCGTCCAGGCCAACGAGGCATGCAGTGCCACATAGGCTGGCAGGCTACTGAGTTCGCGTGGTGGTAGGGTCTTCACGAAGATCTGCATGCCGCCACGCTAGTTCCTGGCTAGTTAGATTAGTATCCACGTACTGCTACGTGGGTATTTGCTTGAGTTGGTGGGTTTGCCGCTGAGCTGGGGCGGCAATGGGGCGGCATGGTCTTGCCACGGTCCCGCGTATATTCTCTGTAAGGGTCTTGCCGGGGTCTTGCGAGCTTCTTCGGCAAGGGGCCTTGCCGGGGCCTCGTGGGCATCCTCGGCTGGCCTTGTCGGGGCCTAGTGGGCATCCTCGGCAAGGAGTCTTGCAATTTTCTTGTCTTCTGGTAATCATCTAGGATTTGTAGGCTCTCTATCTTCAAAAAGATTTACGTGCCACCATGGAGGTGCCTCCCGAGCCTCGGTTCCAAAGTGGTCGATGGTGTGAACCCTTGGGCTCGAGGGTGGCGGCTCTGCTGGTGTCGGGCAAGTTGCCCTAGCAAGGCTCTTGTCGAGGCTGCGGAAGCCGCCCCGGCAAGGGCCTTGCTGGGGGAGTCCACGTCGTCCCTATGCTCTTCGTGTTTCTGGCATGGTGTTGTTCTGGTTGTCTTGTGGCTCTTCTTCCTTCCTCTACCCCGCTAGGTGTGGCCACAAGCGCGGCTCCAACTGCCCGCGCATAAGTAAAGGGGTACAAAAGAGATCCCCCACTTTTGTGCACCAACATGAGCTAATGTCAAATAGTCTCTTCTCACCGGCAAGTTTGAAGTCATAGTTGAGCTCTTTAATCTCCCAATATGCCTTATGTTCTAGTTTGAGAGGTAAGTTATATGCTTTTCCATAAGCCATTTTATATGGAGACATACCCATAGGATTTTTATATGCAGTTCTATAAGCCCATAATGCATCATCAAGTTTCTTGGACCAATTCTTTCTAGATCTATTAACAGTCTTTTGCAAAATTAATTTGAGCTCTCTATTGCTCAATTATACTTGACCACTAGACTGTGGATGATAAGGAGATGCAATTCTATGATTAACATCATACTTGGCAAGCATTTTACGGAAAGCACCATGAATGAAATGTGAACCACCATCAGTCATTAAATATCTAAGGACTCCAAACCTCGGAAAAATAACTTCTTTAAGCATCTTAATAGAGGTGTTATGATCAGCACTACTAATTGGAATAGCTTGTACCCACTTAGTAACGCAATCAACAGCAACTAAAATATGTGTATACCCATTAGAGGAAGGAAACGGTCCCATATAATCAAAGCCCCAAACATCAAATGGTTCAATAACAAGAGAATAATTCATAGGCATTTCTTGACGTCTACTAATATTACCAATTCTTTGACATTCATCAAAAGACAAGACGAACTTACGGGCATCTTCAAAAAGAGTAGGCCAATAGAAACCGGATTGCAATACCTTATGCGCAGTTCTGTCTCGAGCATGGTGTCCTCCATAAGCCTTGGAGTGACACTTGCGTAGGATCTGTTCCTGTTCAAGCTTAGCTACACAACATCTAATAACACCATCTACTCCTTCTTTATAAAGGTGTGGGCCATCCCAGAAGTAATGTATTAAATCATAGAAAAACATTTTCTTTTGCTGGTATGTGAAATTAGGTGGTACAAATTTAGCAACAATATAATTAGCATGTTCAGCATACCATGGAGCAGTACGAGAAGCATTTATGACAGCTAATTGTTCATCAAGAAAGCTATCATCAATAGATAGTGGGTCATCAAGAACATTCTCTAACCTAGACAAGTTGTCTGCAACGGGGTTCTCAGCTCCCCTTCTATCAATAATATGCAAATCAAATTCTTGTAGTAGGAGAACCCATCTAATAAGTCTAGCTTTAGCATCTTTCTTTTCCATAAGATATTTAATAGCATCATGATCAGTGTGGACAGTTACTTTAGAATCAACAATATAAGGTCTGAACTTATCATAAGCAAATACAACTGCTAAAAACTCCTTTTCAGTAGTAGCATAATTTCTTTGGGCATTGTCTAGTGTTTTACTAGCATATTGGATAACATTTAATTTCTTATCAACTCTTTGTCCTAGAACAACACCTACAACATAATCACTAGCATCACACATAATTTCAAATGGTAAATTCCAATCAGGAGCCTGAATAATGGGAACATCAGGAGCCTAAATCAGGAGCCTGAATAATGGGAACATCACACATAATCAGGAGCCTAAATCATAGGCTTTCTTATGTATTTCAAATGCTTCTGCACAATCATCATCAAAGACAAAAGGAACATCTTTTTGTAAGAGATTAGTCAGAGGCCTGGAAATTTTTGAGAAGTCTTTAATGAACCTCCTATAAAAACCGGCATGACCAAGGAAACTTCTCATACCTTTAATGTCCTTAGGACACGACATCTTTTCAATAGCATCAACTTTAGCTTTATCAACTTCAATACCTCTTTTAGAAATTTTATGCCCCAAGACAATACCTTCATTAACCATAAGGTGGCACTTCTCCCAATTCAATACAAGATTAGTTTCTTCACATCTCTGCAAAACTCGATCAAGGTTGCTTAAGCAATGATCAAAAGAAGTTCCATATATGGATAAATCATCCATGAAAACCTAAACAATCTTTTCACAAAAAGTGAGAGAATATAGCAGTCATACATCTTTGAAAGGTAGCAGGTGCATTGCATAAACCAAAAGGCATACGTCTATAAGCAAAAGTACCGAAAGGGCAAGTAAAAGTGGTCTTTTCCTGATCCTCTTTTGACACAGGTATTAGAGAAAAACTAGAATAACCATCTAGAAAGCAAAAATGTGTATGTTTGGGTAATCTTTCTCGCATTTGATCAATGAAAGGTAAAGGGTAATGATCCTTTTTAGTAGCTTTATTTAATTTGCGGAAATCAATTACCATTCTATAACCTGTAACAATTCTTTGTGGGATCAATTCATCTTTATCATTAGGAACACAGTAATACCTCCCTTCTTAGGGACACAATGGACATGACTTACCCACTGACTATCAGCAACGGGATAAATTATACCTGCCTCCAGAAGCTTTAGTATTTCTTTTCTTACCACTTGTTTCATCGTAGGATTTAACCGTTGTTGGTGATCAACAACCATTTTCGCGTCTTTCTCCAATTTTATTTTGTGCTAGCGTATAGTGGGACTAATTCCCTTATGATCATCAAGAGTATATCCAATAGCAGCACGATGCTTCTTCAGAGTTTTCAATAATTTCTTTTCTTCATGATATGAAAGGTTAGCACTAATAATAATAGGATATATCTTCTTTTCATCAAGATAAGCATATTTAAGAGTATTTGGCAATGGTTTAAGCTCAAACACGGGATCACCCTTGGGTGGAGGAGGATCCCCTAGGATTTTAACAGGCAAGTTGTGTTTCAAAATAGGTCCCTGTTTAAAGAATACTTCATCCATTTCCCTTCCTTCATTCATAAACATATCATTTTCATGGTTTAGCAAATATTGTTCTAAAGAATCATTAGGAGGCACGGCAATAGAAGCAAGACCAATAATCTCATCTTTACTAGGCAATTGTTTAGCATGGGGTTGTCTACAAAATTTAGCAAAGTTAAATTCATGAGGCATATTCCCTAAACCAACAGAAAAAATATCCTTTTTGTAGTCTATCTTAGCATTAACAGTATTCAAGAAGGGTCTACCAAATATAATGGGAGAAAAGTCATCTTGTGGGGAACCAAGAACAACAAAATCAGCAGGATATTTTACTTTCCCACACAAGACTTCAACATCTCTAACAATGGCAACTGGTGAAATGGTATCTCTATTGACAAGCTTAATTGTAACATATATCTCTTCTATCTCAGCAGGTGCAATATCAGGCATAATTTCTAATTTCTTTGTATAAGGAATGAGGTATTGCACTTGCACTAGCACCCTTATCACATAAGCCATGATAGCAATGGTCTCCTATTTTAACAGAAATAACAGGCATGCCTACAACAGGTCTATGTTTATTTTTAGTATCGGGTCTAGCAATTCTAGCAGCTTCATCACAGAACTAAATAACATGCCCATTGATATTATCAGCCAAGAGATCTTTAACCATAGCAATACTAGGTTCAACTTTAATTTGCTCACGGGTGTAGGTTTTCTAGTATTACTCTTACAAACCATAGTTGAAGCTTTAGCATGATCCTTTATTCTAACGAGGAAAGGTGGTTTCTCAATATAAGCATTAGGAACAACAGGATCAACATTATAAGTGATAGTCTTTTCTTCAACTTTAATAGGTGCAACTACTTTTACTTCATTGGGAGGATTATATTTAAACCACTTCTCCCTAGGGAGATCAACATAAGTAACAAAGGATTCACAAAACGAGGCTACTATCTCAGAGTCAAGTACATATTTAGTGCTAAATTCACGAAAAGCATCGGTATCCATAAAAGATTTAACACAATCAAACTTAGGTGTTATACCTAACTCCTTACCTTCATCGAGTTCCCAATCTTCATAGTTATGTTTAATTATTTCCAATAAATCCCATTTGAATTGAATAGTCTTCATCATAAAAGAACGAGTACAAGAAATATCGAGCATGGATCAATTATTGAGGGAAAGTCGAGCATAAATTTTTTGAATGATAATTTATCCTGAGAGCTCATGATTGGGGGATGAATACAACATTAACTTAAGCCTCCCCCAAGCTTGAGCGATGCTTTCTCCTTCGCGAGGCCAAAAATTATATATATAATTACGATCATGATGAACAAGATGCATAGGATAAGACTTCTGATAAAATTCCAATTTCAATCGGTTGTAGTTCCATGATCCCATATCATCACATAGCCTAAACCATGTCAATGCCTTTCCCTTCAATGATAAAGGGAAGACCTTCTTCTTGATAACATCCTCGCGCATGCCTGCAACCTTAAATAATCCATAAACTCCATCCACATAGATTAGGTGCAAATCGGGATGTAATGTTCCATCACCTGTGAAAGGATTAGCTAGCAGTTTCTCTATCATACCCGAAGAAATTTCAAAGTAAACATTTCCAGTAGGTTAAGTACGTTGAGGAGCAAGTCTTTTCTCTACTGGTCAGGGTGAAGATACCCCGAACAAGCCCCTCAAAGGATTATGTTCCATAGTAACAAGTGATAGTAAATTTCAGCACACTATATAAATTTTTCCTTACCAAATTCCACCTACCAAAGACGCTTCACTCCTCGGCAACAGTGTCAGAAAAGAATCTTGATGACCCACAAGTATAGGGTATCTATCGTAGTCCTTTCGATAAGTAAGAGTGTCGAACCCAACAAGGAGCATAAGGAAATGATAAGCAGTTTTCAATAAGGTATTCTATGCAAGCACTGAAATTATCGGTAACAGATAGTTTTGTGCTAAGGTAATTTGTAACGGGTAACAAGTAATAAAAATAAATAAGGTGCAGCAAGATGGCCCAATCCTTTTTGTAGCAAAGGACAAGCATGGACAAACTCTTATATAAAGGAAAACGTTTCCGAGGACACATGGGAATTATCGTCAAGGTAGTTTTCATCACGTTCATATGATTCGCGTTCGGTACTTTGATAATTTGATATGTGGGTGGACCGGTGCTTGGGTACTTGTAACACCCCCAGTGTCCTTCTACATTAATCCCATGTTAATGGTGCCATGTCATCATGTTACTGTTGCTAATCTTCACTTGATCCAAATCATAATTCAAATTCAAATCCAATCTAAAGTCAAAAATTCATATTTGCCAAACCTAAAAGCTAAAATGTACAAAGTCTGGCAAATAATCCCTATGTATTTGTCATTTTTGGGACCAACCTCATTTGGTTTCCTAGATTTTCCCCTCGAATTAATTTAGTGGAGCAGCATTTTCAGATAAACACATTTTTTAATTCAATTATAAATTTGAACGGTTCCTTTTGGCCTCAAACTTTTTGTGCAGCCTTATAGTGTGGACTAGGTTTATGTGCAAAGTTTCATAGTTAATAAAAATTTATTTTGTAGCTAAAATAAGTAGAAAACAGTAGCTAAAATAAATAAAATTGAAATTGAAAAATAGGAAGAAAAGAAAAGGGCCTAAACCTAATACTGATTGGGCCTTAGTGGCAGAGGAGGTCCAGTCCACCTGGGTTTTCCCCTTCCTCCTGCTACCTGGACGTGCGTGGCGGCCATCCATGACCCCTGGCCGCCTACAAAGCTTTCCCCGCGGCCCCCTCGACCGAACCCTAGCTTATCCTCCTCCTCACGACGCTACCCTCCACCACAAACACGTCCGCCGCCCCGTCGTCTTGCTGTCGCCATGGACACGGCCATCGAGCTCCTCGGAGCTTGAGGAGTTGTCTGGAAGGGCCATCACCGATGAATACGTCTACCCCGGACATCAATTTCAAGTGGGAGCCGTACATCACAAGGTCGCCGCCTTCTTCTTCCTCTACAACCGTCGGACTCCGATGCGTCGATCCGCTCCGTCTGCTGCAACTAAGCCTGTCGGTGTACAAAAAGAGGGGTACGCTTTTTGTACCCCTATAACTATGCACGGGCAGTCTGAGCCACCGGCACCACCACACTGAGCAAGGCAAGGGAGGTGATCCAAGGTAAGGCCGAAGCTCAGGAGAAGCAGAACGACGCCATGACCAAGACCATAAAGAGCGAAGGGGACGAAGTGGACCCCCCCCCCGGCAAGATCCTTGCCGGGAGGCGGTTTTAGCAAACCCGGCAAGACCCTTGCTGTGGCAGCTCGCCCCACACCTACGGAGTGAGTCACCCTTGAGTCCACTGCCCCCATGGGGCAAGGATTCGGGAGACATCCCCGTGGTGGCATGCAGATCTTTGTGAAGACATTCAAGATCTGATACACCCTTTAGAAGATGATGATCCTTGGCGGGATCCCAGCCAAGGAGGACCACAAGGCCCCCGGCAAGAGCCTTGCCGGGGATGACAGCAGGCGCCATGGCAAGACCCTTGCCGGGGCCCCGGCAAGGCCCTTGCCAAGAACACCCGTAGGGCCACCATCAGGCCCACGCCAGTCCAACCTCCACCGCCGTTCGCATGCAGCTGCCGACCCAACCAGCTGGGCAGGCACCTGCGTGGCGGCATGCGGATCTTCGTGGAGACCCACCACTACGCCACCTCAGCTGCCTGCCTGCCTACATGGCACCGCGGGCGCCACTGGCCAGGGCGCGTGTCGACACGAGAGGGAGCGGCGACGGACGAGACAGGGCTCTCCTTCGTCCCCGATAAAGCAAGGACACCTCGACAAGATGCATTAAATGCGCCTTGTCATGTAATGCGAGGGATAACCCCACATCACTATTCCCTTTCCACCTCCTGTGTGCCACTGTGGCAACCCCTTTCCTATAAAAGGAGGCCCGAGGCGACTCGGAGGGGGATTCGGCTTTTTGGAGCTCCTCACGCCCCATAGCTAGCTCAAGAACACAGATATACAATCCACCAAAGCAGGAGTAGGGTTTTACGCATCCCCGTGGCCCGAACCTGGATAAACGAACCGTGTGCTATCTGTTTGATCCGCTCTTCTCACGACCCCGCGCCCCGCAACCGTAGTAGGGATTCTTGTGATCCCATAGGTGTCGTTCCCACCGACATCTTTGGTGCGCCAGGTAGGGGGCGCATTTGTGAGAATCGGCTTTAGCAGTTAGTTCGACGCTTCTTCATCGTCATGGCGCCCAAGAAGAAGACGACGGTGGCGGTTGGCCCGTCGGAAGCCGGACGTCCCGTCCCGACGCGGGCGAGCAGCGGACCGGTCGCAGAAAGGACCCGGGGCGCCGTTCGTGAACACCAACACCGTCCCAGCAGCCGGAGTTTGGGAGGCGGCGATGTTCATGCGCCTGGTAACGGGCCGCACGCCGCCAAATCCAAAGACGGAGCCAGGCCCTCCGCGGGTGGCGCGGGGCCTTGCAAGATCGCTACCGCCCTGCCCGAAGGCGATCCGAGGGCCTCCAAGACTCCCATGCTGGCGCCGACGGCGCGCTCCTCTCAAGCGGCGCGCGACGAATGGCGCAATCACGCTGAAGACCCCGGGCGTCGCCGCGGGAAGAGCCCCGAGCGCCACTCCCGGGAGGTAGAAGACCTGCCCGCTCGCCGAGGCGCTGGTGAAGATGGCATGCGACCGCGGGGTCGTGATAGAGCTCCTTCTGACATGGTCAGAAGTCGAAGCGCGTCGCGATCCGTGTAGGTTTTGCTGCCACCAACGCCAGCAGAAGCCCTGGCGCGCGCAGTTGCTCCTTGATTTTCCTCCCACTACGGGGAAACTCGACGAATGGAGAGCCACTATCCGAAGCCTTGTTGCGCTGGCCAACAAAGACGAACCGAGTCCGGTGGAGCCCCCGGGTCGACGCTCCGACGGAGTCCCACGCACCAGTGGCAGGAAAGCCAGCGGCGCCGCGACCATGGTGCACTCGCCTCCTCCTCGCTCGGTACCGCGGACGCCAGCCCGTCGCGACGTTGCGGGCAACGAAATCTCCATAGCGTCGTCCGACCCACGGACCCACTATGACCAGCGCCAAGTCCTTCGGGAACGAGAACATGAAGACGCTCGAACCACTATCGAGCGCAGGCACGGAGCGCACCACCAGTCAGACAGGCGAGCAGGGCCTGCTGCGAACCACCCGGCACCGGAGAGCCCTGAAGGCCTACCTTAATAGGTAGGCTGTACGGCTTTTACCCATGACCTGCGGCAGTTCCAGTGGCCCACTCACCGCACCTTCAAACCTGACGTGGGCGAAAAGTACAGCAGCAAGACCCACCCGTCCGAGTTCCTCAGCACGTACACCATTGCGATGCAAGCTGCCGGAGCCCGCGACGATAAGGTGCTTGCGAATTACTTTCCATTGGCTCTTAAACCCAACGCCATGTCATGGTTGATGCACTTGCCGGTAGACTCTATTTCCTCCTAGTCAGATTTGTGCCATGAGTTTGTGGGCGCCTTTACTGGAGGCCACCAAGCCCATGGCCAAGCGAGCGACCTGCACGTTATTCCCCCAGAAGGGAGGCGAGAGTCTCCGCAAGTATATACAGAGGTTCAGCCGGATACAGTACAATATCCCTGATGTTCACCCCGCCGCCATCACCAGCGCGTTCCATCAGAACGTGCGTAACCGCAAGATGCGCGAAGAGCTAGCAATGAACAAGGTGAAAGATGTAGCAGAACTCTATGTTCTTGCTTACAGATGTGCCCGGGCTGAAGAGGGAAGGAAGTACCCCGGCGAAGACGCCAGCGTGGAAACCGACTCCTCAGATGAAGATACTGCCGCCCCGGCAAAGAAGGGCCGGCGCCGCAACAGGAAGCGCAAAGGTAAAGTCGTGCTTGCCGTCGAGGGATCTGATGACACTGG
The DNA here is from genome assembly GCF_003073215.2 of Triticum urartu. Lineage (NCBI taxonomy): Eukaryota > Viridiplantae > Streptophyta > Magnoliopsida > Poales > Poaceae > Triticum > Triticum urartu. The sequence goes on along the minus strand of NC_053022.1, from coordinate 202,916,986 downwards.
CTCCACCAAGAAAATCAAGGCAAATGACACCGGCAAGAAATTGCCGGATGTGTCTCCTGCCGGGCCTTGGCGGTTGCCGAGAAGCCAGGAAACTCTGACAAGCGATACTGCAAGATCCATCGCACCAAAGGCCATGCTCTCCAAGACTGCCGACAGGTTGAGCTCCTCGTTGAGAAGCAGAGGGCTGAATGTGAGAGGCGGGACAAGGAGAAGGGCCAAGACGGTCCTAAGGGGTCCGGCAAGAAGCGTGACGGCCAGGCGGGCCGTCACGGCAAGGATAAACAACAGGAGAGGCCCGCTCGGGGCTGTGACAAAAAGCCAGAAGACGACGATCACGAAGAGGACGATGAATCCGGCGACCAAGAGTTTCAGAAAGCTACAGAGGCCATGTGCGTCGACGGCGGCGCCTCGCTGCATACTTCTCACCGCCAGCTTAAACAGTGGGCGCGAGAGATTATAGCGGCAGAGCCGTCGTTTGATGCCCAAAGGCCGCTGAAGTGGTCCAGCACACCTATCTTTTTTGACACTAAGGATCACCCTGATCGCACTACTGCGGTCGGGTGCTTGCCATTGTTGGTTTCACCAACAATACGCAACCTCAAGGTGACAAAGATGCTAGTCGATGGCGGGGCTGGTCTGAACTTGATCTCGCCTGCCGTGATCGAGAAACTACAGATTCCTGATGGAGACCTCGAAGAGACGGGCACGTTTCAGGGGGTCAACCCGGGAAGAAGCCAACCTAAGGGAAAGGTCACGCTGCCCGTGACTTTTGGAAGCGATCTGAACTACAGGACAGAGAGGATCGTGTTTGATGTTGCCAAGATCCCCTTGCCCTACAATGGGATCCTTGGCCGCCTAGCGCTGGCCAAGTTCATGGCGGCGTCACACTACGCCTACAACACCCTGAAGATGCCAGGACCTGTGACGATCATCACCATCCCCTCCGATAAGAAAGATGCGCTGATTTGCGCTGACCAACTATACCAGCAAGCAGTTGCAGTAGCTGCCGCCACTAGGGCACTTGCTCCTGCCGCTCGGACCCCGGGAGGGAAGAAGAAGAAGAAGAAGAAGAAGAAGAAGACCGGTGAGACCTCGGACACCCACTCCGGCAAGTGCACCTCTTCGGAGTGTAGCGCTCCCGTCGAGGACGTGCCAGAGAGCTCCACCGGCGGAAACAAGAAGCCCAGGGCCATACCGCCGGGAACCAAGAAGGTTTCTGTCAATGAGGACGGCACGGGAGGGGCTTTCACCATAAGCTCCACCCTTGACAACAAATAGGAAGACACGCTCGTCACCATCCTGCGGGCGAATGTCGATGTGTTTGCATGGCAAGCTTCCGACATCCCCGGCGTTCCTAGGGAGGTGATTGAGCACCACCTTGTTGTCTGTCCTCATGCGCGGCCCATCAAGCAGAAGGTCAGAAAGCAAGCTTTGGAACGACAAGAGTTCATCACAGAGGAGATTCAGAAACTGGAAGCAGCGGGTTTGGTAAGAGGAGTGCTCCATCCAACGTGGTTGGCCAATCCGGTCGTAGTGCGCAAGGCTAATGGGAAGTGGAGGTTGTGTATTGATTACACAGATATCAATAAGGCTTGTCCTAAGGACCCCTTCCCGTTGCCGCGCATCGACCAGATTGTTGACTCCACAGCTGGGTGTGATTTGTTGTCATTCCTCGATGCCTACTCCGGCTACCACCAGATCTTCATGACAAGAGAAGACGAAGAGAGAACAGCATTCATCGCCCCATGTGGTACGTATTGTTTCATGCGGATGCCTTTCGGGTTGAAGAGTGCTGGTTCGACGTTTGCAAGGGCGGTCCAGATTGGTTTTAAACCCCAGCTCCATAGAAATATGGAAGCTTATATGGATGACATAGTGGTCAAAACCAAGGACAGGGCAACCCTCATACCGGATTTGCAAGAAACATTTGCAAACCTGCGCAAGATCAATCTCAAGATGAACCCTGAGAAGTGCGTCTTTGGCGTCCTGTCCGGCAAGCTTCTCGGGTTCTTTGTGTCACAGCATGGGATAGAGGCCAATCCGGACAAGATCAAAGCTATAGAGCAGATTGAAGCACCCAAGCGAATCAAGGATGTGCGTCGTCTTGCTGGTTGCGTCGCCGCCATGGGCAGATTCATTTCCAAGTCTGCCGAGCGCGCCCTTCCCTTTTTCAAGATCCTGAAAAAGGCGGGCCCGATGGAGTGGACGCCAGAAGCCGAAGCAGCATTGCAAGATTTGAAGAAGTACCTCTCCTCCGCTCCAATACTAGTTGCGCCTAGGCCACAGGAGCCGTTGCTGCTATACCTGGCGGCAACGAACCAGGTGGTCAGCGCCGCACTAGTGGCGCAGACAGAGGTTGACGACGAGGTAATGGCAGCGACAGAGCCCGACACCACCAATGCGGAGACGACACAGCCAGTTGAAGTGCCGCCGAAGAAGAAAATGATGCAGCACCCGGTCTACTTTGTTAGTCCCCTCCTGCAGGGAGCTAGATCAAGGTACTCCAGTGTGCAGAAACTGCTCTTCGGCCTTCTTATGGCCTCGAGGAAGCTGCATCACTACTTCCAGGCACACGAGATCACTGTCATCACTCGCCTCCCTCTGCAACGGATAATGCACAATCCAGATGCAACGGGAAGAATTGTGGAATGGGCACTGGAGCTGTCCAGCTTTGGCCTCAAGTTTGAAAGTACTTCGACGATCCAGAGCCGAGTCCTGGCGGAGTTCATTGCGGAATGGACTGCAACGCCTGACGAAGAAGCCCAAGAGACTGCTCTCCCCGGCAAGGAGGCAAGTTGCAGTTGGATCATGTACTTTGATGGAGCTTTCTCCTTACACGACGCCGGGGCTGGCGTACTTCTTGTCGCGCCCACCGGAGAGCACCTCATGTACGTGATCCAGATGCACTTCCCCAGGGAGGTGTCAACAAACTATACAGCAGAGTATGAAGGGCTGCTCGCCGGTCTTAGGATCGCGGCGGACCTCGGAATCAAGAAGCTCATCGTCAGGGGCGACTCGCAGCTCGTCGTCAAGCAAGTCAACAAGGACTACCAGAGCCCATTGATGAAGGCCTACGTCGATGAAGTGAGAAAGCTGGAAGAGCGTCTCAAGGGTATACAGGCTGAATACGTTCCCCGAGTAGAGAACGATATCGCCGATTACCTGTCAAAACGCGCTGCCCTCAAGCTACCTGTGGAACCAGGTACCTTTGTGCTCCAGCTAACTCAGCCATCCGTTGATCCATCAACAGAGCTGAACAAGAGATGGAAATCAGGACCCGGCAAGTACTTTCCTGCCGAGCTCCCCAGAGCCGCCGGCAAGGATGTTGCCGGGGACACTGAGCCCGCCACGGGACGGCTAGATCCGGCGGAGCGTCAAGCACTTGCCATCAAGACAGCCGCTCCTATAGTGGAGGAAATGCCTTTAGTCCTCACCGTCGAGCCCCAGGCTCCATCTTGGGCACAGCATACCGTCCGATTCCTCCAAACAGGGGAACTTCCTGAAGAGCAAGAAGAAGCGAAAAAAGTAGCCCGTCGCTCTACCATGTACCAGTTCGTCAATGACGTCCTGTACAGAATGAGGCCGAACGGCGTGAAATTGAAGTGTATCCCTTGGGAGGAAGGACTGGAGCTGTTGGCGGAGATACACAGAGGAATATGTGGATCCCACATCAGGTCAAGGGCCCTTGCCGGCAAGGCATTTCGGCAAGGTTTCTTCTGGCCCACCGCCCTCCAGGATGCGACGACACTAGTCACCAGGTGTGAAGCGTGTCAGTTCCATTCAAAGAAGCTTCATCAGCCAGCTCAAGCCCTTCAAACCATTCCTCTCTCCTGGCCCTTCTCGGTCTGGGGGCTCGACATACTGGGCCCTTTCCCCCGCGCTGTAGGGGGCTTTGAGTACTTGTATGTTGCAATCGACAAGTTCACAAAGTGGCCGGAAGTGGAGGCAGTGAGGAAGGTCACAGCTCAGTCAGACGTCAAGTTCTTCAAAGGACTAGTGTGCCGTTTTGGTGTACCCAACAGGGTCATCACCGACAACGGCACATAGTTCACAAGCCGCACCTTCATGCAATATATCCAAGACCTCGGCAGCAAAGTCTGTTTCGCTTCTGTTGCTCACCCACGAAGCAATGGTCAAGCTGAGAGGGCAAATGCTGAAGTACTGCGAGGCTTAATGACCAAGACCTTTGACAGGCTGCACAAGAGTGGAAGGCGCTGGATTGATGAGTTGCCGACGGTTCTTTGGTCGATCAGGACAACGCCAAATCGAGCCACCGGCCAGACACCCTTTGCCCTGGTATACGGGGCAGAAGCAGTTCTCCCCACTGAACTCATATACGGGTCACCTCGAGTGCTCGCTTATGATGAGCTTGAGCAAGAGCAACTGCGGCAAGATGACACAATGCTCCTTGAGGAAGATCGTCTTCGGGTGGCTATGAGAGCAGCACGCTACCAGCAAGCCTTGCGCCGCTACCATAGCCGCAAGGTTCATGCCCGAAGCCTTGAGGAAGGCGACCTTGTCCTTCGGCGCGTTCAATCGGCCAAGAATTCCAACAAGTTGATGCCAAAGTGGGAAGGCCCTTATTGGGTAATACGAGTCACCAGGCCCGACGCAGTCCGCCTAGAGACCGAATATGCCGTTCTAGTGAGTAACTCCTGGAACATTGAGCATCTTCGCAAGTTTTACCCGTGAGGCGAGGCTTGCCGGGCCCCCGGCAAGCCACCTTTTGTACAAGCATTGCCGATGATGCATGTAGCCCTTTGTACAAAGCCAGGCGCAGACCCTGAGCACAAGTAAATGAAGCGCTGGCGCCCTAAGTTATAGCATGCATGCTAGGTCGAGTCTCGTCCTTGGTTAGGGTTGATAGTGCTTAGCGGCGACTAACCCCTAGCTTAAGGTCGAGTGTGCGTCTCTTTGTCTTTCTTTTGTCTTCTTTGGTTCACAAGACACACGGATATCCATGCCGAACCACTTGGGGAGGAAAAGAAGATGAACAAACCAGCATCTAGCCCCCGGCAAGCCAGCATTGCCGGGGGCTGCAAGAGCAAAGATTCACCCACGGCGAACCAGAGTTGCCGGGGGATGCATCTTCAGATAAGTTCTTCATCCCTTATCATGCATTCCATTATGGACTGAGGTATGTGAAACCTCATTTTCCCCTAAGCTACCGTGCTCCCATAACTCTAGGCCCTAGGGCTCGTTCCTGGGGCCAAGTTTGGTCGTAGTCGTGGCAGCGAAAGGATGAAACAAGGAGCCAGAACCCGCCTCATCCCTGCCTCCGCCAAAGGCGTGAGGAAGGTCGAGCGAAGTGGGAAGACGGCAAGACCTGTTGCCGGGCAAGGAAATGTTTATCTTGAAGATATCAAGGATTTACTCCTTGTCGTGGGTTCTACACACAAACAAATGACCCGGCAAGCATCCCTTTTTCATTAAAAACATTCCACTCAGGTACAGTCCATAGGGAATGAAAAACATGAATGATGGGATTACAAGTTTTAAATTCAGCTAAGGCCCGAAGGCTTACAAACTAAAAAGAGATAAGGTGCCCGTAATCCATTTCTTGTCCCTCTCCTCAGGAGGTAGGTCAAGGAGGCGAAAAGGGCAAAAGGGGCACCTAAGCGAGCTATGGGTGGCAGAAGACACCAAGAGAACATCTCGGTGGCCGCCCAAAGGCTGGATGGTGATAGCGGCGCCGGAAGCAGAGCTCGAAGACGAGGTGGCAGGACGTCAGCACGCGTCGAAGGCGTCAGTGCCCGCGTACTCCGACTTGACGGCCTTGCCGCCCGCCCTCTTCCTCTTCCGCAGCCTCCCAACGCCAGCCGCCCAAGGAGACGACCCCGGGAAGTTTAGGGAGCCGGCGACGCGGATGATGGGGTCGCCGGTGCCGCACGGAGCGGCACCCGACACCTAATCGGACCCGTCATCCTGCCGCCTACTACCCTCGTTGTCGTTGCCGCTGTCCTCCTCGTCACTCCCGCCCGAGGAGGAGTCTTCACTATCAGAAGAGCTCTCCACGCAGCACCTTGCACGGGTCCCAAAGCACCCGAAGACCTTGACGGAGAGAAGGCCACCCTCCATCAGCTTAAAATGGAGAGTGAGCCCCTCCATCAAGCGGTGGATATGGGCAAACGTCCTCCATCCCTGACGGAGATACATCACGTGAGGGGCGGGGAAATCGACGCGGGCCCGCATGCCACTGATCGCACAGCCCCTCATGTGCAGCCAAAACGACTCCGGCGGATCCAGCTCCATCTCCCGCGCGAATGGAGTCGGGAGACGAAGGCGGCGGCGACGCGGCCGGCGTAGCCTGACGAAGAACACGCAAGGGTCATCCCCAACGTGGCCCTCCAAGGGGGGAAGAACTTCTGGCGGAGGCGAGGCCGGCGCGCCGCCCCGTCCTCCTCTTCCCCGAGCGCCTCGGCCTCGCCCACGGCCTCGCCCCCTCCCCCTTCCCCGTGCGGCTGGCTCTGCCACCGCGGGTGCAGGAGAAGGAGTGGCGTTGTCGATCGGCGACCCTCGTCGCCACCGTTGAAGGACCAGGATTCCCTCTCTCCATGACGGATGGAAGGGGGGAGCAGAAGCTGAAGAAAGGAGGAGATGAAGGAATGCGGGACGCCATCCCCCTCCCGCTCTTTATAAAGGAACGGGGTGGGGGCTCGGCCACCCCGCTCAGCCAATCAAGACGTGGAAGGCGCAGGGAACTGGGACCGACTCGCCGCCCCAGCCCGCGGCGGCCCGGTTTCCTGCCTCCACCATTCACCACCCCAAGCGCATGAGAGCCACGTGGCGGGCGTGCAGGACCGAAGCGACGGGTGAGGCGACCTCTCCCCACCCCGTGATCGTGGGGAGTAGACGCCTTGAAGACCACGCCTCGACCCCGTTCAGTAAATGGGCCGCGCCTCCACGCCTCCCTCCGTTTATGGGGAAGGCGCAAACCGCCCCCTTTACTACGACGTGACGCATGCATGCAGAGCTCAGCCCCACGCATGCCACCCACGTCACACACGCCTCCCCACGCCGCGCCACACGCGGGAAGCATGGGAAGCACAACGCGCGAAGAGACTTACCGTGGTAAAAACCACCCCGCCTGCCCGCGAACCATTTTTGGGCCTAGCCCAACGATGCGATTGCGCTTACGTGTGGCCCAGGCCCGGGGGCTCCTGTCGGTGTACAAAAAGAGGGGTACGCTTTTTGTACCCCTATAACTGTGCACGGTCAGTGTGAGCCACCGGCACCACCACACTGAGCAAGGCAAGGGAGGTGAGCCAAGGTAAGGCCGAAGCTCAGGAGAAGCAGAACGACGCCAAGACCAAGACCACAAAGAGCGAAGGGGACGAAGCGGACCCCCCGGCAAGATCCTTGCCGGGAGGTGGTTTTAGCAAACCAGGCAAGACCCTTGCCGTGGCAAATCGCCCCACACCTACGGAGTGATTCACCCTTGAGTCCACTGCCCCCATGGGGCAAGGATTCGGGAGACATCCCCGTGGTGGCATGCAGATCTTTGTGAAGACATTCAAGATCTGATACACCCTTTAGAAGATGATGATCCTTGGTGGGATCCCAGCCAAGGAGGACCACAAGGCCCCCGGCAAGAGCCTTGCCGGGGATGACAGTAGGCGCCACGGCAAGACCCTTGCCGGGGCCCCGGCAAGGCCCTTGCCAAGAACACCCATAGGGCCACCATCAGGCACACGCCAGTCCAACCTCCACCGTTGTTCGCATGCAGCTGCCGACCCAACCAGCTGGGCAGGCTCCTGCGTGGCGGCATGCGGATCTTCGTGGAGACCCACCACTGCGCCACCTCAGCTGCCTGCCTACCTACATGGCACCGCGGGCGCCGCTGGCCAGGGCGCGTGTCGACGCGAGAGGGAGCGGCGACGGACGAGACAGGGCTCTCCCCCGTCCCCGATAAAGCAAGGACACCTGGGCAAGACGCATTAAATGCGCCTTGTCATGTAATGCGAGGGATAACCTCACATCACTGTTCCCTTTCCACCTCCTGTGTGCTACTGTGGCAACACCTTTCCTATAAAAGGAGGCCCGAGGCGACCAGGAGGGGGATTGGGCTTTTTGGAGCTCCTCACGCCCCATAGCTAGCTCAAGAACACAGATATACAATCCATCAAAGCAGGAGTAGGGTTTGACGGATCCCCGCGTCCCGAACCTGGATAAACGAACCGTGTGCTATCTGTTTGATCCGCTCTTCTCACGACCCCGCGCCCCGCAACCGTAGTAGGGATTCTTGTGATCCCATAGGTGTCGTTCCCACCGACAAAGACTTTCACCGAGCCCCCTTGTGCTCCTCGGTAAGCTTCCCATCGCGAACGAAGCCACCGACGCTCACCCTCGCCTGTGTGCCCTGCCTAACATGTGCCGCCTCTTGGCCGGCCCGGGGCACTCTCTGGTCGTGGCCTCGCGTGCGCTTACACAGCCCCACGCCCGACCATGCCTCCTGCTCGCCTGGCTGAGACGCCTCGCGCGCTGGCGCGTGGCCTCGCATCCCTTCCCTGCTGCTTGCGCTGCCGCTGCTTCCCCGTGGCTCCCGCCCGCCTGCTCTCGTGCTTGCTGCTGCAGTGCGGCTGCTGCTGCTACCCAGCGCCGCCCCGCTCTCTGGACGCCCATTGCCGCCTGTGTCCTCCGGCCGGCACGCATCTGCGTCGCCTTTCCGTCGCCGCATCGCTTCCCCGCGCTCGCCCGTGAGCGTCGTGAGCGCCCGCGCACCCCTCCTCCCGTCTGCTATCGGCCGCCGGCCACACTGCCTCCAGCCTCCCCTCCCCCAGCCGCGCCGGAGCCATCCCCTGCGCTCCCCTTCCTCCCACCGGCCGCCCCTGCCCTGCGCCCTCCTGCAAACACCGTCACTGCGGCGCCTTCGTCACGCCGGCCCTCGCCCCGCACTTCCGTGCCTGCCCGCTGCAGTCTGCTGCGGCCCGCGTCCCCTACTGATGGCCGTCGCGCTCCGCTCGCTCGCCAGCCTGAGCCCCGTGCACACCCACCTGAGACCTTGTTGCGGCTCCATTCAACCGCGCCCAGGGCCTCCGCCATGGCCGTGCACGAGCAAGCCGTCCCTGGTGCCTGTTGAGACTGGCCTGGCTATTGGGGAATTAGCCCCCTGTTAGTTTATTTCTTTTATTAGCTAAATTAGTTAGATGGCCCTATGACTAGTAGCCCCACTGCTAATTAAACCCATTTAATTAAAGTATAACTAAAGTCTAGTCACTGACAGGTGGACCCCGGTCAGCTCTTTGACAAGTCAAACGTGACTAGTCAACTTCTGATGCAGCAGTTGACCAAGCCCCCCAGCCAGTCTCTTAGTGGGTGTACTTCTGGGTACACTTAGTAAATTATGTTTTGTTTTCGAATTGATAATATTTTCAGAATATCTTTTAAAATAAAAAAATTAATATAAAATAAACCGTAGCTCGGATTAAAATGTTTTATATATCGAAGTTGCTCAGAAAAATCCAACGAATCCAATTACGTGATTCGTTCATCTGTCACGTGCTCCTAGCATGCTGAACATGGAACCGTCCCCTCTCTTTTGTTTGTCCAAAAAAAGCCAAGCGCCGGGAAAACCTCTCCGGATGTTTTCCCTCTCCGTCGGCAACGTGTAGTACTACATTAGTTCACCCCTAACACCACGTATTACCATCTTATGCTTAGTGTTGCACCTGTTTGCTTATATTTACTGTTTCTTCCGCCTCTTCTCTCCTGTAGACCCCGGCACCGATGCTGCTCCTATGACCGATTACGTCTCCGACGACTCTTCTTCCTTTACAGCAAAGTTTCCAGGCAAGCAACCCCCCCCCCTTGAGCATTCTGATATCGCCCATTTCTTTCCCTCTCATGCTTGCATTAGAACTGCTACTGCTTTCTGTATGATCTTACTCTGATGCATAGCCTGTTTTGTTACCTGCTTTCATACCTTACCTGCTTATCCTAAACTTCTTAGTACAGGTTGGTTAGATGTAACGCCCTCGATGCGGCTATATCTCCTACGTGTCGAGGCACGACTTAGAGGCATAACCGCATTGAAAGCAATGTCGCAAGTTAGGCAATCTTCACAACATCCCATGTAATATATATAGATAATAAAAGGGAAGATACATAGTTGGCTTACAATCGCCATGTCAATCAAAGTACATAAATAGCATTACAACAATCAAACACTCATGGCCCGACTACGGCGCCAAAATAAAAGATAAACCCAACATGCGACACGGTCCCGATCGCCCCCAACTGGGCACCACTACTGATTGTCAGGGAAAGACACATAGTAACGGCGTGAGTCCTCGTCGAACTCCCACTTGAGCTCAAGCGCGTCATCTGGAACAGAGTCATCAGGCCCTGCATCTGGTTTGGAAGTAATCTGTGAGCCACAGGGACTCAGCAATCTCGCACCCGGACTCTGCCGAGAAGAGACCATCACGGTAACTCACACAGTTGATTCATTTTTAATTAAGTTAAGTTTCAAGTTATCTACAACCGGACATTAACAAATTCCCATCTGCCCATAACCGCGGGCACGGCTTTCGAAAGTTCAAATCCCTGCAGGGGAGTCCCAACTTAGCCCATGACAAGCTCTCACGGTCAACGAAGGAATAGACCTTCTCCCGAGATATTCCGATCAGACTCGGTATCCCGGTTCTACAAGACACTTCGACAAGTTAAAACAAATCCAGCAACACCGCCCGAATGTGCCGACAAATCCCGATAGGAGCTGCACATATCTCGTTCTCAGGGCACACTCAGATTGTCTTAGGTACGGGTAGGCCAGCCCAGAGTTGCCCCTGGTGGGCACCGGCAGCTGACAGGTGGACCAACACTCAGAGGAGCACTGGCCCGGGGGGGTTTAAAATAAGATGACCCTCGGGCTCCGAAAACCCAAGGGAAAAAGAGGCTAGGTGGAAAATGGTAAAACCAAGGTTGGGCACTGCTGGAAAAGCTTTAATCAAGGCGAACTATCAAGGGGTTCCCATTATCACCCAACCACGTAAGGAACGCAAAATCCGGGAACATAACACGGATATGACGGAAACTAGGGCGGCAAGAGTGGAACAAAACACTAGGCGAGAGTTCGAGCCTTCCATCCTTTACCCCGTATATAGATGCATTAAGATAACAAGATAATATAATGATATCCCAACAAGTAAAATAATGTTCCAACAAGGAACGATCTCCAATCTTCACCTGCAACTAGCAACGCTATAAGAGGGGCTGAGCAGAGCGGTAACATAGCCAATCAACGGTTTGCTAGGACATGGTGGGTTAGAGGTTTGATATGGCAATTTAGGAGGCATGATAAGCAAGTGGTAGGCATCGTAGCATAGGCATAGCGAAAGAGCAAGCATCTAGCAAAGCAAAGATAGTAGTGATTTTGAGGGTATGATCATCTTGCCTGTAAAGTTGTCAGAGTTGACTGGATCCTCGAAAGCAAACTCAACGGGCACCTCGTTAGCGAACTCGTATCCCGGATCTACCCAACAAGACAAAACAAGCAAACGGAACACAATCAACCACGTGCAAACTCAAACAACATGATGCAAACATGGTATGCTATGCGGGATGCGACATGTGATGCATATGCAAGATTTGACAAGGAATGAATGAACCTGGACTCAACATGGAAATCCAAGTGTGCTACTGGAAAGGTGGGATGATTTCACTTGAAAACGATATAAAGAACGCCAGAATCGGAGTCACGGTTTGGAAATGGCAAGCAATTCAAATATGGCACCGGTCTGCGATATACAGTAAGTAGCCGTCTAAATGCTACAAGATGAACATGCTACAACACTCAAACATGGCAAAAAAATACATGACAGGGATCCATTCATGATGCTTAACAAAAGATGAACACTAAGCTACGGCCAATTCATCCATTAACAGGTTTAAACAAGCATGGCAAAAATGCATTTGGTAAACAGATTTCAGACTTAGTGAAATTAACACTTGTCTAGAATCTCAGATCAGGTAGCACACTTTGGAGCATGAAAACTATATACTACAGGACCTGAACATGGAAAAGTAAAGCATCGCATGGAGCTACTCAAAGAGCTTAACAAAAGTCCCTTAGTGACCTTGAGCCAAAAGGGATCAGAAAATACATTTGCAAGCATGTGAACATGGCAAAAACATAATCAGATCACAGACTTTGTGAAAAATTGGAGCATGCAAATCAGATATCAAGTAGGCATGTTTACGAGCTCGATGCACTCACTACAGAGCAAGTCATGACAATATAAGCATACACCCATCAAGAATACACATTATACAAGCTAGAAATGGCAAGAACAATAACATAGCATGCACGGATCAACCACAACATCCTCGGCAAAATCGCTAACAAGTAGACAATCTGCCCAGATTCACGAAATGACAAAAGTAGAGCTCGATTGACTCAAGCTAGGGTGCTCCATAATTGCAAACAAAGACATGGATGGATAGAGCACTACAAGATTAACAAAACATCCTTACTGATCATCCTCAAAAGAGGCACGGATCACTAGGAAACAACATGAACATATGGCATATTGAGATAAACAGATCAAGGCCTTAGTGGAATTGCTAAGTCCCTGAAATCAGCATTAACGAATGCACCACTTTGCAAGCTTGTGCTAGTCACCACACACATCACAAAAATACATGGGTTGCACCTCTGGAAAGATGGCAAAGCATATAACAAAACATATGTGGAGCTCAGGGGCATATCATCCACACATTAATCATGGCAAAAAATGACAAATATCTATTTGGAGCAGCAGATCTGACAATTATCTCAAATAGCATTCTTCCAACAACATTTCGGGCATCAAGATGAACTCAAATGAAAATGATGCAATGAGTTGAAATGATGTACTCTCTGAGACGAACATTTTGATATGCTACACGCGCAAAACGGAGCTACGGATGCAAAGTTACGATGCGATGAACATGGGCATTTGAAACATGGAAAACTCGGGGACTTAGTGAAAATATAGACCTCCAGATCTAGGGTTCATCCGGCGCGCGAATCGAGGCGGGCCGGATCCTCGCCGGAGTTAGCGCCGGAGAGCGAGGAGAGACGGCGGCGGGGCTCGAGGTCACCGGATCCAGTTGGAGGCGGCGATGGGCGCCGGTCGCCGGAAGAAGGCAGGCGAGGCGGAGTGGCGAGGGCGGGGGCCGGTGGCGAGCGGGGCAGCACGGTGGAGTCCCGGCGAGGCGCTGGTCGCCGGCGGGCGGCACGGGGGGGCGAGGGGCGCGACGGGGCCGGCGAGTCGGCGGCGAGAGGCGCGCAGCCAGCTGCGGCGGCGGACGGGTGCAAGGCACCTCGGGCGGCGGCGGGCGGCGATTCGGGCCCCGCGGGCTGGATCTGGGCCGCACGTGCCTGCGGCGGCGGAGGAGAGAGGAGATCCCGTGGGAGGCGACGTGGCGCGCGGGGGTTGGAGGAGAGCAGCAGCGGGGCGACGTGGCGCGAGGCGATTCGCCTGAGTGAGGTGGCGGCGTGGACAGGTCCGACGCGGTTGCACGTGTCCGGCGGCGCGAGGAGGAAGACGCTAGGGTTTCGGGGAAGGGGAAATAGGAATTTCGGAGGGGGTGTATTTATAGGCATAGAGGGAGCTAGGAGAGTCCAAATGAGGTGCGGTTTTCGGCCACGCGATCGTGATCGAACGCTCTAGATGATGGAGAGGGTTTTGGTGGGTTTTGGGCCAAATTGGAAGGGTGTTGGGCTGCATCACACGCGAGGCCTTTTCGGTCCCTCGGTTAACCGTTGGAGCACCAAACGAAGTCCAAATGGTACGAAACTTGACAGGCGGTCTACCGGTAGTAAACCAAGGCCTCTTGGCAAGCCTCGGTCCAATCCGGAAATGTTTAGTCACCAAACACGAGAAGAGGGTAGAAATGACCAACGGAGGAGAACGGAGCGCCGGAATGCAAAACGGACAACGAGGAAAATTCTCGGATGCATGAGACGAACACGTATGCAAATGAAATGCACATGATGACATGATATGCAATGCATGACACGCAAGCAATGACATGGCAACAACAGCGAATAACAGGAAGACACGTGGCACATCGGTCACGGGGCGTTACATTAGAGATCCATCAGTGACCCCACTTTGTCCCAGTTGCCTCGCTTTATGTTCAATGACTCGATCAACGTGATCGTCGTCCAGGCCCCGACACCGCACATCACCCCCCTAGTTGTACGACTCTGCAGAGTTACCATCGAGTGTCGAGGGTGGAACCTCTTACATCACTCCTGATGAGATCTCTGTAGTGTAGCTATTCGGTCGAGGTCATCGAGGGTGATTTCCTCCTTAACCACTCCCGTTACGGCTCTGTCATGCAACCCCTCAATTGTGAACCTCGAGGGTGGATCCTCTTACGCTCACCTTGATTATAACATCGAGTGGAATTCACCGGGGGTGATTCCTCGGGTTTCCCCTTTGGTGTTAGACACACAGTTACTATGGTTACTATGACTTTACACTGAACCATGTTACTAAAGACGGGTCAGCCCTGAGGGGTACCCGTGCGAGCTTAATAGCGAGTGATGTGAAGTTGGGTTGACCTGGAAGGTGCCCATGAGATACTTACGAGGCGTGGCCGGGCATTCTTAGCCCTTGCTGCAAGTACTAGAGACGGGGCGACGGGGTCACATCTTTCGTGAGTCTCTGCTTGTTACCGCGTGTTACTAATCCACTACGATTTGGATATTTGATTCGAGGGGCCTCTGCCGAAGCTTAATAAACGGCATGCGATTGAGCGGCGCGCGCCGGGTTGTACTTGTAAGCTCCTGCCTTTTTAAGGAGGTAGCTAGGTCTGCTCACTGGCTGCCCATGCAACGTGCAGGAGTTCCCAGGGCGATGGCCCAAGACCCCTGGGGGCATAGGTTTAGTTCGGCGTGCTTGACCTCTTTATTAAGCCTAGGTCGGGTTGCGGCGTATTGTTTGGCCGAGGCCGGGCATGACCCAGGAAAGTGTGTCCGGCCGGAGTAAATCGAGTGTGGTGGGTAGGTTGGTGCACCCCTAGAGAGAAGAAAACATCTATCGATAGCCCGTCCTACGGTAACAGACACTTGGAGTTGTATCCCGATTGATACAACTAGAACTGGCCACTTGAGATGAGAAATGGATAGTATGGCTCTAGGATTGCTTTCTCGCAAGGAGTCGAGAAAGGATCTCTGGCCGAGGTTGATAACACTACTACTACTTTACATTATGTTGATATGTACTCTTCTAAATGCTGCAAGATGCTTGAAGATGCTTGAAGATGCTAGTCTTCAATAGGCTAGGCTTTCCCCTTCTCTTCTGTCATTCTGCATTTTAGTCCACAGATACAACCCTTATCCTTTGATACAGATGCATACTTAGTTTAGGTCTGATGTAAGTCTTGCGAGTACTTTGGATGAGTACTCCCAGTTGTTTTGCTACCTCTTTTCCCCCATACCAGATTGTTGCGACCAGTTGACGGATCCTAGGAGCCAGACGACACCACTGATGATTACTACTATCCCGAGGGTGCCTACTACAATGTGACAGCCGTTGACGACTTCGAGTAGTTAGGAGGCTCCCAGGAAGGATGCCTTGCCTTTTCGATCGTAGATGTTTTTGTGCTAGCCTTCTTAAGGCAAACTTGTTTAACTTATGTCTGTTCTCAGATATTGATGCTTCCGTTGACTCTTGTGTATTCGAGCTTATGTAATCGAACCCTCGAGGCCCCTGGCTTGTAATATAAAGCTTGTATTATTTTAATTTGTGTATAGAGTTGAGTTGTGATATCTTCCCGTGAGTCCTTGATCTTGATCGTACACATTTGCGTGTATCATTAGTGCACGATTGAGTCGGGGGCGCCACAAGTTGGTATCAGAGCCGACTGCCTGTAGGATCCCCCTTTCCAACTCCTTGGCCGAAGTTGATTCTAGTCGCTGAAAAACCTGACTTACTAACATGGATGTGGGTCTTACGGGACCACGTCGCCATTGGATGGTATTAGGATCTTCTACCCCTCATCTATACTCTGGGACTCTGATCTCTCTCCTATTCGGGTTTTTTTGAAATCTATCTCCTATTCGGGTTAAATGACTTGCTAACTCTAACTCTAACTCTAGGTTCTCGTAAATACTTTCTCTCGGAGAGCCCCTCGGCCCGAACGATCGCTTGCTTTACCAGAAGATTCCAAAGACACTCGATGATGTTCTTTCGAGACTATGTGCCATCACTTTTACAATTCCCTGCCACCGATGTATCCTTATGAATAACTACCTACATTTGTCGTTCATACATTCATCCTAAGTTGATCTTGTTATTACAAGATACACCAAAATTCTCCCTATTGTTCCGAGACTACTTTGTGCCTACTGCCTTGCAGTTCTTTGCCACCTGAATACCCCTACGGATAATTTCTCGCACTTATCGAGTATTCTCTCATTCCCAGATGATTCATGTATTTCACAAAAGTCTTCGAAATACCATTCGGTCTTCCAAAAATCCTGAGGAGCCTATTGCTCCTGAAATTCTTGCTTGCTTGCGTTATGGTTAATGCCATAAATCTCGTAATCTTATCGGCACTCCTTTGTCTTTATCATTTTGAGTCTGTTGATTCAATATGGTGAATGCTCGCAATCCTCAACCAGATCCTAGAATTCACCCTTCCGGCTCAAACGTCATTTTAAGCATGAGTTGGATCTTGACTGATCAAATTGCCATCGATTGTACCCGTAAGCCTACTCAACCTATCCATTCTCAATCAGAGCGTTGGCTTCTGATCCCCTTATTTGGAAATGATAGTTCCTTTGCATTTGAGCTTTGAATTAGTCAGTTATATCTTTAATCTGATGCCCTTTCATTCCTTCTCCCTCTGATAGAGTACCGATACTCGCTACAACTCTGTTGTAGACCATAAGGCCCCTTGTTGGATTATTATCCGGCAGTGTCATTCATATTCAATAACCTCGTGAGCCATTCCATGGATACATAATGCTTTTGGTAAATTGTATCCTCTGCTTTCTCAAGCTTTCTCTACTACCGAGCTTGTGTTATTTATTCTTGAAATATATGATATATGTTCCTAAGATGCCCCGATGGGTTGAACCTATGCCTTCCCTAATCTGTGTGAACTCGAAAGTTATGCGGGTTATACTCTACTGGCTTTTCGTCAGATAAAATTTCAATACTACAGCTTCATCAAGAGCGAGAAGTAAAATGAAAGGTTTTGCATTGTAGAAGTGGGAGTCGACCTTATCATGAAAGCTTCTTGCAAGGATATTTAATCATTTGAATAATTCTTCCGGTATCGTAAATTGGATCCCTTGCAGTTATGGTCCCAACCATATTTCCTCCTTGATCCCATTTACTGGGTAAGTTAAAATTACTTATCCTCTGTGAATCATTTCCCCCGTCCAACCTCTACTCCGATTTACCTTCTGGCATTACACCTAGTACTTGATACTGGGAAGCTTTATACCCCATCACATCATTCCTAGCCTGATCGGCTATATTTTTATCGTGTCAACTTTTAACTGTGCTATTGGTCCTTATGCCCGGAGCAACTTCTGACGATAAGCTAAGCTTACGTCGATCTTCCTCATCTTATCATTTCGCCTTGAACAGCAAGCTTAATTCCGAGTTTGTGTCGTACCCATGGTTCCAATAACCTTTCGCTTCATCATTCCTTTGACTGGATGTCATCGTCGATCAATTACATCTTCATGAAATCTCTCGCCAAATGTGTCGTGATCATCATCAACATTCTGAGCTTTTCCAGGATATCAATCGAATTCATGATGAGAAATACAATCCTTCCCCTCGATGATTTATGATATCATCGACAACATTCTTGCCTTCCCCAACACAAACTTGTTCATATAATTTTGGAAATACATCCTTTTTGGCCTGTCGATGGATTGTGGCTGAGCCCGTCGGCCACACCCTCATCTTCTCCCTGCTAAAATTGTATGACTTATTTTCTAAGTTGTTTCCGATGGATCCTTGGTGTATCCAAAGTCCGCTCTTTGCTTGAAACCATGTCAATGCTATCTCGAAGCAAGTCTGTGGTTAATCCGATCTCCAATAAGAACTTTTGAAGCACCATGCTAAATTTCCTTTATCAATTTTTCAAACATCGTTGTTTGGGTAATGTCATGAACTTCCTCTCCCCTAAGCTAAATGGTTTTCTACGTTATATCCTGTCATGGATATCATGCTCTGCTTGTCCTTGGAAAGGCTATACCCCTGAAATATGTGTTTAAACACATTTCCCATTCCATTGTTCTGCTTAATCTGATGATCAAATTTTCCTTTTCCATTGTTTTGTTTAACCTTTATTGTGATCTATATGATCTAAGCAGTAACATTCTTCTACTTATGTAAACACCACATTGTACCATCCTGTCTAGTGTAACCCTGTTACTATTGTTGATGACATTCCGGTAACCACTGATGGACGAGGACCTTGCCTATTGGTCCGCCTCGTTTCAACGAGCAGGAAAATGGTTCTCTTCGCCCCTCGCCTTGGTACCAATGATGCTGCCAACATAACTGACTGGTTATTATCTGACATGCCTTGCTATCATGACCGTGCAAGATGTCAACACCCTTCCTTCTTTTAACCCACATGGTGGGCCCATAACCCACAGTTCCACATGATTGAAACCTGACTCTCTTATACACCCCCAGTTGCCAAAGTTATCCCTTATGCTTGGCTTCGTATGTAATTCACGATGCTAATTTCCCTGCCATTTTTTCATTCCGGTATAATATGCAACATTTTTCTTCATTGCTCCGAACCCCTTTCACATTCTGTTTCAGGCAACAAACGATTCCCTATCAGCTTGAAATTTCTTATTGCACCTTCTTACCTTGCTCTCGGTGAATTTCTTGAATTCCAACTCGAGAGATGCCTCTTTGCCACGTTACTGGGATAGTCCCGAGGTAACTATCTTGTGTTGAGCTCCATCCTTCCCGAGTCTTTCCCCCTTACTCCACCACTTAAATCTTGGGATGAGATTTCTTGTAGTCGAGGAGATTTGTAACACCTGCAGTATCCTGCTACAGTAATCCCATGTTAATGGTGCCATGTCATCATGTTACTGTTGTTAATCTTCACTTGATCCAAATCAAAATTCAAATTCAAATCCAATCTAAAGTCAAAAAATCATATTTGCCAAACCTGAAAACTAAAATGTTCAAAGTCTGGCAAATAATCCCTATGTATTTGTCATGTTGGGACCAAACTCGTTTGGTTTCCCAAAATTTCCCCTGAAATTAATTTAGTGGAGCAGCATTTTCAGATAAACACATTTTTTAATTCTATTACAAATTTGAACGGTTCCTTTTGGCCTCAAACTTTTTGTGCAGCCTTATAGTGTGGACTAGGTTTTATGTGCAAAGTTTCATAGTTAACAAAAATTTATTTTGTAGCTAAAATAAATAGAAAACAGTAGCTCAAATAAATAAAATAAAAATTGAAAAATAGGAAGAAAAGAAAAGGGCCTAAACCTAATACTGATTGGGTCTTAGTGTCAGAGGAGGCCCAGTCCACCTGGGTTTTCCCCTTCCTCCCGCTACAGGAGGCACGGAGGGGAGTCGTGGCGTCCATCCGCCGGCGATGGCCGTGCGTGGCGGCCATCCACGCCCCCTGGCCTCCTACAAAGCTTTCCCCGCGGCCCCCTCGACCGAACCCTAGCTTCTCCTCCTCGCTCCGCTACCCTCCGCCACAAACATGTCCGCCGCCACCGTCGTCTTGCTGTCGCCATGGACACGGCCATCGAGCTCCCGGCGCTGGAGGAGTTGTCCGGAAGGACCATCACCGACGAATACGTCTACCCCGGACATCGATTTCGAGTGGGAGCCGTACATCACAAGGTCGCCGCCTTCTTCTTCCTCTGCAACCGTCGGACTCTGATTCTTCGATCTGCTCCGTCTGCTGCTACTATGCCTTCCACCGAGCCCCCTTGTGCTCCTCGGTGAGCTTCATTTCTTTTCCCTCTTCCCGCTATTTGAATTGCTGTTCGATGCGGCTGCTAACGATGCTCACCATCGCGACCGAAGCCACCGACTCTCACCCTCGCCTGCACCCTACCTAACATGTGTCGCGTCTTGGCCGGCCCGGGGCACTCTCTGGTCGTGGCCTCGCGTGCGCCTACACAGCCCCACGCCCGACCGTGCCTCATGCTCGCCTGGCTGAGACGTCTCGCGCGCGCCGCCGTGTGGCCTCGCCTCCCTTCCCTGCTGCTTGCGCTACCGCTGCTTCCCTGCGGCTCCCACCCGCCTGCTCCCGTGCTTGCTGCTGTTGTGCGGCTGCTGCTGCTGCCCAGCACCACCCCGCTCCCTGGACGCCCACTGCCGCATGTGTCCTCCGGCCCGCACGCGCCTGCGCTGCCTTGCCGCCGCCGCATCGCTTCCCCGCGCTCGCCCGTGCGCGTCGTGAGCGCCCGCGCACCCCTCCTCCCGTCTGCTATCGGCTGCCGGCCGCCCCGCCTCCGGCCACCCCTCCCCCAGGCGTGTCGGAGCCGTCCCCTGTGCTCCCCGTTCTCCCACGGGCCGCCCCTGCCCTACGCCCGCCTTCAACCGTCGTCATCGTGGCTCCGTCGTCACGCCGGCCCTCGCCCCGCACTTCCGCGCCTGCCCGCTGCAGTCTGCCACGGCCCACATCCCCTACTGATGGCCGCCGCGCTTCGCTCGCTCGCCAGCCTGAGCCCCGTGCGCGCCCACCCGAGACCTTGTTGCCGCTCCAGTCGACCGCGCCCAGGGCCTCCGCCATGGCCGTGCACGAGCAAGCCGTCCCTGGTGCCTGCTGAGACCGGCCTGGCTATTGGGGAATTAGCCCCCTATTAGTTTATTTCTTTTATTAGCTAAATTAGTTAGATGGCCCTATGACCAGTAGCCCCCACTGCTAATTAAACCCATTTAATTAAAGTCTAACTAAAGTCTAGTCACTGACAGGTGGACCCCGGTCAGCCCTTCGACCAGTCAAATGTGACTATTCAACTGCTGATGCAGCAGTTGACCAGGCCCACCAGTAAGTCTCTCAGTGGGTGTACTTCTGGATACACTTAGTAAATTCTGTTTTGTTTTGAATTGACAATATTTTCAGAATATCTTTAAACTGAAAAAATTAATATAAAATAAACCGTAGCTCGGATGAAAATGTTTTATATATGAAAGTTGCTCAGAAAAATCCAACGAATCCAATTACGTGGTCCGTTCATATGTCATGTACTCCTAGCATGATGAACATGGAACCGTCCCCTCTCTTTCATTTGTCCGGAAAAAGCCAAACGCCGGGAAAACCTCTCCAGATGTTTTCCCTCTCCGTCTGCAACGTGTAGTACTACGTTAGTTCACCCCTAACACCACGTATTACCATGTTATTCTTAGTGTTGTATCTGTTTGCTTATATTTACTGTTTCTTTTGCCTCTTCTCTCCGGTAGACCCCGAGACCGATGCTGCCCCTGTGACCGACTACATCTCCGACGTCACTTCTTCCTTTACAACAGAGTTTCCAGGCAAGCATACCCCCCCTTGAGCATTTTGATATCGCCCATTTCTTTCCCTCTCATGCTTGCATTAGAACTGCTACTTCTTTATGTATGATCCTACTCTGATGCATAGCCCGTTTTTGTTACCTCCTTTCGTACCTTACCTGCTTATCCTAAACTGCTTAGTATAGGTTGGTTAGAGATCCATCAGTGATCCCACCTTGTCCCAGTTACCTCACTTTATGTTCGATGACTCGATCAACATGATCGACGTCCAGGCCCCGACACCGCACATCACCCCCCTAGTTGTACGACTCTGCAGAGTTACCATCGAGTGCCGAGGGTGGAACCTCTTACATCACTCCTGATGAGATCTCTGTAGTGTAGCTATACGGTCGAGGTCATCGAGGGTGATTTCCTCCTTAACCACTTCCGTTACGGCTCTGTCGTGCAACCCCTCAAGTGTGAACCTCGAGGGTGGATCCTCTTACATTCACCTTGATGATAACATCGAGTGGAATTCATCGGGGGTGATTCCTCGGGTTTCCCCTTTGGTGTTAGACACACAGTTACTATGGTTACTATGACTTTACACTAAACCATGTTACTAAAGACGGGTCAGCCCTGAGGGGTACCCGCGCAAGCTTAATAGCGAGTGATGTGAAGTTGGATTGACCTGGAAGGTGACCGCTAGATAATTACGAGGCGTGGCCGGGCATTCTTAGCCCTTGCCGCAAGTACTCGAGACGGGGCGACGGGGTCACATCTTTTGTGAGTATCTGCTTGTTACCGCGCGTTACTAATCCACTAAGATTTGGATATTTCATCTGAGGGGCCTCTGCCAAAGCTTAATAGACGTCATGTGATTGAGCGGCGCGCGCCGGGTTGGACTGGTAAGCTCCTACCTTTTTAAGGAGGTAGCTACGTCTGCTCACCGGCCGCCCACGCAACATGCAGGAGTTCCCGGGGTGATGGCCCAAGACCCCTGGGGGCATAGGTTTAGTCCGGCATGCTTGACCTCTCTATTAAGCCTAGGTCAGGTTGCGGCGTATTGTTTGGCCGAGGCCGGGCATGACCCAAGAAAGTTTGTCCGGCCGGAGTTAATCGAGTGTGGTGTGTAAGTTGGTGCACCCCTGTAGGGAAGAAAACATCTATCGATAGACCGTCCTATGGTAACGGACAATTGGAGTTCTATCCCGATCGATACAACTAGAACTGGATACTTGAGATGAGAAATGGATATGAGAAATTGATAGTATGGCTTTGGGATTGCTTTCTCGCAGGGACTCGAGAAAGGATCTCTGGCCGAAGTTGATAACACTACTACTACTTTACATTATGTTGATCTGTACTCTTCTAAATGCTGCAAGATACTTGAAGATGCTTGAAGATGCTAGTCTTCGATAGGCTAGGCTTTCCCCTTCTCTTCTGGCATTCTGCAGTTTAGTCCACAGATACATCCCTTATCATTTGATACAGATGCATACTTAGTTTAGATCTGATGTAAGTCTTGCGAGTACTTTGGATGAGTACTCACGGTTGCTTTGCTACCTCTTTTTCCCCCATACCCGATTGTTGCGACCAGTTGACGGATCCCAGGATCCAGACGAAACCATTGATGATTACTACTACCCCGAGGGTGCCTACTACAACGTGACGCCCGCTGATGACTTGGAGTAGTTAGGAGGCTCCCAGGCAAGAGGCCTTGCCTTTTCGATCATAAATGTTTTTGTGCTAGCCTTCTTAAGGCAAACTTGTTTAACTTATGTCTGTTCTTAGATATTGATGCTTCCGTTGACTCTTGTGTATTCGAGCTTATGTATTCGAGCCCTCGAGCCCCCTGGCTTGTAATATAAAGCTTGTATTATTTTAATTTGTGTCTAGAGTTGTGTTGTGATATCTTCTCGTGAGTCCTTGATCTAGATCGTACACATTTGCTTTATGATTAGTGTACGATTGAGTCAGGGGCGCCACCGTACTGCCCTTCCTTGGACAAGCATCCCACTTATGATTAACCATCTTCCAAGCATCCGCAAGTACAAAAGAAGTATTAAGGTAAACCTAACCATAGCATGAAACATATGGATCCAGATCAGCCCCTTACGAAGCAACTCATAAACTAGGGTTTAAGCTTATGTCACTCTAGCAACCCATCATCTACTTATTACTTCCCAATGCCTTCCACTAGGCCCAAACAGTGGTGAAGTGTCATGTAGTCAACGTTCGCATGACACCACTAGAGGATAGACAACATACATCTCATCAAAATATCGAACGAATACCAAATTCACATGACTACTTATAGCAAGACTTCTCCCATGTCCTCAGGAACAAACATAACAACTCACAAACCATATTCATGTTCATAATCAAAGGGATATTAATATGCATAAAGGATCTGAACATATCATCTTCCACCAAGTAAACCAACTAGCATCAACTACAAGGAGTAATCAACACTACCAGCAACCCACAGGTACCAATCTGAGGTTTTGAGACAAAGATTGGATACAAGAGATGAACTAGGGTTTGAGAGGATGTCACACCCTAGCTAGTTCATGCATTAGAGTGTTGCATCATGTCTACTTTTACATAAACTTGAAATGGGGATAACAGAACCCCCATCACCCCCCTGGAAACAACTAGGGTTACTAAAATTATTTTCAATGAACCCAAAATGCCCTTCACAAAATATTCATCATTTCTGGATTGGGCTAAAACCCCTGGAAAAAATGGTGCACTCCTTTCTAGGACATTCTGGATTCTTTGAATTAAATCATAAGTATTTGAATATGGGCATTTAAATGCTATAAAATATTTTAAATGCTCAAATAATTCTGGAAATAAGTGTGGGTTGTTGGAAATAATCTAAATAGAGACTGATTATTTTCAGGATTTTTGTAAGTGCCTAGCTATTTTTAATAAAGCCCAACAGTTACAGAAAAATAGAAAAAGAAAACAAAACAGAAAAAGAGAGAGAGAGAGAGAGAGAGAGAGAGAGAGAGAGAGAGAGAGAGGCCACATGCCACTTACCTGGCTGGCCCGGCCCATCTGGCCCGTGCCAGTCATCACCTACCTCTGCCAGTAGGCAGAGGAGGGACACCGCGACGCCGCCGAGCTCGCCACGCCACCTCCGTGCCTGCCTGCCGTCGCCCGCGCCAGCGCGACGCCTCGAAACGCCTCCGCGGCGCCGCCCCTACCCCCTGGACACCTCATTCCTTCCCCCTGCTCTCTTCCTTGCTCCCCCGAAGCCATGGCCGACGCGGCCGCAGCCACGCCACCGTAGTTCTCACGTCCACCGTCGTCCTCGCGCCACCCCGTTGTGTCCACGAGCTCTGCCACCGTCCTCTCCGTCGAGCAGCCCGAGCCCCGAGCGCTCGCGCACCCTGCTTCGTCTTCTTCGAGCTCGACTTCACCGAGCACCACCGCAGATCCCCTTCGTCGTCGCCACCGCATCAGCTCGTCCCCGACCGCGTCGTCTGCTCCTACGTCACCGCCGTGAGCTGATGCACCTCCCCATCCTCCCTGTTTGCCTTCTTGTGCACCACAGCGACCACACCGAGCTCGCCCGCACGCGTCGCCGCCTCTGCACGTCGCCGTTGTGGCCACAACCATGCTGGCTCAATTCTGAGCACGCCATCGCGTTCGTCGCAGCCCAAGCAGCCCGTAGCACCGCTCCACGTGCCTCGCCGTGCCCCGTAGCCTCGGGTTCATCTTCACCCGAGCTCCGGCGACCGCTAAGGTCGTCGTCGGCGTCGTTCCCGGCCACCCCGAGCTCCACTTCCACCACCAAACGACGCGGCTCGCTCCCCGCGTCACGTAGCTGCACTCCGCCGTCGATATGGTCGCCAGAGACGCAAACCCGAGCCCCTCCGCCATGTCTGTCGTCGCCGGCGTCAAGCCGCCGGTGAGTTGACCACGTTTGACCCCTGTGGGCCCAGGTTGACTCCTCCCCTGAGCCTATGACAGGTGGGGCCGGCCTGTTAGTTAGGTTAGGATTAGTGCTAACTAATTTCAGTTAGTTTAAGTCACTGACATGTGGGCCCAGGCCCCACTGACAGTTAGTTAGTATTAACTTAATCCTGTTAGTTAGCTGAGACACTAACAGATGGGGCCCACCAGTAAGGTTTGACCTGGGCTGGCGCCTTTGACTCGCTGACGTCACAGTGACGCACTGCTGAAGCAATTATTTATTTTCTGGAATTATTTTTAGATAGGAAATTCCAGAAAATAGCCAAAACTTCTAAAAATCACAGAAAATCAACCATAGCTCCAAATCAAACAAATTATATATGAAAAATGATCAGAAAAAATCAATCTATCCATCTGTAATGGTTTCATGCATGAAAAAACTCTTTAACCTTGTTGTTTAGGTGAAACAAGCTAATACACTTATTATGCATAAGAACTTAAGCTTTCATTTGAATCTTTGATTCAAATGGACCCATTTAAACTTGTTTCACATTGCATTAGTAAGGACACATCATTTTTCCACGTCATAGCATGCATCATATTGTTGCATATTGCCATGTGTTGATTATGTTCTGTGTGTCCTTCGTGGTAGGTTCTGCCTCCGAGGATATCTCCGAGTATCCAACTGAAGGGCAGTACCCTACAACAACTCCATCAGGCAAGCGACCCCATTGATCATATCGATACAATCCCATGTGCTCGCCTCTGCTCTCATTTACTGCATTAATACAACAACGTTTCAAATTGATGTGTGCTACGGTAGTTGAACCCTAATCCTCTGCATGACCTGTCATTGCCACAGTAACTAGGTGAAACCCACTATCATGTGTAGGAGTTTATTGGGCCATGTTTGTGTTTCCTACCTTGCTATGCGTGCTATGCTTAGAGTTGTGTTAGGTCTGGTTCATCTGGGTGATGGGCTAGAGTGAAATGATTATGTCGGTAATGTGAGAGATGTGTCGAACATGATTTGGTAAAGGTATCGATGAGAGGCCATGTAGGAGTACATGGTGGTTTGTTTCATTGAGGCCGTCCATATGAACTGAGATATGTATGTGTGATTTAAGATTCAGCTACTACCACACATTGGGCCCTGAAATATGACCCCGCTCGACTTACTGACCCCTCTCGTCCTCTGTCCAGGAGTTGCAACTAGTTTCTAGTGTTTGTAGGTTATGTGTTGGCGGCCGTGCGTAGTGCTAACCCTAGGGGTAGGCTATGACGCGGTAGATACACTGTGGCCGGGTATGCCGGGCGCCCCGTTTGGCGTCTCGGGGCCCTGTACACATCGTTTGGAGCCGTTGAGGACACCTCGGCCAGATTTCCTTGCGGATGGAACCCAAATAGGTGATAAACCTGGACTAGAGACTTGTGCGGTTAGTCAGGTCGTGGTCTACATCCACGTCGGCTTTCGCTTGAAGTCTGCCGAGCACATGTCGTGTGCAGACGCTATGTGGTGGAAACATGTGTGACGAAGTACACCCCTGCAGGGTATAAAACTATTCGAATAGCCGCGTCCGTAGTAAAGGACTACTTGGTTGCCTATACAGTTCATACTCAAGTTAATGGTTACTACTAAAAGACTCAAGATAATTGTGAGTACCGAGGATGGTCCTCTCGTAGGATGATGAGGGAGGATCCCCGGTGGAGTATTGTGTTGGTGATTAGTGGACTCGTGTGCGAAAACTATTTTAGTAATGGTGTCTCATAGGATAGCTTAGCCAAGAGTCAAAGCTGGCTTGCTGCAATAACTCCACCACCTTCTTGAGAATGAGCATGTATAGTAGGTTCTGATGTAAGACTTGTTGAGTACCTTTGTACTCATGTTTGCTTTAATTACTGTTTTAAGATGAAAACACCGCCCCCTCCGATGGGTTTTATGTAGATCTCGACGTCGATGAGTGACTTGCCACCCAGGTGGTGATCCTGGCCATGGATGGCCCTATGTAGATAGACAGGCTTCGAGAAGCCTTCTTTCTTTCTAGTGTTTGTACTCAGACTATTTGCTTCCGCATGTGCTTGTATTCTTGTATGACTTGAGTGTCGGGTCATGTGACCCCTACCTGTATGAACATCTTATGTATGGCTCTCTGGAGCCTTTAAATAAAGTACTTGAGTTGTAGAGTTTTGTTGTGATGCCATGTTGTATTTGCACATATCGAGCATACTATGTGTATGATTGAAATGCTTGGTATGTGTGGGATCCGACAATCTAGTTGTTTATCCTTGGCAGCCTCTCTTATGGGGAAATGTAGTCTAGTGCTCCTCGAGCCATAGTAGTCTGCTACAGCCCGGTTCACCGGAGTCCTACTAGCCCTGCACTACTGCTCAGGACACTTGACTGACCGGCATGTGTTTCACTTCGTTCCTATGTCTGTCCCTTCGGGGAAATGTCACGCGGTGACATCCGGAGTCCTGCCTAGCCTGCTACAGCCCGGGTTCCCCGGAGTCCTGTTAGCCCAGTGCTACAGCCCGGATTAACACGCTGTTGACCGACATGCTCGATGTGATTCATGTATGCCTGTCTCCATAGGTCTGTGCCGCTTTGGGTTCACGACTAGCCATGTCGGCCGGTTTCTCTGTCATATGGATGCTAGCGACACTATCATATACGTGAGCCAAAAGGCGCAAACGGTCCCGGGCCATGGTAAGGCGACACCCGTGGGGATACCGTGTGTGAGGCCGCAATGTGATATGAGGTGTTACCGGCTAGATCGATGTGACATGGAATCGGGGTCCTGACAGCGTTGGCATCAGAGCCGGACTGCCTCTAGGTTCGTTGAGCCAAACTGGTCGATGTCGAGTCTAGAAATGCTTTAGTTATATGTAGGGGAATTGATTGTGGGAGGGAACGTAAGGCTCTTTTACTCCTTTACCTTATGCCCTCTGATCTGAGTCATTCTCTTCTCATTCAACGTGGGTTAAGGACTAGGCTCTCTTCTTCTATCAGGTTCACGTGTTACTAATCCGTAGTAGCTTATAGGATTGTTGTTACCAGCCACAGTACAGTTTCTACTACTTTTAGTATGTTGCCAGTTGAATCGGAACCTTGATATGATGTTGTTGAGTGGTATTGCAAACTGTTGTGGATGTATCAAATCTTTTTCTGAGCATTTACAGCCGTCATGCTGTCCGATTTGCCCTAGAAAATTCTAATGCCTTTGCATTATTCTGTGGTTTCAGATGGACACCCATTCACAGAACCAAGTGGTTCGTCTTACCCGGTGCTTCGATGTGCCCGGCCACACAGCCATGTTGGTTCGAGTGATGGTCGAGTCAGGTTATCGGTGGTATCCGGAATATACCGTCGAGGAGCAGTTCAGAGACTTCAACCAGAGCCAGTATCTATGTACCGTCAGGATATATCCCTCTTATCCTGGAGCCACGGAGCCCCTTCACTATTCCTATAGACTTGGGGTCACTATTGAGATGTCTGTGCAGGATGCAGCCTATTCAATGATGACTATCATTCGAGCCAGGACTGCCTTGCTACAGAACACCGATTTCCGTTACATGCCAGCCTCACTTCCTGGAGCACAGGGGTACTATCAGGCTTTGTACTATGACTCTACACATGAGGAGTCACTACTCCACACCACTGCCGAGATGCTCGAGGATAAGGACTGTGAAAATTGGGCCTTGCATATGGAGCTTTTCAACTCTCGTGCTGATCACTACGCCACTTTGACTCGGTTTGCACCTGCGGTACAGGCAGGATACATGGACCTGAGGGATCTATACCCTGTACGGTCTGGATTGCCAGATTGTATGGAGTGGCGCGATGTAGGAGGCATCACCCCTCCTCGTGGTCCCCGTCTGCCACCACCTATGGGACCAAGGCCACATCCGAGCCCCTATGGTCCACAGGCTCTGCAGGACCGTCTGTTCCCAGATGATGATGTTCCACTTCCAGGCTTTGGTGGTGACTTCTATGAGGATTACTATGGAGCCGTCTGAGCTAGTAGTAGTTTCACTAGTATTGTAATAGTTGTATTCTCCACAGTCCTGCGTGACCCGTGGGATACGACTTGGTGTGTATCACGCTCCGGAGGTGTAGAAAAATAATGTATAGGAGCTTGGAATACCTTCGATGAGATGTAATGTCTTTCACCGTAGTTGTACTTTAGCCTGGGCTTGTACTAAACTATGTACGGTGTGTATGACCAATGGTATATATATGGTAGTTTCTATATTACCATGTCATGCAATGAACATCTTAGCATTCCATGTTATCCATTACATTCTGCACTTCCTTGCTAAGTTTGTGCCATCCTTATCTAAACCGTTGTCTTGTTTTCTCCTAGGATGGTCAACACCCGCAGCAACCCTGCTGCCCCGGAGCAGGGGGAAGCCAGTGCAGCTAGGGGTGAAAATCTGCCTCACCCGCCTTCTCTGGACGAAGTAATGCTGGAGGCGAAAAGAAATAAGTGTGAGACTAACCGCTTGCTAGAGCGGATTGACCAGAACACTGCACGCCATCAGCGAAATGACTTGTTGTCAATCAATGACTTTATCAAGTTGTACCCACCAAAGTGTAATCATTCCGTCGAGCCCCTCGACACGGATGACTGGCTCCGCAGCATCACACACAAGCTACGTTCTGCCAACGTAGCCGAAGTTGATAAGGTTACCAATGCTGCCTATCACCTCGAAGGCCCTGCTAGCCTTTGGTGGGAAAACTTTGAGGCTATGCGCCCGGTCAGCCAAATCACTACTTGGGCTAAATTCAGTGAGGCTTTCCGTGAGCATCACATCGGAAGGTCTCATAGATCGCAAGAGGGAGGAGTTCTGCAATTTCACCTAAGGAAGACTGATTGTGGATGCATATAGTCGTGAATTTGGGAATCTGGCATGATATGCTCCTGAAGAGGTATCCACCGACGCTAAGAAGCAGGCAAGGTTCCGCAAGGGACTTAGCCCTGAGCTTTGCCGCGATCTTCGTCTACACAAGTGCACCTCCTTTCAGAAGTTGGTCAATAAAGCCATAAGTGCTGAGACAGGCCAGTCTGACTATGACGCTTCACGCAAGCACTCTCGTGATTTTGGTTCTTCATCCGGCTCTGGATCTCAGAAGCGCCGGGTGTGGATTCCAAGCACGGCACTGCCATCCAGGTTCATTCCGAGGCCATCCTTTGAGGCGCCTCGTCCCAACCAGCAATTTGCACCGCCCAAGCCCTATGGTGGCCCCGCTGCTAATGCTACTCAACGCCCCAATGTTGGGACATGTTTCAAGTGTGGAGAGCCGGGTCACTATAGTCGAGAGTGTCCTCAGAACAACAACCCCAATCAGTCTGGAAAGTCAGTTGGCCGTGGTAAGCCAGCGGGAAAGACATTCTATGCCAAGCCAGCCACCACTGCACGTGGCCATGTCAACTATGTCTCAGCTGAGGAGGCTCATGAGGATCCTAACGTCGTCCTTGGTACGCTCTTTGTTAATTGCCATCCGGCATCTGTTCTTTTCGATACTGGAGCATCTCATT
The DNA here is from genome assembly GCF_003073215.2 of Triticum urartu. Lineage (NCBI taxonomy): Eukaryota > Viridiplantae > Streptophyta > Magnoliopsida > Poales > Poaceae > Triticum > Triticum urartu. The sequence goes on along the minus strand of NC_053022.1, from coordinate 202,886,070 downwards.
CATTCATATCTGAGAGCTATGCTCGATTGCATAACACAACATTCTGTGACATGTCCACTACCATGGAAATTCAAACCCCTGGCTCTAGATGGCAAACTTCTAGAGTAAGCGATGGGAATGAAATTCTTGTTGATAGACTTGTCTTCCTTGCATCCTTAATAGCTCTCAAGTCCTCGGACATAAACATAATCTTGGGTATGGACTGGATGTCAGCTCATTACGCTAAGATTGATTGTGCCACTAGAACCGTTCAACTTACTCACCCGTAGGGCAAGATACTCAATGTCTTAACTCGAGTGGCCAAGCGCCAGCTTTACTCCCTAAATGCCAACCCCCTTCCAGACCTTGAAGATATTCCGGTAGTCTGAGACTTCCCGGATGTCTTTCCAGAAGAACTGCCAGGTGTTCTACCTGACAGGGATGTCGAGTTTGTGATAGACCTTGTTCCAGGAACCGTTCCGATTTCTAGGAGACCCTATAGGATGGCACCCTTAGAACTAGCCGAGCTTAAGAACCAACTCGATGAGTCCTTGAAAAAGGGTTTCATCCATCCTAGTTCCTCCCCTTGGGCTTTCCCCGTCCTCTTTGTCAAGAAGAAGGATGGAACGGATCGGATGGTTGTAGATTACCGACCTGTCAACTTGGTCACTATAAAGAACAAGTATCTGCTCCCTAGGATCAACGATCGATATGATCAGCTCGCTGGATCCTCAGTCTTTTCCAAGATGGATTTGAGGTTGGGCTACCATCAAATCAAAATCAGAAACGGGGACATTCCCAAAACGGCCTTTGTTACTCGTTATGGCCAATACGAGTACACCATCATGTCCTTCGGTTTAACCAATGCCCCAGCCACTTTCTCTCGGTTAATGAACTCAGTCCTCATGGAGTATTTGGATAAATTCGTCGTAGTATACCTCGATGATATACTCATCTACTCCAAGAGTGAGGAGGAACATGCCGAGCATCTAAGGCTGGTATTGACGAAACTTCGAGAGCATCGCCTTTATGCCAAATTCTCCAAGTGTGAATTTTGGTTGCCAGAAATGACCTATCTAGGCCATGTAATCTCTGGTAAGGGTATTGCTGTCAATCCCGAGCGAGTTCAAGCCGTCCTTGATTGGACTCCACCTAAGACGGTCAAGCAAGTTCGGAGCTTCCTTGGCTTAGCGAGTTATTGCCGCCGCTTCGTCGAGAATTTCTCCAAGGTTGCTAAACCGCTAGCTGAACTCCTCAAGAAAGATAAAAAGTTCGAGTGGACCCCATAGTGCGAGTTCAGCTTTCAGGAACTGAAAAGACGCCTGACATCTGCTCCCGTACTGGTACCACCAGATTTCTCCAAGGACTTTATTATCTATTGCGACGCCTCGCGACAAGGACTAGGTTGCATACTCATGCAAGATCGTCAGGTAATTGCCTATGCCTCACGGCAACTATACCCACATGAGGAAAATTATCCCACACATGATCTAGAGCTTGCAGCTGTAGTCCATGCACTTAAAACTTGGCGACATTACCTTCTCGGTAATTGTTGCGAGACCTTCATTGATCACCAAAGTTTGAAATATATCTTCACCCAACTGGATTTGAATCTTAGGCAAAGACGTTGGGTCGAGTTGATCTCGGATTACGATTTAGGAATAACTTACACCCCGGGCAAAGCCAATGTCATGGCTGATGCGCTAAGTTGTAAATCTTATTGTAACAACCTGATGTTACAACAAAGTCAACCACTTCTCCATGAGGAATTTCGTAACCTTAATCTTCACATTGTTCCTCGAGGATTCCTATCCACCCTGGTGGCGAAGCCTAACCTTACGGATCAAATCATAGCTGCCCAGAAGCGTGATAAGGGCATATCCCGGATTAAGGAGAACATTGCTAGCGGAGTTGCTAAATGTTTTTCCATGGATGAGCGAGGTGTTGTATTCTTCGAGAACCGCTAGGTGGTTCCCAAGAAACAACATCTACGTCAGTTGATTCTTAAGGAAGCTCATGAATCCCCTCTCACCATTCATCCTGGTAGTACTAAAATGTATCAAGACCTACGCCAGAGGTTTTGGTGGACTAGGATGAAGAGAGAAATTGCTCAATATATTGCTAGTTGCGACGTCTGTCGTCGTGTTAAAGCAGAGCACAAACGGCCTGCTGGCACCCTTCAACCTTTGGCTATTCCTGAGTGGAAATGGGATAAAATCAGTATGGATTTCATTACTTGGTTTCCCGGGACTAAGAGAGGGAATAACGCCATCTTCGTCGTAATCGATCGTCTTTCCAAGGTGGCCCACTTTCTATCTGTTCATGAGAGTATCACCGCTAGCCAGCTAGCTGAATTATATGGGAACTCGAATAGTGTCTCTTCATGGTGTCCCATTGGAAATTAACTCAGACCGTGGGAGTCTCTTCACCTCTCGATTTTGGGAAAGTTTCCAAAATGCTATGGGAACTCGTCTCTCTTTTAGCACCACCTTCCACCCTCAATCAAGTGGTCAAGTAGAGCGAGTCAATCAAATTCTGGAAGATATGCTCCGAGCTTCTGTCATCTCATTCGGAATGGGTTGGGAGAAATGCCTTCCATTCACGGAGTTCGCTTATAACAATAGTTATCAAGCTAGCTTGGGCAAAGCTCCTTTCGAAGTTCTCTATGGACAAAAATGTCAAACGCCTCTTAAATGGTCAGAAACCAGGGAAAGACAACTCTTTGGCCCTGATATGATTCAGGAAGCAGAAGAGCAGGTTCGCGTTATTCATGAGAAATTGAAACCAGCCCAATCTCGTCAAAAGAGCCAATATGATCGTAAACATAAGATCATGACTTATGAAGTTGGCGAGAAGGCTTACCTTCGGGTTACTCCGTTAAAGGGAACCCATCGTTTCGGTATCAAAGGCAAATTGGCTCCTCGTTACATTGGACCCTTTCGCATTCTTGCCAAACGAGAAGAAGTTGCCTACCAATTGGAACTACCTCCGCATCTCTCCAGAGTCCACAATGTCTTCCACGTTTCTCGACTCATGCGTTGCTTCGCGGATCCTATCCATGGAGTGGACCACGAAACGCTTGATCTACAAGATAACCTCTCATATCGGGAATATCCCGTTCGTATCCTTGATCAAGCCGAGCGTACCACTCGACGCCATAACATCAAGTTTCTCAAGGTTCAATGGTCACACCATTCCGAAAAGGAAGCCACTTGGGAAAGGGAGGATCGTCTTCGACTCGAGTACCCCACCTTCTTCCCGGAGGATCCTAAATCTCGGGACGAGATTCTTTTGAGTGGGGGTGAGTTGTCACACCCTAGCTAGTTCATGCATTAGAGTGTTGCATCATGTCTACTTTTACAGAAACTTGAAATGGGGATAACAGAACCCCCAGCACACCCCCTGGAAACAACTAGGGTTTACTAAAATTATTTTCAATGAACCCAAAATGCCCTTCACAAAATGTTCATCATTTCTGGATTGGGCTAAAACCCCTGGCAAAAATGGTGCACTCTTTTCTTGGACATTCTGGATTCTTTTAATTAAATCATAAGTATTTGAATTTGGGCATTTAAATGCTCAAATAATTATGGAAATAAGTGTAGGCTGTTGGAAATAATCTAAACAGAGCCTATCATTATTTTCAGGATTTTTGTAAGTGCCTAGCTATTTTTAATAAAGCCCAACAGTTACAGAAAAATAGAAAAAGAAAACAAAACAGAAAGAGAGAGAGAGAGAGAGAGAGAGAGAGAGAGAGAGAAAGGCCACAGGCCACTTACCTGGCTGGCCCGGCCAATCTGGCCCGTGCCAGTCATCACCTACCTCTGCCAGTAGGCAGAGGAGGGACACCGCGACGCCGCCGAGATCGCCACGCCACCTCCCTGCCTGCCTGCCGTCGCCCGCGCCAGCGCGACGCCTCAAAACGCCTCCAAGGCACCGCCCCGACCCCCTGGACACCTCATTCCTCCCCCCTGCTGTCTCCCTCGCTCCCCCGAAGCCACGGCCGACGCTGCTGCAGCCACGCCACCGTAGTTCTTGTTGGGTTTCGTAGTAATTTCAAAAAATTTCCTACGCACACGCAAGATCATGGTGATGCATAGCAACAAGAGGGGAAAGTGTGATCTACGTACCCTTGTAGACCGACTGCGGAAGCGTTAGCACAACGCGGTTGATGTAGTCATACGTCTTCACGATCCGACCGATCCAAGCACCGTTACTCTGGCACCTCCGAGTTCTTGGCACACGTTCAGCTCGATGATGCTCCCCGGGCTCCGATCCAGCAAAGCTTCGGGGAGGAGTTCCGTCAGCACGACGGCGTGGTGACGATCTTGATGTTCAACTGTCGCAGGGCTTAGCCTAAGCACCGCTACAATATGACCGAGGTGGAATATGGTGGAGGGGGCACCGCACACGGCTAAGGAACGATCATTAAGATCAACTTGTGTGTCATGGGGTGTCCCCCTGCCCCCGTATATAAAGGAGCAAGAGGGAGGGGCGGCCGGCCTAGGAGGGGGCGCGCCAAGGGGAGTCCTACTCCCATCGGGAGTAGGACTCCCTCCTTCCTTGTTGGAGTAGGAGAAGGGGAAAGAGGGGGAGGGGAAGAAGGAAAAGGGGGCTGCGCCCCTTGTCCAATTCGGACCAGAGGGGGGGGCACAGGCCTCCTTCCTTTTGGCCTCTCTCCTCTATTCCCGTATGGCCCAATAAGGCCCATATACTCCCCGGCGAATTCCGTAACTCTCCGGTACTCTGAAAAATACCCGAATCACTCGGAACCTTTCCGATGTCCGAATATAGTCGTCCAATATATCGATCTTTACGTCTCAACCATTTCGAGACTCCTCGTCATGTCCCCGATCCCATCCGGGACTCCGAACTCCTTCGGTACATCAAAACTCATAAACTCATAATATAACTGTCATCGAAACCTTAAGCGTGCGGACCCTACGGTTCGAGAACAATGTAGACATGACCGAGACATGTCTCTGGTCAATAACCAATAGCGGAACCTGGATGCTCATATTAGCTCCTACATATTCTACGAAGATCTTTATCGGTCAGACCGCATAAGAACATACGTTGTTCCCTTTGTCATCGGTATGTTACTTGCCCGGGATTCGATCGTTGGTATCCAATACCTAGTTCAATCTCGTTACCGGCAAGTCTCTTTACTCGTTCCGTAATACATCATCTCGCAACTAACTCATTAGTTGCAATGCTTGCAAGGCTTAAGTGATCTGCATTACCAAGAGGGCCCAGAGATACCTCTCCGACAATTGGAGTGACAAATCCTAATCTCGAAATACGCCAACCCAACATGTACCTTTGGAGACACCTGTAGAGCACCTTTATAATCACCCAGTTACGTTGTGACGTTTGGTAGCACACAAAGTGTTCCTTCGGCAAACGGGAGTTGCATAATCTCATAGTCATAGGAACATGTATAAGTCATGAAGAAAGCAATAGCAACATACTAAACGATCGGGTGCTAAGCTAATGGAATGGGTCATGTCAATCAGATCATTCACCTAATGATGTGATCCCGTTAATCAAATGACAACTCATGTCTATGGTTAGGAAACATAACCATCTTTGATCAACGAGCTAGTCAAGTAGAGGCATACTAGTGACACTCTGTTTGTCTATGTATTCACACATGTATTATGTTTTCGGTTAATACAATTCTAGCATGAATAATAAACATTTATCATGAAATAAGGAAATAAATAATAACTTTATTATTGCCTCTAGGGCATATTTCCTTCAGTCTCCCACTTGCACTAGAGTCAATAATCTAGTTCATATCGCCATGTGATTTAACAGCAATAGTTCACATCACCATGTGATTAACACCCATAGTCCACATCGATATGTGACCAACACCCAAAGGGTTTACTAGAGTCAGTAATCTAGTTCACATCGCTATGTGATTAACACCCAAAGAGTACTAAGGTGTGATCATGTTTTGCTTGTGAAATAATTTTAGTCACCGGGTCTGTTATATTCAGATCCGTAAGTATTTTGCAAATATTTATGTCAACAATGCTCTGCACGGAGCTACTCTAGCTAATTGCTCCCACTTTCAATATGTATCTAGATTGAGACTTAGATTCATCTAGATTAGTGTCAAAACTTGCATCGACGTAACCCTTTACAACGAACCTTTTGTCACTTCCATAATCGAGAAACATATCCTTATTCCACTAAGGATAATTTTGACCGTTGTCCAGTGATCTACTCCTAGATCACTATTGTACTCCCTTGCCAAACTCAGTGGTAGGGTATACAATAGATCTGGTACACAACATGGCATACTTTATAAAACCTATGGCTGAGGCATAGGGAATGACTTTCATTCTCTTTCTATCTTCTGCCGTGGACGGGCTTTGAGTCTTACTCAATTTCACACCTTGTAACACAGGCAAGAACTCTTTCTTTGACTGTTCCATTTTGAACTACTTCAAAATCTTGTCAAGGTATGTACTCATTGAAAAAAAACTTATCAAGCGTCTTGATCTATCTCTATAGATCTTGATGCTCAATATGTAAGCAGCTTCACCGAGGTCTTTCTTTGAAAAATTCCTTTCAAACACTCCTTTATGCTTTGCAAAATAATTCTACATTATTTCCGATCAACAATATGTCATTCACATATACTTATCAGAAATGCTGTAGTGCTCCCACTCACTTTCTTGTAAATACAGGCTTCACCGTAAGTCTGTATAAAACTATATGCTTTGATCAACTTATCAAAGCATATATTCCAACTCCGAGATGCTTGCACCAGTCCATAGATGGATCGCTGGAGCTTGCTTATTTTGTTAGCACCTTTAGGATTGACAAAACCTTCTGGTTGCATCATATACAACTCTTACTTTAAGAAATCCATTAAGGATTGTAGTTTTGTTATCCATTTTCCAGATTTCATAAAATGCGGCAATTGCTAACATGATTTGGACAGACTTTTAAGCATCGATACAAGTGAGAAAATCTCATCGTAGTCAACACCTTGAACTTTGTCGAAAACCTTTTGCGACAATTCCAGCTTTATAGATAGTAACACTACTATCAGCGTCCGTCTTCCTCTTGAAGATCCATTTATTTTCTATGGCTTGCCGATCATCGGGCAAGTCAACAAAAGTCCATACTTTGTTCTCATACATGGATCCCATCTCAGATTTCATGGCCTCAAGCCATTTTGCGGAATCTGGGCTCACCATCGCTTCTTCATAGTTCGCAAGTTCGTCATGGTCTAGTAACATGACTTCCAGAACAGGATCACCGTACCACTCTGGTGCGGATCTCACTCTGGTTTACCTACGAGATTTGGTAGTAACTTGATCTGAAGTTACATGATCATCATCATTAGCTTCCTCACTAATTGGTGCAGTATTCACAAGAACAGATTTCTGTGATGAACTACTTTCCAATAAGGGAGATGGTACAATTACCTTATCAAGTTCTACTTTCCTCCCACTCACTTCTTTCGAGAGAAACTCCTTTTCTGGAAAGGATCCATTCTCAGCAACGAATAACTTGCCTTCGGATCTGTGATAGAAGGTGTTCCCAACTGTCTCCTTTGGGTATCCTATGAACACACATTTCTCCGATTTGGGTTGAGCTTATCAGGATGAAACTTTTTCATATAAGCATCGCAACCCCAAACTTTAAGAAACGACAACTTTGGTTTCTTGCCAAACCACAGTTCATAAGGCATCGTCTCAACGGATTTTGATGGTGCCCTATTTAACGTGAATACAGTTGTCTCTAATGCATGACCCCAAAATGATAGTGGTAAATCAGTAAGAAACATCATAGATTGCACTATATCCAATAAAGTACGGTTATGACGTTCGGACACACCATTATGCTGTGGTGTTCCAGGTGGCATGAGTTTGTGAAACTATTCCACATTGTTTTAATTGAAGACCAAACTCGTAACTCAAATATTTGTCTCCGCGATCAGATCGTAGAAACCTTATTTTCTTGTTACGATGATTTTCCACTTCACTCTGAAATTCTTTGAACCTTTCAAATGTTTCAGACTTATGTTTCATCAAGTAGATATACCCATATCTGCTCAAATCATCTGTGAAGTTCAGAAAATAACGATACTTGCCGTGAGCCTTAACACTCACCGGACCGCATACATCAGTATGTATTATTTCCAATAAGTCAGTTGCTCGCTCCGGAGAACGGAGTCTTAGTCATCTTGCCCATAAGGCATGGTTCACAAGCATCAAGTGATTCATAATCAAGTGATTCCAAAATCCCATCAGCATGGAGTTTCTTCATGCGCTTTACACCAATATGGCCTAAACGGTAGTGCTACAAATAAGTTGCACTATCATTATTAACTTTGCATCTTTTGGTTTCAATATTATGATTATGTGTATCACTACGATCGAGATCCAACGGAATATTTTCATTGGGTGTGTAACCGTATAAGGTTTTATTCATGTAAAGAGAACAACAATTTATTCTCTTACTTAAATGAATAACCGTATTACAATAAACATGATCAAATCATATTCATGCTTAACGCAAACACCAAATAACACTTATTCAGGTTCAACACTAATCCCGAAAGTATAGTGAGTGTGCGATGATGATCATATCAATCTTGGAACCACTTCCAACACACATCGTCACTTCACCCTTCACTAGTCTCTGTTTATTCTGCAACTCCCGTTTCGAGTTACTAGTCTTAGCAACTGAACTAGTATCAAATACTGAGGGGTTGCTATAAACACTAGTAAAGTACACATCAATAACATGTATATCAAATATACTTATGTTCACTTTGCCATCCTTCTTATCTGCCAATCACTTGGGGTAGTTCCACTTCCAGTTACCAGTCCCTTTGCAGTAGAAACACTTAGTCTCAGGCTTAGGACCAGACTTGGGCTTCTTCACTTGAGCAGCAACTTGCTTGCTGTTCTTCTTGAAGTTCCCCTTCTTCCCTCTGCCCTTTTCTTGAAACTAGTGGTCTTGTCTACCATCAACAATTGATGTTTTTCTCGATTTCTACCTTCGTCAATTTCCGCATTACGAAGATCTTGGGAATCGTTTCCGTTATCCCTTGCATATCATAGTTCATCACGAAGTTCTACTGATGGTGACTAGAGAATTCTGTCAATCACTATCTTATCTGGAAGATTAACTCCCACTTGATTCAAGCGATTGTAGTACTCAGACAATCTGGGCACATGCTCACTAGTTGAGTGATTCTCCTCCATCTTTTAGCTATAGAACTTGTTGGAGACTTCATATCTCTCAACTCGGGTATTTGCTTGAAATATTAACTTCAACTCCTGGAACATCTCATATGCTCCATGATGTTCAAAACGTCTTTGAAATCCCGATTCTAAGCCATTAAGCATGGTGCACTAAACTATCAAGTAGTCATCATATTGAGCTAGCCAAACGTTTATAACGTCTGCATCTGCTCCTGCAATAGGTCCGTCACCTAGCGGTGCATCAAGGACATAATTCTTCTGTGCAGCAATGAGGATAAACCTCAGATCACGGATTCAATCCGCATCATTGCTACTAACATCTTTCAACACAATTTTCTCTAGGAACATATCAAAATAAACACAGGGAAGCAACAACGCGAGTTATTGATCTACAACATAATTTGCAAAATACTACCAGGACTAAGTTCATGATAAATTTAAGTTCAATTAATCATATTACTTAAGAACTCCCACTTAGATAGACATCCCTCTAATCCTCTAAGTGATTACGTGATCCAAATCAACTAAACCATGTCCGATCATCACGTGAGATGGAGTAGTTTCATTGGTGAACATCACTATGTTGATCATATCTACTATATGATTCACGCTCGACCTTTCGGTCTCCGTGTTCCGAGGCCATATCTGTATATGCTTGGCTCGTCAAGTATAACCTGAGTATTCCGCGTGTGCAACTGTTTTGCACCCATTGTATTTGAACGTAGAGCCTATCACACCCGATCATCACGTGGTGTCTCAGCACGAAGAACTTTCGCAATGGTGCATACTCAGGGAGAACACTTCTTGATAATTAGTGAGAGATCATCTTATAATGCTACCGTCAATCTAAGCAAGATAAGATGCATAAAAGATAAACATCACATGCAATCAATATAAGTGATATGATATGGCCATCATCATCTTGTGCTTGTGATCTCCATCCTCGAAGCACCGTCGTGATCACCATCGTCACCGGCGCGACACCTTGATCTCCATCGTAGCATCGTTGTCGTCTCGCCAATCTCATGCTTCCATGACTATCGCTACCGCTTAGTGATAAAGTAAAGCATTACAGCGCGATTGCATTGCATACAATAAAGCGACAACCATATGGCTCCTGCCAGTTGCCGATAACTCGGTTACAAAACATGATCATCTCATACAATAAAATTTAGCATCATGTCTTGACCATATCACATCACAACATGCCCTGCAAAAACAAGTTAGACGTCCTCTACTTTGTTGTTGCAAGTTTTACGTGGCTGCTACGGGCTTAAGCAAGAACCAATCTTACCTACGCATCAAAACCACAATGATAGTTTGTCAAGTTGGTGCTGTTTTAACCTTCGCAAGGACCGGGCGTAGCCACACTCGGTTCAACTAAAGTTGGAGAAACTGTCACCCGCTAGCCACCTTTGTGCAAAGCACGTCGGGAACAGGTCTCGCGTAAGCGTACGCGTAATGTCGGTTCGGGCCGCTTCGTCCAACAATACCGCCGAACCAAAGTATATCATGCTGGTAAGCAGTATGACTTATATCGCCCACAACTCACTTGTGTTCTACTCGTGCATATAACATCAACACATAAAACCTAGGCTCGGATGCCACTGTTGGGTTTCGTAGTAATTTCAAAAAAAATCCTACGCACACGCAAGATCATGGTGATGCATAGCAACGAGAGGGGAAAGTGTGATCTACGTACCCTTGTAGACCGACTGCGGAAGCGTTAGCACAACGCGGTTGATGTAGTCATACGTCTTCACGATCCGACCGATCCAAGCACCGTTACTCCGGCACCTCCGAGTTCTTGGCACACGTTCAGCTCGATGACGCTCCCCGGGCTCCGATCCAGCAAAGCTTCGGGGAGGAGTTCCGTCAGCACGACGGCATGGTGACGATCTTGATGTTCAACTGTCGCAGGGCTTCGCCTAAGCACCGCTACAATATGACCAAGGTGGAATATGGTGGAGGGGGCACCGCACACGGCTAAGGAACGATCATGAAGATCAACTTGTGTGTCATGGGGTGTCCCCCTGCCCCCGTATATAAAGGAGCAAGAGGGAGGGGCGGCCGGCCTAGGAGGGGACGCGCCAAGGGGAGTCCTACTCCCACCGGGAGTAGGACTCCCTCCTTCCTTGTTGGAGTAGGAGAAGGGGAAAGAGGGGGAGAGGAAGAAGGAAAAGGGGGCTGCGCCCCTTGTCCAATTCGGACTAGAGGGGGGGCGCAGGCCTCCTTCCTTTTGGCCTCTCTCCTCTATTCCCGTATGGCCCAATAAGGCCCATATACTCCCCGGCGAATTCCCGTAACTCTCCGGTACTCCGAAAAATACCCGAATCACTCGAAACCTTTCCGATGTCCGAATATAGTCGTCCAATATATCGATCTTTATGTCTCGACCATTTCGAGACTCCTCGTCATGTCCCCGATCCCATCCGGGACTCCGACCTCCTTCGGTACATCAAAACTCATAAACTCATAATATAACTGCCATCGAAACCTTAAGCGTGCGGACCCTACGGTTCGAGAACAATGTAGACATGACCGAGACATGTCTCTGGTCAATAACCAATAGCGGAACCTAGATGCTCATATTGGCTCCTACATATTCTACGAAGATCTTTATCGGTCAGGCCGCATAAGAACATACGTTGCTCCCTTTGTCATCGGTATGTTACTTGCCCGGGATTCGATCGTCGGTATCCAATACCTAGTTCAATCTCGTTACCGGCAAGTCTCTTTACTCGTTCCGTAATACATCATCTCGCAACTAACTCATTAGTTGCAATGCTTGCAAGGCTTAAGTTATGTGCATTACCGAGAGGGCCCAGAGATACCTCTCCGACAATCAGAGTGACAAATCCTAATCTCGAAATACGCCAACCCAACATGTACCTTTGGAGACACCTGTAGAGCACCTTTATAATCACCAAGTTACGTTGTGACGTTTGGTAGCACACAAAGTGTTCCTCCGGCAAACGGGAGTTGCATAATCTCATAGTCATAGGAACATGTATAAGTCATGAAGAAAGCAATAGCAACATACTAAACGATCGGGTGCTAAGCTAATGGAATGGGTCATGTCAATCAGATCATTCACCTAATGATGTGATCCCGTTAATCAAATGACAACTCATGTCTATGGTTAGGAAACATAACCATATTTGATCAACGAGCTAGTCAAGTAGAGGCATACTAGTGACACTCTGTTTGTCTATGTATTCACACATGTATTATGTTTCCGGTTAATACAATTCTAGCATGAATAATAAACATTTATCATGAAATAAGGAAATAAATAATAACTTTATTATTGCCTCTAGGGCATATTTCCTTCAGTTCTCACGTCCACCTCGTCCTCGCGCCGCCCCGCCGTGTCCACGAGCTCCGCCACCGTCCTCTCCGTCGAGCAGCCCGAGCCCCGAGCGCTCGCGCACCCTGCTTCGTCTTCTTCGAGCTCGACTTCACCGAGCACTGCCGCAGATCCCCTTCGCCGTCGCAGCCGCATCAGCTCGTCCCCGACCGCGCCGTCTACTCCTACGTCATCGCCGTGAGCTGCTGCACCTCCCCATCCTTCCCGTTTGCCTTCTTGTGCACCACAGCGACCACACCGAGCTCGCCCGCACACGCCGCCGCCTCTGCACGTCGCCGTCGTGGCCACAGCCACGCTGGCTCGATTCCGAGCACGCCATCACGTTCGTCATAGCCCAAGCAGCCCATAGCACCGCTCCACGTGCCTCGCCATGCCCCGTAGCCTCGGGTTCATCTTCACCCGAGCTCCGGCGACCGCCAAGGTCGACGCCAACGTCGTTCCCGGCCTCCCCGAGCTCCACTTCCACCACCAAACGACGCGGCTCGCTCCCCGCGTCACGTAGCTGCTCTCCGCCGTCGATATGGTCGCCGGAGACGCAAACCCGAGCCCCTCCGCCACGTCTGTCGTCGCCGGCGTCAAACCGCCGGCGAGTTGACCACGTTTGACCCGTGTGGGCCCAGGTTGACTCCCCCTGAGCCTATGACAGGTGGGGCCGGCCTGTTAGTTAGGTTAGGATTAGTGCTAACTAATTTCAGTTAGTTTAAGTCACTGACATGCGGGCCCAGGCCCCACTGACAGTTAGTTAGTATTAACTTAATCATGTTAGTTAGCTGAGACACTGACAGATTGGGCCCACGAGCCAGGTTCGAACTGGGCTAGCACCTTTGACTCGCTGACGCCACAGTGACGGAGTGCTGACGCAATTATTTATTTTCTGGAATTATTTTTATATAGGGAATTCCAGAAAATAGCCAAAACATCTAAAAATCACACAAAATCAACCATAGCTCCAAATCAAACAAATTATATATGAAAAATGATCAGAAAAATTCAATCTATCCATTTGTAGTGGTTTCATGCATGACAAGACACTTTAACCTTGCTGTTTAGGTGAAACAAGCTAATACACTTATTATGCATAAAAACTTAAGCTTTCATTTGAATCTTTGATTCAAATGGACCCATTTCAACTTGTTTCACATTGCATTAGGCAGGACACATCATTTTGCCATGTCATAGCATGCATCATATTGTTGCATATTGCCATGTGTTGATTATGTTCTGTGTGTCCTTCGTGGTAGGTTCTGCCTCCAAGGATATCTCCGAGTATCCAACTGAAGGGCAGTACCCTACAACAACTCCATCAGGCAAGCGACCCCATTGATCATATCGATACAATCCCATGTTCTCGCCTCTGCTCTCATTTACGGCATTAAGACAACAACGTTTCAAACTGCTGTGTGTTACGGTATTTGAACCCTTATCCTCTCCATGCCTTGTCATTGCCACAAGAGCACGAAATCGACTTTCCAAGAAAAAAAGAATCACCCAATTTGGAGTCCATATGAAAAAATTGTTGACGTTTTGAGTCACGTATGTCTGTGAAGTCCGAATCTGAATCCAGAACGTGAGAGACTTGCACTCTATCTTCTCTTGGCCCAAAAGTGACGTGAGAGGACTTTTTGAACAGAACATAAAGTTCTGCTTTTCCCTTATCATCATATGTGCATTGTACAAATGTCACATACACCTACAATTAGACAAAACACAAAAGTGTGTGAAGTATTTTTGTTTTGGATAACATAAATAGATTATTGAATAGTTTGCACTAGAAATCACCTGACAAATATGCATGTATGCAATATGTTTGGTCGTATCCAAGGTAGTCATGTCCTCATCAACCTCCCCTTCTTGAAAACAAAGCCGTCCTTGGCGTTGCTTAATCTAAAATGTGGCTAACAAAAGAGACAAGGTGTACATGTTGTATATGTATATGTCATCCATTTTTACTTCCCTTGATTTTTGCACATGTGACACATGTATACATGAGTAACTTTCATAGTTCATAAAATCTAAAGCCAAAAAATTATCACAAAAAATAGAAGGCATGAAAATATTGCAACTCAGTTTGCACATATAAGTGAAGCTCTTATTCATTTCAAAAGATTGACAATGTTCATCATTAAACCATCCCAACATTGGTGAATAAACCTTACTTGCATCAAATTTACATGCTACAACATGCTTAAATAAGCAAACATGCAATAAGTCATTGGATATAGAATCATCACCAAGATTAGAGGTCATATCAAAATGATTAAACATTGGTTCTTTTGCATCAACAGTTAATTCAATGGGTGCACTCAAAATTGTTGGTATTTCAGTTATTTGATCACATGCCGCATTCATGACAGTAAAAAGATTCTCTAAAATAGGTGTGCTCAAATCAACAGGTAACTCAACACATGATGCATTCAAGTTAACTAGGCATGCATCATTCTCATGTGAAGTTATATCATCAATACCTTTATTGTTACCTTGTCGCAAAGACGTAGCTGATGTAGGCACGGACATTGACAATGTCCCATACTCTTGAGATGATGTCGCACTCACAATCCGAGGTGGGGCTGCTCTAGTAGGTGCAACGATGGAGGAACCAACCGACGGTGGTGAGCATGAACTGGAATAGTAGTTGTTGTTGTCACCCAATGCATCCTCCTGTATCTGTCTCTCAAAGGTACAAACACGAACATACATACCAGTAATGCAACAAGGAATATACTGAAATCTTTCCTAAATATCATGGTTCAAACCACCAAGAAATCTATTCATTGTATCATCCTCAGATTCTTCTATGTCACAACGATGCATATAAGATTTGAACTCTTGGTACTAAGCAGGAACAGTGTTGTTGCCTTGTTTAAATTGTTCAAATTTGCGAAGCAATTCACGATGATAGTAAGGAGGGAAAAATTGTTGTCTCAATACATATTTCAAATCTTTCCAAGTTGTGGGTTGGTTATCAATGTTTTTCTTACAATGTACACTCCACCAAACAGAAGCAAAACCAGTAAATGCTCTAGTGGTAGCTCGTACTCTCTCAAGTTCAGAAAAATCATGGTGACTAAAAACTTGTTCTACTTCGAGCTCCCAAGCTAGATAAATAGCAGGGTTAAATATTTTTACTCCTAAGTCCCTTCGTCGCTCTGGTGAGCCCTCCTAACGTAGAGTTTTGACTCTTCTCTCCTCAAATTTCATGAAAAAAAATTAGGATCGCACGAGTATCTTGGAATCGTTCGATGGTTTTGTGACGAGAACATTGTTCTTGGTGCCTCCTGACATTTAGTGGTTGTGGCAGTGTCCCGGGGAGTTGAGCTCTGAGGTGTTGTCATCACAATTTTATCGTGCAGTTCTGGAATACCTGAGTTTCGCCGACATTGAAAATCTCTTTTATGCAGTTGTTGGTGAGATAACCTCGATGCCACCCAGTACTGGGGCAGGAGTTCGGGAGTATTGCCGCAACTCATATAACAGATGCTTTTCAAAGGTTGAGGTAAATGATTTCTGAAGGTTTCTTGGTTATGTGTTGAAGGATGGATACAACTGGATGTAGGATTTGCTAGTTTTGGGTGAGATATTATGCTTCCCCTGTATCCCCAACACCTGATTGCATAACCAGAAAGTTTCGGGAGTTTATAAGTGGGAATTCAAGTATCACGTAGGATATCCTTCCAACAGACACATGATACGATATGGGATCTATCATATGTTTGTTTCCGGCTTATTCTGCAAGCCAATCCTTTGTTTTCTTTTGAGTGGTGGTATTCGAGTTGATTCAAAGTCAAATGTTGATTCCATACCTTTCCTAAGCGATGTTCTCACATTTCTATGTGGATGCTAATACATCATGATCATCGAGATTGTTATGTCAATTCGTTCTAACCAGTGTGATTCTCTTCAAGATGATCCTATCATTTTCCCCATTCGCAAGATCACCTCTCGGTTTTTCCCAATGTTGTTCGTTTCATCTGTCCCCAAGTTGCCTTTGTTTTTCCCCCCCCCCCCCCCCTTTTTTCTTCAAGGATTCAGATTTCTTAGTCAACTATCATGTTATTGATGAGAAGTCTCTCCATTCTTTTCCATCAATATTCTTATCCGGTGATTCTCATGAAGATGCTCTACAAGTTATCATTCTTCTTTCTCTTTTCTTCTCCGGTGGATCCAATTCAAGCTTTGTTGATCATATCATTTTTCCTTGTTTCAAATACCTTCTCATGCCGGTGCACCTCATAAGCATTCACCTCTTGCTATTCATTTGTTCGGGAGTGCTGAAGATATCTCAGAAGGCTCGTCTTTTCATTCAAGGTCTGTTCAACCTATTTCGAGGTTGTTATCTCATTCAAATTTAATTCAACTGGCACAATCTTCCTTTAAATCATTCAACGGTGTATATTTTGAGTGGGCCCTAACCCACAGGTCTTTTCCCAGGATCTTACCTGACTCTTCTATTTTCTCAGAGATATTCTCAAATCTTCTAAAGTTTGATGTAAGAATGAATTATCATCAGTCATATGTCTTTCTCCAAGATCTTTCAAATTCTTTTCATCGTTGGTTCAACCTTTCTAATTTTCATTCCGGAGTGCCTCAACAAATCATGGTGGTGTTTCTCGTCGTCATTCTCAGATTTGAAGACCGAAGAACAGTTTCTCTTAAATCTTGCTCCATTCTCTTCAAGATTCATGGTTCAACCTTGATGTCATCCTCTCATAATTGTTTTCCATTTTGAGAATTCTTTTCAACCATTCGGAGCATTTCAGGAACCTTTGTCAGTTTGATTCTCCGAAGGCTATCATTTCAGAAGATTTATTCATTCTGAGCTTTCAGCTCTCATTCTCCAAATCTTACCGGTGCTTCATTCAGGTATTCTCTAATCAGCTCGTGATCTCTTCATTCTCTTGTATCAAATCCCCTCAAGTATCTTCATTCGTTATCCAAGTCTTCCCGGTGAATTGTGCCTTTGCTACTTTCATTTTCAATTCTTACGGTGGTTCGTTCAAGATTTCTCTTCCTTCTTTATCATATTAATTTATCCGTTGTCTCAATCCTACCGGTGGTTCGTTGAAGACCTTCCCATGTTTGTGCAATATCTATCTTAATCCTTTCTATGAGAATAAGTAATATGCCAAATCTATTGATTGTCATCAATCTAAATTGGTGAAGGATACGCATAACATAATTCTTATTCTTGCTTCATCCAAATGATGGATTCATTCTTCCGAAGTTTGTTCACGATGAATAAATTCTCGGTCTCAATTGTTTCATCTTTTCTTTTCCTGGAGTTCCAAGCTCTCATCATCACGAAGATCCATCTAAATCATTACAAGGCTTCACCTTGTGTTTTCAGCTTCTCTTTCTTATTATCATCGTTTTGTTACCGGAGTTCTTCATGGAGGCTCTACATGGTGGTTCGTCAAGGTTTCCTTTCATTTTCGATTTGTTCTTCAAGATTTCTATCGGAGTTATGATACGCCAAGCTATACTCTAAAATAAACATGGTGCTCAACACATGTTTTGTTTTGAGGAGTTCAAGCATTCTTTATCTTGCATTTGGAAGTGCAATTCTTTCTACCTTATCATTTGAGGTGGTGTTATGTCATTCTTGATAATTTCCCTTCGGGTTTCATGATTCACAAGTTTTCAAAGAGTGACATATTTAAATCCATCATTTTCTCTTCGCTCAAGATATTTTTTCAACCAATCAATCCTTTTATCAGAATTATCTTGGGTTATATTTCACCTAAAGTTTTCCCTAAGGATTGTTGCTATTTATGGTGCTTATAAATGACCCAAGTTCTTCATTTATCCTCCTGGTGAAATAAGCTTATCGTCTCCTTGTTGATATCAATCCAATCTATTATTTCCGTTAGTGGCGGAATTTCACCTCATAGTTTCCAGATGTTCTCCATAAGCCCACAATAAGATTACTCTTTTCATTGTTGGTTTTCCAACAACTATGTTCGACCCTTCTCCTAAAGATTCTTTCAAGATCATTCGAGGTAGAAGAAATTGTTTTCTCCTCCGTTCATTCCATTCCATCCTCTCATTTCTTCCAGAGGCTTTGTGATGTTGCTCTTTTCTCTCATCATCTCGAATGGTGAGGATCATTTTCTTTCCTTTGCTTATCCATTTAACCGGAGTGTGGTGTCCTCTTCTCAAGTTCTTTCCATCTTATCAAGTCTTGCATCTCTTTTCAATTGGAGCGTTGTCTAAATTATATCATTCTTATTCCTTCTCTGTCTTGTTTTAACCGGAGTGTTGTGGGTATCATTCCTTTTCTAACCGGAGTCTCATCCAAGTCCTTTCATTTGGCCAAGTTCATATTTTTTCCTTCCATTTTCCAACCGGAGTGTTGTCATAATTGATCCTTCTCGTTCCTTTACATCCCGTTTCAACCGGAGTGCTTACATGTACTTCCTGTCCATTGCAACCTTTTTCTTATGGCTTTCAACCTACAAGGTTCTAGTAATGTTCCTTGTTCCTCTTTTCTAATGGAGTGTTTTCAACTTTGTTCATCTCCATTGTATTCTTTTCTCGAAATTGACTAACCTATCAAGGTTCGTTGGTTTCACTCGTTTGTCAAAGAAGCAACTTAGTTTTACCTCTTATCTTCCTCTTCTGTTTTCCCTCCGGTGCCATCCTAGATCATGGGACGAGATACTCTTGTAGTGCTGGAGTGTTGTAACGCTCCGAGACCGACGTGCCAGGTGTCTTCTAGTTATTTCGTTGTTGTTGCCTTGTCATTTGCTTGTGTGTCGCATCTTGCCATGTCAGCATGTGCATTGCATCATCATGTTTTCAAAACTTGCATCCGTCCGGGTCTCCTCGTTCCTTTAGTTGTCCGTTCTGAGCCCAGACACACTTGCACGCACCAGCGCATGTCCGAAATATTATTTTATAAGCGTCCGGAAAATTTTCTCGGATTGGGTTGAAAGTTGGCATGTGGTCTTGTTAGGTTGTAGGTAGGCCTCCTGCCAAGTTTCATCGCATTCGGAGCTCGTTTGATAGCCCAACCGTTAAACTTATAGCGGCAATATAGCCGGTCTAACGTCAGACGTTTTCGATCTACGGAAACAGTCGCCGGGCTGCATTCATGCTCTTTCCTCTCAGTCCAACCCATCTGCACAGTCCTCTAACCCCACCTAGGTCCAACCAACCCCCCCCCACTCTCGACTGGTGCCATCCGATCATGATCCAAGGGTCCGGAAACCCCTCCTAACCCCCAAACCTCTATGGACACCCATAGTCCATTTTGGGGCAACCTAGACCCCTTCCCCTACCTCTAGCCTCCCCCTCCTCGGATTCCGTGCCGCACCGCTCCCATCTCGCCACTTGGTGCGGTCCAATGGACCAGCCACCACCGGCCGGACGCTCCCCACCAACCCGCTCGTGCCACCTCAGCAACCAGCGCCGCCCTCCTCCACTCCGTGTGCGCCACGTCGCCCCCCCGAGTGCCCACTTCGCTGCGGCCCGCATGGCCCATCCGCAGCCCGCCCCGGGCTGGATCTGGGCCCGAGAGCCCCAAGTGCGCCATCTTCTTGCTGCCGCCCCTCCCGAGGCTTCCGCCACCGCCTTGGTCCTCGCCGGGGCTGCCCTATCGCCGCATCAGCCAGCCGCGCCGGCGAGCGCCTCGCCGCTGGTGAGCACCAGGTCGTGCTGCCCTGTCTCTCTCTTTTTTTCCATTGCCCTCTCAGTTCTCTCGCTCTCTCTCTGCAGGACCCGCTCGTCGTCGCCGGCACCCGTCCCAGCCGTTCCTGCGCCGGATCCGGCGAGCCGTCGCCTGGATCCGCTTCCTCCGGCTGTTCCCGTCCACCTCCGGCGTCCTCTACGCTCGACGTCGCCGAATCCAGCCGCCGTCCGCCATCAATGTTCGTCGGTTCCTTTCTGCCTCGTCCTCGTCAGGAGATCGGGGACGAGTCCTCCCATCATGGGCCCCGCAGGTAGGCTGGCCCAGCGCATCGACCTCCAGCCCAGCCTGCCTCTCCCACCGACCTGGGCCATAGCCCATGGTGAGAAACCCCCTCCCAGCGCATGTTCCTGTTAGGCCGTGAATGGATTCGGCCCAGTGTATTTTTGTTTCCCTGTTGTGATTTTAGCTATTTATCCTGAGATTGAAGTTTTACAGAAAAGCCCCCTAGACTTCATGCATTTAATAACTCATCAACCGTGCACCGGTTTAATATGATATCTATATGTTAAATGCTTAGAATTTTGTGTAGGTTCATAATATGCCACTTTCATCTATGTTTAAAATGTTAAAAATGTTGTTTGATTAAATTTGCTCATATAGCATGCTAAAACGGTTTAATTCATAACTAAATAACCGTAGCTCCATTTTAAATAAACTTTATATGTAAATGGGGTAGAAAAATACCTAGTTTAACATGGTGGCATCACTTTGCATGTTTAATAAACCTAAAATTATGTTTAGGGAAGAACAGTACCAAATCCATTAATATGCACATGAGGATTTTCCGGACTTATTGCTTGTTGTTCCGGCCTCATTTAAACTTACCTAGAAAGGTAGTTTTCATTATGCTTCACCTCTTGCCATGTTTAACAACATTTAATATTGTTGGGTAAATAAACGAGATTGAACTAAATAACTTGTTGTGGTGTTTCGTCAATATGCAACTCGTTGCATATTGAGCTCCACTTAATTTGTAGTATTGTTTATGCACTTTGCCATGCCATGCCTCATTAAACCGGACGTGCATCATACTTGGTTGTGCATCATGCCATGTTTATGTGATGGTTGTTTACGATGTTGTTTGCTTCTTTCCGGTGTTGCTTCTGCAGGTTAGTTCCGATAATGTCGCGTTTGTGAGGATCCGTTCGACTACGTCCATTTGTCTTCTTCATGGACTCGTTCTTCTTCCTTGCGGGATCTCAGGCAAGATGACCATACCCTCGAAATCACTTCTATCTTTGCTTGCTAGTTGCTCGCACTTTTGCTATGCCGCGATACCTACCACTTGCTATATCATGCCTCCCATATTGCCATGTCAAGCCTCTAACCCACCTTGTCCTAGCAAACCGTTGTTTGGCTATGTTACCGCTTTGCTCAGCCCCTCTTATAGCGTTGCTAGTTGCAGGTGAAGATGGAGTTTGTTCCTTGTTGGAACATGTTTATTGTTGGGATATCATTATTATATCTTGTTTACTTTAATGCATCTATATACTTGGTAAAGGGTGGAAGGCTCGGCCTTATGCCTGGTGTTTTATTCCATTCTTGTTGCCCTAGTTTCCGTCATACCGGTGTTATGTTCCTTGATTTTGCGTTCCTTACGCTGTTGGGTTATAATGGGAACCCCTTGACAGTTCGCCTTGAATAAAACTCCTCCAGCAAGGCCCAACCTTGGTTTTACCATTTGCCACCTAAGCCTTTTTCCCTTGGGTTCTGTAGACTCAAGGGTCGTCTTTATTTTAAACCCCCGGGCCAGTGCTCCTCTGAGTGTTGGTCCAAACTAGAGTCCTTTGCAGCGCCACCACGGGGCAACTCGAGGTTTGGTTTTAGTTGTACGGCGCACTCATCCAGTGTTCCCTAAGAACGAGATACGTGCGACTCCTATCGGGATTTGTCGGCACATCGGGTGGCTTTGCTGGTCTTGTTTTACCATTGTCGAAATGTTTTGTAACCTGGATTCCGAGTCTGATCGGGTCTTCCTGGGAGAAGGAATATCCTTCGTTGACCATGAGAGCTTGTGATGGGCTAAGTTGGGACACCCCTGCAAGGTTTTGAACTTTCGAAAGCCGTGCTCGCGGTTATGGGAAGATGGGAATTTGTTAATATCCGGTTGTAGAAAACCTGACACTTAACTTAATTAAAATGAATCAACCGCGTGTGTAGCCGTGATGGTCTTTTTCCGGCGGAGTCCGGGAAGTGAACACGGTTCTTGTGTTATGCTTGAACATAAGTGGTTTTAGGATCACTTGTTGATCACTTCTAGCTTCACGACCGTGCTTTGCTTCTCTTCTCAGTCTTATTTGCGTATGTTAGCCACCATATATGCTTAGTGCTTGTTGCAGCTCTACCTCACTACCTTTTCCTACCCATAAGCTTAAATAGTCTTGATCACGAGGGTGTGAGATTGCTGAGTCCCCATGACTCATAGATTACTTCCAAAACCAGTTGCAGGTGCCGATGATACCGTGCAGGTGACGCAACCGAGCTCAAGGAGGAGCTCGATGAAGATCGTGTTCGTTGTGTTGTTTCATTTCTAGTTGATCAGTAGTGGAGCCTAGTCGGGGCGATCGGGGATCTAGCATTAGGGGTGGTCTTCTTTTATTTTGGTTCCGTAGTCGGACCTTGATTGTATTCAGGATGATGTAATGCTATATTCCTATATTGTGTGAAGTGGCGATTGTAAGCCAACTTTTTATCCCTTTCTTATTCATTACATGGGATGTGTAAAGATTACCCCTCTTGCGACATGCCTACTATGCGGTTATGCCTCTAAGTCATGCTCCGACACGTGGGAGATATAGCCGCATCGTGGGTGTTACAAATATCCCTTAGTTTCCAATATGGACCCCGCTGCCACGGGAGGGTAGGACAAAAGATGTCATGTAAGTTCTTTCCATAAGCACGTATGACTATTTACGGAATACATGCCTACATTATATTGATGAACTAGAGCTAGTGCCCTATCGCCCTAGGTTATAACTGTCTCATGATGAATATCGTCCAACAAGTCACCGATCCAATGCCTACGAATTTATCTTATATTGTTCTTGCTAAGTGACTACTGCTATTGTTACTGTTGCATTTGCTACAAAACTACTACTATCAATGTTGCTGTTACCATTGCTACTGCAACTATTATCAAAACTATCATATTACTTTGCTACTGATCACATTGTTGCAGATAATAAATCTACATGTGTGGTTGAATTGACAATTCAGCTGCTAATACCTTCAAATATTCTTTGGCTCCCCTTGTGTCGAATATATAAATTTGGGTCGAATACTCTACCCTCGAAAACTATGGCGACCCCCTATACTTGTGGGCTATCACAAGGGGGCGACCGTGCTTGCGGCTGAACCAGAGATGAAGCGCGGCTGCGACCACCCAGGGTCATCCAACGGCAGCCGTCCATTCTGCGTCTTCCACAACGTACAAAACTACAACACCAACGACTATTAGGAGCTCAGGGCCATACGCGACGGACGCCTCGGTCGACGCCTCGAGCACTACGATCGGGTCTATAGCCACGGAGGAGGTCGAAGTGGAGGACACAGGGACGACCGCGGCCCCCACCAGGAGTGGCGCGATCAGCCTCATGATGACCGCTGGCAGGGCCAGCCTCGCGAGGGCGCCTGGAGAGATCAACCTCGTGAGGACCGTCCTCAGGGCAACGCCGGCCTCCCTCCACTGCCACCGCCACCAAGAAGGAAAGACGACCACCACCAGATGAGGGGGCTGGGGGCTTCCAGGAACCACGCGCCATCACCTGCATCTTTGGTGGTGCTCAGGCCCCAGCCTCTCGGCACATCTTCAAGCAGTTCGCTCACGAGGTGAACACGACCCTCCCCGGGCTCGAGGCCACATGTCCGCTCAGGTGGTCCAAGTGCACCATCAACTTTAGCTCGTCCGACCAGCTCAAGTGCGCGGCAACTACTCCCGATGCTTTGCTCGCCCATCATCAGCAATGTCCTCGTCACCAAGACCCTCATCGATGACGGAGCGGGGCTCAATGTTCTTTCCATCAAAACGTTCGACCGCCTCCAAGTACCATATGACAAGCTGCAGCCCACCAAGCCTTTCTTAGGAGTGATCGACGGCTCCACCACCCCGATAGGGCAAATCCGCCTCCCTATCGCCTTCGACCAACATGACAACTACCGCACTGATCTCATCGACTTCGACGTCGCCCACATATGCCCTCCGTACAATGCCATCCTAGGGTATCCAGCCATGGCCAAGTTCATGGTGGTGAATCACTATGGTTACAATGTCCTCAAGATGCCAGGGAACCACGACATCATCACGGTGGCCTGCAAGGAGAAGGATGCGGTGTGCTCTCTCGAGCGCACCTACCAGGCCGCAGCGATTGAGGACCCAGACAATGAGGGCACCATCCACCCTCCTGAGGCTGCCCCCAAGAAGAAGAAGCAGCTGCTCCTCCAAGAGCCTCAGGACAGCGGTGTCTCTAGCAACACCACCTCAGGACCTGCGCCCATGGACGGGGCGCCTCCCTCTCACACATAGGAAGGCGCGCCCAGCGCCCTCCTCAGGCTGGGCTCGGGGGCTCTCTTCTAGAGGGCCTCTGACTTGGCTAATGTCACGAGGGAGGCACTCGGGCACCACGTGGAGGCATGCTACATCACACGATTCCCTCACGAGGGCACAAGGCACGGGGTGCCAGGTGCTCAGGAGTTCATCACCAAGGCGGCCGAGGAGCTTCAAGAGGCGAGAGCCATGCGCAGCGACCGCCGCCCACCACCTGGCGCGGCTCCTTGTCCTGGCGAGGAAAACGAGTTGCACGTCAGTTTCAACATTCCGGGGCTCAACAGGGCCACAGTCCAGGAGCACTTCTGGTCATCGCACATTGGTCGGTGTGAGGGCCCCCCTCACAACTACGTTCACATGCCTTTTTTCCTGTCGAGCGTGGCTATTTCCTTCCAGCATCGCATGCGAAGCGTCGTGACGGCTCAGGAGGCCAGGCACCACGCGGTCCTGACGGAGATGGCGACAGTTCTTCACGAGCCTCCCGAGCCGTCAGAGTCTCCCAAGTCTCAGGCCCAGGCGGCTCGTGAGGAGCGTCCTCTTCAGCACGCATCTTCAGCTACTCCAACATCTCTTCAGCAACGGAGCGAGGTGATATTTTCCAGTTTATTCAGTTGGGGGCGCCCCACGGGCTGCATAATCCCCAGATCGCATGGGCCTATCCCCGCGGCATGTATCTTTCTTGCATCTTCTAGTCGCTCTGTTGGAGGCGCCCCTCGAGCTGCATCACCCCCAGGCCGTGTGGGTCTGTCCCTATGGCATGTATCGTCCTTGCATCTATGGAGCTAGCGCTACCTCCTCCCATGAGTTGCTTTATGATTATTATATGCATGGCCGGTACTTCGATACCACAAACGTCAGACGCCCTTGCAGACCCACCCACGTCCGCCTCATGATTAAGGACTGGCACGGCATCTGTGCTCGGGTCCGTCCCTGCAGCGTTGCTAAACTCAAGAGGCTGAGCTCTGGCTCACGGGCCAGCTCCCGTGTACGTCACCTCCCATGTCCCTTGGTGCCTTGTTCTCACATGAGCTAATCGTGGGCGGACGAGCCAGGGCGCGCGAACCGGTGCCTCGTCACCATGGGAGCCACGTGCCGATTGTCTTTCTTCAGGATTTTCGCATGAGAAGATTGGGCACAGCGTCTGTGCTCGGGTCCGTCAATGCAGCATTAATAAACCCAACGACTGAGCTCTTTCTGGTGGTCCGGTCCCGTTCACGTCACCTCCTGGGGTCGTTCATGTTTGGCCTTCTCATGCGATAACCTCAGGAGATTCATTCGGCGCGGGTTGTCTAACCATCTCGCAGGGCCATCACAAGTGTCAAGAATCAAATTCAGGCTCAACTTGCCTTGAGGTAGGGCCTCGTGAGTCCCGCATTGGCTCACGAGTGCCCAGACACACCTCCTCTAGCCCTACCGTGCAAGCCACGTGTCAGGGCGGGGCTGTACACGCCCCGGGGCTCCACTTAGAGGGAGCCCTCACCCACGCACCAGTGGAAGCGCCATGCTCCGGGCTGGCAGTCGACACGGTCGAGGAGCGGCTATGCCCATGCAAGTGCGGAAGCGCCATGCTCCGCGTTGGTGATAAACAACTGGGGGCGGCCGCATGGCCGCACCAACCTTAGGTAGCCTCCAGGCTCAGTGTCCAGCCTCATCGCAACACTTTCCCCCCGGGAGAGTTGCGCGAGGGGGCTGGGCACGGGGGCTACGCTTGGGTCACGCCTGGCGTAAGCCACCTTTCAAGGTCTCTCAAATCTGGTCATCGTGCGCCCCTCTCGAGCGAGACCTTGGTGAGGAAAGGTATGGAGATCTGTTCGTATGTCAAGGGGGACTCTTGAGCATCCCGACTCAGGAGCCTAACTGGTCGCGTAGCCCCTCACTCTTTGTTCTCGTCTTGGCGATTCGGATGACCCAACAGCGGCTGAGGTATGCGCGGGGCCGGGCCCTGCCGACGCAGAACACTAAGGCATACTCACGCATCTCCTTCCCGAGGGCTATTTTACGTCAAAGGGGACTCCTGAGCATCGCGACTCAGGAGCCTAACTGGTCACTTAGCCCCTCACCCCTTGGTCTCGTCCTGGCGATCAGGACGACCCAATGTCGGCTGAGGTACATGCGGGGTCGGGCCCTACCGACGCAGAACGTTAAAGCAAACTGGTAGGAAATCGCAAGATCCTAGCAAATTATTACAAGAAACGCTGTCTCTTAAAAGGTGCAGGACACATAAGTTTTAATGCCTCAACGAGGCACAATACATGTTGCAAGAGGTAAGATTAAGGGGAACGCCACCAACAAGCTTCTTCTTCAGCCTTGAGCATCGCCGTCTCCCACGAGGGGTGCCCCATCATCGATAACGTCGCCGTCGCCTTTGCCTTCAGTCGTAGCCGCAGGTTCGGTGGCATCATTGGCTGCGGGCATGGGGTCGATGGCGAGGAACTTCCGCAGTAGGGCCTCCACCTGGCCCTTCACGACTTCGGTAGAGGCAACACAGCGGTCCAGGTCCACAGACTCAAGCAAGGCTTCAAAGTCAAAGTTGGGGTTGCAAAGATGGAGGTGGCTGAAGACGCGGGTCACGGCCGAGGTGGAGAGCGTGCGGGCCTCTCCCTCCACCATGGGCCCGACCCCAAGGATAACACCCTCGAGCTGCATGACCAGTTGGGGGAGCAGATCGGCGGGGCCTTCCTCAGCGGTCACCAACAGCTTCTTCTACCCCCTCCCATAGAGGTCCCGCAGTGCCTCACGGGACATCCTCTCAAGAGAATCAAAGGTGGAACGATCTTTGGCAAGAACTTTGGCCTTGGTCTCCAGTTGGGCCTTCCCCGCCTCCACCTCCTTCTTCAGCTTCTCCAGGAAGTCGCGCTCCGCGACCTGCTTCCGCGCTAATTGCTCTAGCTCGGTGTCCCGACCGGTGACCGCGTCTTCTCGAGCCTTCAGCTCCTCCTCCCGTGCCTCGCGCTGACGAGCCTCGGCGGCACGCTCGTTGCACAGGGTCTCCAGCTCGGCCTCCGCCACCCAACAACGCTCCTTGGCAGCCTCAGCATCCTTCAACGCCACGTCGCGGACGGCCACGGCTAGGCCGGCAACCTGTTTACCTTCCTTGGAGGCCGCTAAGGCGTGGATCCATGCTGCCCTAACGGACGCGTCGGATCGCAGCCATCCCGAGATCAGCTCCAGGCGCCCTGACGCCAGGCAATGGTCGGTGCCTCAAAGATCATCGCGAAGTTGGGTCAGCACGGAAAGAGCCTCCTCTAGAGCACCAGGTGAAACGGTAGAATCACGGCCCAGCAGCATGCTGGAAGGGGGAGGAGACAGCGCCGACGCCAGGATCGGTAAGTTAGTAGTAGATGGGGCTGGGGGCTCCGGAGCCTTCGGGACCTCAGCAGGCGAGCTAAGGTCGAGCACCTCCGGAGCCGGCCTGGCTGCAGATACTACCCTCTCTTGAGGGCAGGCCTCTGAGTCTCGCAAGGATGACCTAGCCGCAGAAGCACGGGAGCCACCACCATCCTTCTGTGCCGAATGTGGCGCGACCACGGCAGGCTGCTGGGTCTTGGGTGTCACAGTCGTCTCCTTCTTCTACTACACCACAGGCATTGTCCTAGCCGTACAAGAGGAAGGCATCAAGATACTATGGCAAGAACAGGGAACAAAAGATCAAGGCAGAGCACTTACTAGTCCACGGTGGCATAATCCCTCACCCTCTTCTGAAGCACCATGCCCACATGCTTCGCGGGCTGGGGCACCAGTGCGCGAGCCCCAGGGGCAGACAATGGCACGACACCAGGATCTGCAGCGGCGCCATCCGGCGACGAAGCAGAAGCACCGCCTCGGGGATCAGCGCTGATCTGCTCTTCTTCGGGACCCCTTCCTTCAGCTTCTTCGGAGGGGTGGCCTTAGACCTCGTGGTGACCCCGGCAGTGTGCGGCGACTCCCTCACTGAGTGCTCGCCGGTGTCGTCGTCGTCGGGGAGGGTGCGGAGGAGAAGTCTCCCCCGCCCCTCCCGGGTCGCCTCCGAGTCCGACCTCTCCTCTTGGTCGGACTCGCCGAAGGACAACATCACTGGGGAGCCTGGGGGCCCGGTGGGCACCAGTGGTACGAGCCCTGATGTCGCTTGAAGCTACGTCGGTATTTCCCCAAAGAGGAAGGGATGATGGAGCATAGCAGCATTAGGTATTTCCCTCAGATATGAAACCAAGGTTATCGAACCAGTAGGAGAACCAAGAAACACAATGTAAACAACCCATGTACACAAATAACAACCACTCGCAACTCGATGTGTTAAAGGGGTTGTCAATCCCTTTCGGGTAACAGCGCTAGAAATTGGCAAACGGACGGGATAAAGTTGTAATAGATTGAATAAATAGATCGCAAATAAAATAAAGTGTAGCAAAGTATTTTTGTACTTTTGGGATTAATAGATCTGAAAATAAATGCAAATAAAAGTAGATCACAAAGGCAAATATATGAGAAAGAGACCCGGGAGCTATAGGTTTCACAGGTGTCTTCTCTCGAGAAAAATAGCAAACGGTGGGTGAACAAATTACTATTGGGAATCCAAGACGCTCCATAGCTTCGAGTAAAATACCGATGGTCATTAGAAGAAAGAGGGGATGCCACTCAGGGGCATCCCCAAGCTTAGTTGGTTGCTCATTTTTGGATAATAGCTTGGGATGCCGGTGCATCCCAAAGCTTAGGCTCTTCTACTCCTTATTCCTTCATCCATCGTAAGATAACCCAAAACTTGAAAACATCAATCACACAAAACTCAACAAAACCTTCGTGACATCCGTTAGTATAAGAAAATAAATCACTACTATAAGTGTTGTATCAAACCAATTCATATTTTGTTCTTGCATTATATCTACTGTATTCCAACTTTTCTATGGCAAAAACTCATCAAAGATAACCATAGATCCATCAAAACAAGCACACAACGCAAAGAAAGCAGAATCCGTCAAAACAGAACAGTCTGTAGCAATCTGACTATTTCGAATACTTCTGTAACTCCAAAAAATCAAAAAAAATAGGAAGTCCTGACCAATTTGTATATAGATATACTGTAAAAGGAATAGGTATTTCATCGCTCTTTGGTTAAAAATGAGAATTATTTTCGTGAGTGCAAAAGTTTCTGTTTTTTCAGCAAGATCAAACAACTATCACCCAAGAAGATCCTAAAGGCTTTACTTGGCACAAACACTAATTAAAACATAAAAAACACAATCATAGCAGTAGAATAATTGTTCTAACACTCAAAAATAGGAAGCAAAAAGAAAAAAAGAAATTTATTCATTGGGTTGCCTCCCAACAAGCACTATAGTTTTACGCCCTTAGCTAGGCATAAAGCAAGGATCTATGTTTTGTCATCTTTGTTTCGAGATCCATAAGATGCCCTCATGATTGATTCATATGGTGGCCTAATTCTTGTTCTAGGGATGATAGAGGCTGGGTGTCCCGATCTTTCGATGAGATGATAACTATCGATTTGGTGGAGTCGACTTTGACGATCCGACTACAAACGTGCAAGATGTTGCGCCTTAGCAATCGCTAAACCAATCTCCTGAGGTTATTGATGATGCCGAAAGCACGGTCATCCTGTGTGACGCCCCCGATATAATCGTACACTAATCATACACGCAAACGTGTATGATCAAGATCAGGGACTCACGGGAAGATATCACAACACAACTCTACAAATAAAATAAGTCATACAAGTATCATATTACAAGCCAGGGGCCTCGAGGGCTCGAATACAAGAGCTCGATCATAGACGAGTTAGCGGAAGCAACAATATCTGAGTACAGACATAAGTTAAACAAGTCTGCCTTAAGAAGGCTAGCACAAACTGGGATACAGATCGAAAGAGGCGCAGGCCTCCTGCCTGGGATCCTCCTAAACTACTCCTGGTCCTCGTCAGCTGGCAGCACGTAGTAGTAGGCACCTCCGGAGTTGTAGTAGTCGTCATCAACGGTGGCGTCTAGCTCCTGGGCTCCAGCATCTGGTTGCGACAACCAGGTAGAAGGGATAGGGGGAAAAGAGGGAGAAAGCAACCGTGAGTACTCATCCAAAGTACTCGCAAGCAAGGAGCTATACTACATATGTATGCATTGGTATCAAATGGAAAAGGGTATCATATGTGGACTGAACTGCAGAAAGCCGGAATAAGGAGGGATAGCTAGTCCTTTCGAAGACTACGCTTCTGGCAGCCTCCGTCTTGCAGCATGTAGAAGAGATTAGCCTGAAGTCCTCCAAGTAGCATCGTATAGCATAATCCTAACCGATGATCCTCCCCTCGTCGCCCTGTGAGAGAGCGATCACCGGTTGTATCTGGCACTTGGAAGGGTGTGTTTTATTAAGTATCCGGTTCTAGTTGTCATAAGGTCAAGGTACAACTCCAAGTCGTCCTGTTACCGAAGATCACGGCTATTCGAATAGATAAACTTCCCTGCAGGGGTGCACCACATACCCCAACACGCTTGATCCCATTTGGCCGGACACACTTTCCTGGGTCATGCCCAGCCATGGAAGATCAACACGTCGCAACCCCACCTAGGCACAACAGAGAGGTCAGCACGCCGGTCTAAACCTAAGCGCACAGGGGTCTGGGCCCATCGCCCATAGCACACCTGCACGTTGCGAACGCGGCCGGAAGCAGAACTAGCCCCCTTAATACAAGAGCAGGCTTATGTTCCAACCCGGCACGCGCCGCTCAGTCGCTGACGTCACGAAGGCTTCGGCTGATACCACGACGCCGGGATACCCATAACTACTCCCGCGTAGATGGTTAGTGCGTATAGACCAAATGGCCAGACTCAGATCAAAAACCCAGATCTCGTTAAGCGTGTTAAGTATCCGCGAACGCCAACCAGGGCCAGGCCACCTCTCTCCTAGGTGGTCTCAACCTGCCCTGTCGCTCCGCCACAAAGTAACAGCCGGGGGCCGTCGGGAACCCAGGCCCACCACTACCTGGATGGAGCCACCTGCCCCTTCATCCCCCATCTCCGAGCAGTATCACAGGTAAGGTAACTGTGTAAAGTATATTGTATATGCCCGTGATCACCTCCCGAAGTGATCACGGCCCAGTAGTATAGCATGGCAGACGGACAAGAGTGTAGGGCCACTGATGGAACACTAGCATCCTATACTAAGCAGTAGGATAGCAGGTAATGGTAACAACAGTAGTAGCAAGGACAGGCTATGCATCAGGATAGGAATAACGGAAAGCAGTAACATGCTACACTACTCTAATGCAAGCAGTATAGAAGAGAATAGGCGATATCTGGTGATCAAGGGGGGGCTTGCCTAGTTGCTCTGGCAAGAGAGAGGGGTCGTCAACACCGTAGTCGTACTGGGTAGCAGCGGCGTCGGTCTCGATGTCTAGCGAGAGAAGAGGGGGAAGAAACAATAAATATATCGCAAACAAATGCATGACATGACAAGGCGTGATGCTAGGTGTGCCACTAACGCGGTACGAGGTGGTACCGGTGAAGGGGGAAACATCCGGGAAAGTATTCCCGGTGTTTCGCGTTTTCGGACAGATGAACCGGAGGGGGGGAAAGTTACGAGTTCGATAGGTTAGGGAGGTGTGGCGGACGAACGGGTTGCGTAACCGGATTCGTCTCGTCGTTCTGAGCAACTTTCATGTACAAATTATTTTCATCCGACTTACGATTTATTTTCTATGAATTATTAAAGTTTTTAAATCATTTCGGAAAAACAGAATTAATTTAAATAGAAAACAGGGTTATGACATCATCATGACATCAGCATGATGTCAGCAGTCAACAGGGCTGTTGACTGGGTCAAACTTACATGTGGGGTCGTTCGGGGTCGTTCTGTCATAGACCTAACTAAACTACCAGTTTTAATTAACTAAATTAGGTAGTTAGGCTAATTTAAACAGAGTTAATTAAGTTAATTAATTGATTTGCTAATTAATTAATTGATTAATTTTATTTGTTATTAAAGTTCATTCTAAACAGGGGGTGGGCCCCTGTGGTCAGTGGCACAAGGCCACGCCATGGCTATGGCACACACACAGGGGGCCATCTATGGCCATGGTGTGGCCAGGGGAGGCACTGGCCGCGCCGGAGAGGCCGGCGAGCGAGGGCGGAGGCGAGCAGCGCCTGGCAGCGACGGCCGTGGCGGATGCGGCGCAGGCGGGCGGCGGCTGGCGTGTGGAGGAGGACGCGGTCGCTGTGGTATGGTTGTGGCGAGCGGCGAGCGAGGTGCCAGTGCAGGCCGCAGAGCACGGCGGAGGTCGACGGGTGGGGAAGAGGGCGGCAGCGCGTGGGGTAGAGCAGCAGCAGAGGGTCGGCCACGGCGCGGGTGCAGCGCGTGCAGGCTGTAGTGGTGGAGGGCGAGTGCGGCCTGGAGCGGCGGGCACGACGTCGGGCGAGGCGGACGGTGTTCGACAGGGGGAGAGGGGAAGAGGAGGCCGAGGGCCTCACCGGCGATGGAGGGAAGCGAGGGCGGCGAGGTTCGTTGACGGCCGTTGAGGAGGAAGACGAGGACGGTCCGGCGAGGGAGGGGCGGTGGAGCGGCGCCGACGTTGTGGCCGAGCACGGCGGCGACGGGTGGCGCGGGATTGATCCCCTCCCCGATCCAGAACCAGCCGAGTGGGAGGGGTCCGGGGAGGAGGACGAGTCGTCGGGCGAGGGGGTTCTCCGGCGAGGTGGGTCAGGGCGCCGTTGTCGGGGATCAGCGGTGGGGTCGGCGGTGGCGGTCGACGCGGGCGCCGGGGTCGAGGGGAAGCTCCCCCGAATTCCAGAACGAGGGGAGAGAGTGGGGAAACGAGAGGGAGAGTGGGGATCGTGGGATGGGGGCGACGGGATCGGGGTCGAGCCCGATCCAGATCGTGGGGGCAGCGGGGAGGAGTGGGAGTGGTGCTAGGGTTGACTGGGAGGGGAGTCGGGTTAAGGAGCCATGGGGGGTGGGCTGGCCTGGCCGGGACTTGGCCCAGTTGGGTCGGGGGCTGCTGGGCCGGAGCCCGGGGGGGTTCTTTCCTCTCTTTTTTGTGTTGTTAGTTCTGTTTTTGTTTTGATTCTTTTTCTTATTTTTTTCTGTTTTATTTCTAGTTTCTTTTAATTTTTAGTTTTACAAAAATCACCACTAGTACCTAATTTAGTATTTATAAACAAACTGTTGTCACATCAATTCTTAACCCACAATAAAATATTTTTAATATTTTTTTAAAAATCCAAAGGTATTTGTTCAATTGTTTTCACTACGGTTTTAATTAGTTTAGAGCCCTTAAACAATTTATCAAGGTTTGGTTTCTCCATCGCATTTACACATGATTTATCTGACCCACCTTGAACATTTTGGTTTCATGGTTTGAAAACTTTTGTTGTTTGCCTATATTTTAAATTTGAATTTGAATCATTTTGAACTAGAGTGATTTTATCAACAGCAACCGAGGTGACGTGGCATCATTAGCAAAGGTTTATTGTAGCTTAATTATCCGGGCGTCACAAGGCATCACAATTCTCCTCCACTACAAGAAATCTCGTCCCGAGATTTAAGAGGGGAGTAAGGGGGAAGGGATTTGGATACGAAATTCTAACGAGTCTTCTCGGTCTTAGTTGCTCTTCTCGAAGAGGTCGATTCATTATGTTGATGTCTTCATTTCTCTGCTTCAGGTCATCATGATGAAGCCGGCATCCTTTCTTCGGGAACTCCATCGTACTTACGAAAAATGATAAGGGGTATCTCCAGAAGAATTGACCTCTACAAGGTCACGTATCTGGTAGAGAACATCAAGGAGGGTGGCGGATAGTAACTCTCGAATCGAAACTTAAGAAAATATCAAGAGCAAAGTAAAGAGGTAACCTGGGAAGTTTCGAGCGGGCAGGCAATCGTTCGATGCCTGTTATAGGGCGTGAAAGGGTCAAAGCAACAGGAATAAGTATTGTGTCCGATATCATACCTGAAGGTGGCTCGTGAATTACATACGAGTCCACGCGCGAGGATCAACCTTGGAAACAGGGGGTGTACATGAGAGTCAGGTTTCGATCCTGGGAAACTGTGGGTTATGGGCCCACCATGTGGTTTTTTTAATAGGAGCAGTGACATCTTGCACGGTCATGATAGCAAGGCGTGTCAGGGAGTACCATGTCAGCTATGTCGGCAACAACGTTGGTACCAAGGGCGAGGGACGAAGAGAACCATTTTCCTGCTCGTTGAACGAGGCGGGCCAATAGGCAAGGTTCCCGTCCATCGGTGGCTACCGAAATGTCATCAACAACAGTAACAGGGTCTTGCTGACAGAATTGTTCACCGAGGCATATACATAAGCAGGAGAATATTACTGCTTAGATCATATAGATCACAAGAAAGGTTAAACCAAATAATGGAAAGGAAAATGTGTTTAAACACATATATCAGGGGTATATCCTCCCCAAGGACAAGAATAGCATGATATCCTTGGCAGGATATAATAAAAACTCTTTAGGAAAGGGGAAAGAAATTTCATGACATTACCCATGCAACGGTGTTTGGATAATTGAGCAGGTAACATTTAGCATTATGCTTCAAATGTTTTTATTGAAAAATCGAAGTACCACAGGCATGCTTCGAGATAGCATCGACATGGTCTTCAAGCAAAGATCGGACTTTGGATATGCAAAGGATCCATCAGGAAAAACTTATAGAATAAGTCTTACAATTTCCTCGTGGAAGAATGGCTAACCTTGCTGAAAAGGAATTTATAACAATAGGGCCTCCGGCCAGGTGTGTTGGGCATGCCATCACCTTACCGGGTCATAAAGGACCAGTGTTATAACTCTTGGAAAAATGTTCCAACCATCATATCTGACCGAGATTTAGATCTGATCGGTGTTAGGATACCTTAGACTCAGGATGCCTGAGAAGAAAAGGTGCAACACAAATTGTCAAGATGACATTGTAAGATTCTCGGGAATTGAACTGTGGAAGCAAGTTCCGAATCATGAGTTCATTATTAAATCAAGGATAGAATGAGGAGGTGGCTGATGAACTTAGCGACAATTCATCGAGATTTCCAAAAGATGGATTTCCACAATTATGTGAACAAGGAAATATCATTTGTCGGATCAATGATATAATGATGTATGCTCGAGGGGAACATACTCAACTGAACAATGATAGAAGGGTGCACCCAGGAATCTGGACTAGGTAGCACGATCAATGTTCGAATGATGATTCAATAAGCAATAGAATTTCTAAAGAAACTGCAGACCAATAACTTCAAAGCAATAGGGTTGCTAGAAGTTTAGAATTTACACATCACAGACCATTTGTCGGTATTCCGGTTAGAAACAACACGGGGACCAAGAAAAGAATGGTGATGTTAATAAGTATCACTTGTATCAAGAATTCTTAAGGGTGGTGAATTTCCCATGACATTCTTGACCTAAAAGATAGCAATACTCCAAGGTAGAACATAACATAAGTTGGATAGCAAGGATCTCAAGGTACAACACAAAACACGAATAAGTTTGTGTTGAACGGAAGGCAATAAAGTGGTCGGTGATAACACAAACCATTGAGGGGCGAGGATGGTATTTCTCATCAAGAGTTCGATATATATCTTGGAAGAGCTCAGGATGTTGATGATGACCACGACACATTTGTCGAGAGATTTCATGAAGATGTAATCGGTTGGCGATGACATCAAGTCAAATGATGATGAAGCAAAACGTTCTTGGGACCATGAGTACGACACAAACTCGAAATCAAGCTTGCTTTTCAAGGTGAAATGATATGACAAGGAAAATCGACGTAAGCTTAGCTCATTGTCGAAGTGGTGCTCCGAGAATAAGGACCAGGTAGCACAGTTAAAATCACCACGACAATGATATAGCCATACAGGCTAGGAATGGCGTGGTCGGGTACAAACTCGTACTTAAAGAAGATTATCATGTGTCGTTGAACCGTAGTGCAGACTCGGTTCAGTTATCGGTGTTTTTGAGTGTTTAATGACTCAGAGCCCGTGAAAACTTGGAATCAGTGGGAATGTAGCACTTGATGAAGAACTCATAAGAAGCTATGCAGTTCCATGACAATCTCGAGGTACCAGGAGGGTAATACTCGACGACAGATCAAAGTAGAGGTTGGACTGGGGTATTGCTCTATAGAAGACAGGTGCTTAAACTTGCCCGAGAAATGGGATCAGAGAAGAACATGGTCGAAACCACGATTGAAAAAGGCCAGATCCCAGATATAAGATGAACTTATAGCAAAGGAATAATTAATTTAACAGAAGCTTTAATGATAAGATCTACATCGTGTCCATGGGCATGAACACAGGGTTCAAGGTCGACTCCCACTTGTTCAACGCATAACCTTTCATTCACCTCTCGTATTTCAAAAATGACATTACTTGTCGAAAGTTTTTACCTGGTGCAATACCAGATAAGTATGACCCGTGAAATCTTTTGGGTTCACACAGTTTTAGAGCAGGTATAGGTTCAACCCATAGGGGCATCTTAGGAACATATACCACAAGCTTCAATCGTAAATACCACCAGCTCGGAAACAAAGCATGGTTGAGGAAACAGAGGATACAATTTACTAAAGGCATTATGTATCCAAGGAAAAGGCTCACAGGCTTACTGAATATGAAGGACATTGTTGTATAAAATCCGGCAAAGGGTCTGGTGGTCCGCAAGGGATCCGACGTGAGCATCGATACTCAACCAGAGGAAGAAAGAAGGCAAGGAGATCAGATTATAGAAACAACTGACTAACTCAAAGCTCAAAGGCAAATGAATTATGAATTCCAAGACAAGGGATCAGAAGCAAGGGCTCTGATTAAGGATGGGTAAGCCGAGTAGGCTTAGGGGAATAATCGATGGCAATTAGATTGGTCGAGATCCAGCTCCTGTTTTAAAATGCCGTTTGAGCCGGGAAGATAATTTAAAAGGATATCCTGATGATCGCGTGCATACGCACATATTGAATCATTAGGGTCAAAATGGCAAAGTCAAGGGATGTCAACGAAGACTACTAGACATATGGAATTAACCATAATGTAAGCAGACAAGTATTCACAGAGCATTAAGCTACTAAGGATTTTCGGAAGATCGAATAGTATTTCGAAGACCTTCATGAAACACTTGAACAACTAGGGATGAAAAGATACTCGACAAATGCGAGGAATTATCTATAGGGGTATTCAGATGACAAAGAATAGCAAGGCAGTAAGCTCAAAGGATTATCGAAACAATGACGAGTATTTCGGGGTATCTTGTAATAACAAGACCAACTAGGGATGTATGTAAGCATAACAACTGCAAGTATTTATCCATAAGGGTTGACGGTGGAAGGGGAATTGCAAACGCGATGAACACAAGTTCTCGGGTTAACAGCGAAGAGTATCTTCAGAGTCTTCACGTACAGCAGACGATCATCAGTAATAAGGGGCTCTCCGGGTGAAAGTGATAACGAGATCCTAATGTTAGATTTAGCAAAATTCATTTAACCCGAATAGAAGAGAGTTCAGAGTCCCAGAGTAATGATCGAGGAGTAAAAGATCCTAATACCACCCGGATGGTGACGTGGGCCCATAAGGCACACAACCAAGTTAGTAAAAGTTTTGCAATGCCTAGACTCGACTTCGGCCAAGGAGTTGGAAAGGGGTATTCCTACAGGCAGTCGGCTCTGATACCAACTTGTGACGCCCCCGATTTAATCGTACACTAATCATACACGCAAACGTGTACGATAAAGATCAGGGACTCACGGGAAGATATCACAACACAACTCTACAAATAAAATAAGTCATACAAGTATCATATTACAAGCCAGGGGCCTCGAGGGCTCGAATACAAGAGCTCGATCATAGACGAGTCAGCGGAAGCAACAATATCTGAGTACAGACATAAGTTAAATAAGTCTGCCTTAAGAAGGCTAGCACAAACTGGGATACAGATCGAAAGAGGCGCAGGCCTCCTGCCTGGGATCCTCCTAAACTACTCCTGGTCGTCGTCAGCGGGCAGCACGTAGTAGTAGGCACCTCCGAAGTTGTAGTAGTCGTCATCAACGGTGGTGTCTGGCTCCTGGGCTCCAGCATCTGGTTGCGACAACCAGGTAGAAGGGATAGGGGGAAAAGAGGGAGAAAGCAACCGTGAGTACTCATCCAAAGTACTCGCAAGCAAGGAGCTATACTACATATGTATGCATTGGTATCAAATGGAAAAAGGGTATCATATGTGGACTGAACTGCAGAAAGCCGGAATAAGGGGGGATAGCTAGTCCTTTCGAAGACTACGCTTCTGGCAGCCTCCGTCTTGCAGCATGTAGAAGAGATTAGCCTGAAGTCCTCCAAGTAGCATCGTATAGCATAATCCTAACCGATGATCCTCCCCTCGTCGCCCTGTGAGAGAGCGATCACCGGTTGTATCTGGCACTTGGAAGGGTGTGTTTTATTAAGTATCCGGTTCTAGTTATCATAAGGTCAAGGTACAACTCCAAGTCGTCCTGTTACCGAAGATCACGGCTATTCGAATAGATAAACTTCCCTGCAGGGGTGCACCACATACCCCAACACGCTTGATCCCATTTGGCCGGACACACTTTCCTGGGTCATGCCCAGCCGTGGAAGATAAACACGTCACAGCCCCACCTAGGCACAACAGAGAGGTCAGCACACCGGTCTAAACCTAAGCGCACAGGGGTCTGGGCCCATCGCCCATAGCACACCTGCACGTTGCGAACGCAGCCGGAAGCAGAACTAGCCCCATTAATACAAGAGCAGGCTTACGTTCCAACCCGGCGCGCGCCGCTCAGTCGCTGACGTCACGAAGGCTTCGGCTGATACCACGACGCCGGGATACCCATAACTACTCCCGCGTAGATGGTTAGTGCGTATAGACCAAATGGCCAGACTCAGATCAAAAACCCAGATCTCGTTAAGCGTGTTAAGTATCCGCGAACGCCGACCAGGGCCAGGCCACCTCT
This sequence comes from Triticum urartu, assembly GCF_003073215.2. Taxonomy (NCBI): domain Eukaryota; kingdom Viridiplantae; phylum Streptophyta; class Magnoliopsida; order Poales; family Poaceae; genus Triticum; species Triticum urartu. The sequence continues at coordinate 202,846,324 of NC_053022.1, read as the reverse complement.
CTCCTAGGTGGTCTCAACCTGCCCTGTCGCTCCGCCACAAAGTAACAGCCGGAGGCCGTCGGGAACCCATGCCCACCACTACCTGGATGGAGCCACCTGCCCCTTCAGCCCCCATCTCCGAACAGTATCACAGGTAAGGTAACTGTGTAAAGTATATTGTATATGCCCGTGATCACCTCCCGAAGTGATCACGGCCCAGTAGTATAGCATGGCAGACGGACAAGAGTGTAGGGCCACTGATGGAACACTAGCATCCTATACTAAGCAGTAGGATAGCAGGTAATGGTAACAACAGTAGTAGCAAGGACAGGCTATGCATCAGGATAGGAATAACGGAAAGCAGTAACATGCTACACTACTCTAATGCAAGCAGTATAGAAGAGAATAGGCAATATCTGGTGATCAAGGGGGGCTTGCCTGGTTGCTCTGGCAAGAGAGAGGGGTCGTCAACACCGTAGTCGTACTGGGTAGCAGCGGCGTCGGTCTCGATGTCTAGCGAGAGAAGAGGGGGAAGAAACAATAAATATATCGCAAACAAATGCATGACATGACAAGGCGTGATGCTAGGTGTGCCACTAACGCGGTACGAGGTGGTACCGGTGAAGGGGGAAACATCCGGGAAAGTATTCCCGGTGTTTCGCGTTTTCGGACAGATGAAGCCGGAGGGGGAAAGTTGCGAGTTCGATAGGTTAGGGATGCGTGGCGGACGAACGGGCTGCGTATCCGGATTCGTCTCGTCGTTCTGAGCAACTTTCATGTACAAATTATTTTTATCCGACTTACGAGTTTATTTTCTATAATTATTAAAGTTTTAAATCATTCGGAAAAACAGAATTAATTTAATAGAAAACAGGGTTATGACATCATCATGACATCACATGATGTCAGCAGTCAACAGGGCTGTTGACTGGGTCAAACTTACATGTGGGGTCGTTCTGTCATAGACCTAACTAAACTACCAGTTTTAATTAACTAAATTAGGTAGTTAGGCTAATTAAACAGAGTTAATTAAGTTAATTTATTGATTTGCTAATTAATTAATTGATTAATTTATATGTTATTTAAAATTCGTTCTAAACAGGGGGTGGGCCCCTGTGGTCAGTGGCACAAGGCCACGCCCTGGCTATGGCACACACACAGGGGGCCATCTATGGCCATGGTGTGGCCAGGGGAGGCACTGGCCGCGCCGGAGAGGCCGGCGAGCGAGGGCGGAGGCGAGCAGCGCCTGGCAGCCGACGGCTGAGCGGATGTGGCGCAGGCGGCGGCGGCGTGCACGTGTGGAGGAGGACGCGGTCGCGTGGCGATGGTTGTGGCGAGCGCGAGAGCGAGGTGCCAGTGCAGGCCCAGAGCACGGCGAGGTCGACGGGTGGGGAAGATGGCGGCAGCGCGGTGGGTAGAGCAGCAGCAGAGGGTCGGCCACGGCGCGGGTGCAGCGCGTGCAGGCTGTAGTGGTGGAGGGCGAGTGCGGCTGGAGCGTCGGGCACGACGTCGGGCGAGGCGGACGGTGTTCGACAGGGGGAGAGGGGAAGAGGAGGCCGAGGGCCTCACCGGCGATGGAGGGAAGCGAGGGCGGCGAGGTTCGTTGACGGCCGTTGAGGAGGAAGACGAGGACGGTCCAGCGAGGGAGGGGCGGTGGAGCGGCGCCGACGTTGTGGCCGAGCACGGCGGCGACGGGTGGCGCGGGATTGATCCCCTCCCCGATCCAGAACCAGCCGAGTGGGAGGGGTCCGGGGAGGAGGACGAGTCATCGGGCGAGGGGGTTCTCCGGCGAGGTGGGTCGCGGGGCGCCGTTGTCGGGGATCAGCGGTGGGGTCGGCGGTGGCGGTCGACGCGGGCGCCGGGGTCGAGGGGGGAAGCGCCCCCGATCCAGAATGAGGGGAGAGAGTGGGGAAACGAGAGGGAGAGTGGGGATGGGGATTGTGAGCTGGGTGCGACGGGATGGGGGTCGAGCCCGATCCAGATCGTGGGGGCAGCGGGGAGGAGTGGGAGTGGTGCTAGGGTTGACTGGGAGGGGAGTCGGGTTAAGGAGCCATGGGGGGTGGGCTGGCCTGGCCGGGACTTGGCCCAGTTGGGTCGGGGGCTGCTGGGCCGGGCCCTGGGGGGGGGTTCTTTCCTCTCTTTTTTTGTGTGTGTTAGTTCTGTTTTTGTTTTGATTCTTTTTCTTATTTTTTTCTGTTTTATTTCTAGTTTCTTTTAATTTTTTAGTTTTACAAAAATCACCACTAGTACCTAATTTAGTATTTATAAACAAATTGTTTTCACATCAATTCTTAACCCACAATAAAATATTTCTAATATTTTTTTAAAAAAATCCAAGAGGTATTTGTTCAATTGTTTTCACTACGGTTTTAATTAGTTTAGAGCCCTTAACAATTTATCAAGGTTTGGTTTCTCCATCACATTTACACATGATTTATCTGACCCACCTTGAACATTTTGGTTTCATGGTTTGAAAACTTTTGTTGTTTGCCTATATTTTAAATTTGAATTTGAATCATTTTGAACTAGAGTGATTTTATCAACAGCAACCGAGGTGACGTGGCATCATTAGCAAAGGTTTACTGTAGCTTAATTATCCGGGCGTCACATCCTGACCACGAAGATCTATTCCAGCAAGCAATCGAAGAACGAGCAATAATATGATAAAGCAATCTGTATATTGCAAATATATATGAAGTATTTATAATGGTAGGGACCCGTAAGCGGTCTTGGTCTGGTCGTTGGACACAAACGAAGTACACGAAGTTGCAATGGCTAACTTTTAACTAAACAAATCCCCAGCAAAAAGCTACTAGATGGATCTACTTATATAGGAGCAAGGGGTGGCGGCCAAGGAGGTGGGAGAACACACCCCAAGGCAGCCTAAAACTAACCCTAGGTCGTACAAGGCTCATGGGCCCAAGTGGAGGTGGTGCAACACCTTTGGACTTGTTGTTTGACTCGGATTTTGCTTCAGTGTCAGATTGTTTCATCGATATCTCAATGCTCCGGACGAATTTGAAGGTGATTCCAATTGGGTTGGAAAGAGCACGAAATCTAGTTTCCAACAAAAAAGAATCATCCAATTTGGAGTCCGTATGAGAAAGTTGTTGACGTTTTGAGTCACGTATGTCTGTGAAGTCCGAATCTGAATCCAAAACGTGAGAGACTTGGACTCTATCTTCTCTTGGCCCAAAAGTGACGTGAGATGACTTTTTGAACAGAACATAAACTTCTCCTTTTCCCTTATCTTCATATGTGGATTGTATAAATGTCCCATACACCTACAATTAGACAAAACACAAAAGTGTGTGAAGTATTTTTGTTCTGGATAACATAAATAGATTATTGAATAGTTTGCACTAGAAATCACCTGACAAATATGCATGTATGCAATATTTTTGGTCTTATCCAAGGTAGTCATGTCCTCATCATCCTCCCCTTCTTGAAAACAAAGCCGTTCTTGGCGTTGCTTAATCTAAAATGTGGCTAACAAAAGAGACAAGGTGTACATGTTGTATATGTTTATGTCATCCTTTTTTACTTCCCTTGATTTTTGCACATATGACACATGTATACATGAGTAACTTTCATAGTTCATAAAATCTAAAGCCAAAAAATTATCACAAAAAATAGAAGGCATGAAAATATAAGTGAAGCTCTTATTCATTTCAAAAGATTGACAATATTCATCATGAAACCATTCCAACATTGGTGAATAAACCTTACTTGCATCAAATTTACATGCTACAACATGCTTAAATAAGCAAACATGCAATAAGTCATTGGACATAGAATCATCAACCAAGATTAGAGGTCATATCAAAATGATTAAACATTGGTTCTTTTGCATCAACAGTTAATTCAATGGGTGCACTCAAAATTGTTGGTATTTCAGTTATTTGATCACATGACGCATTCATGACAGTAACAAGATTCTCTAAAATAGGTGTGCTCAAATCAACAGGTAACTCAACACATGATGCATTCAAGTTAACTAGGCATGCATCATTCTCATGTGAAGTTATATCATCAATACCTTTATTGTTACCTTGTCGCAAAGACGTAGCTGATGTAGGTACGGACATTGACAATGTCCCATACTCTTGAGATGGTGTCGCGTTCACAATCCGAGGTGGGGCTGCTCTAGTAGGTGCAACGGTGGAGGAACCAACCGACGGTGGTGAGCATGAACTGGAATAGTAGTTGTCGGGGATATACCCCGCGGTATGACCCGGCTGGAGTTGTAAACCGGCTGGGACTTGGTAACCGGCGGATGGTAAACCGGCGGAGAGTTAAGACAGAGAGTCAAGACAGATGGCTAAGACAGACGGTAAACCGGCTGATGTTAAACCGGCAGACAATGTTAAACCGGCAAACAATGTTAAACGACAGACAGTGTTAAACCGGCAGAACAATGTTAAACCGGCAGACGTTAAAAAGCCCAGGAAGGGAAGTCAAAATAGTTTAAGTTAAAGTCCGAGTTGGACTCCACATGTAACCCTCCCCTTCAACATATATAAGGAGGGGCAGGGCTCCTCAAAGGAGAAGAAGCAAGAAACAATCTTTAGGGCTAGACACAACTAGAGGAGAGCCGGTTTACGGCGACTCCCTCGTGATGATAATGAGATCTAGCCTCAAACAACATGTAGGGTTGTTACCGGATGATGTTTCCCGGGGCCCGAAGCTGTCTAAACCCTTGTCTTGTGTTGCGTCTCTCGATTCCGCTCAACCCCTCTCAAGCTACCACATAGATGCGTTGGCCTCGCGACTAAGTCCTCACACTAAGGATATCTGACGTGACAATTTCACGACAGTTGGCGCCCACCATGGGACTACCGCACGATGATGTTGAGTTTTTGGAGGGATCTCTCTGAGGGATCAAAGAGTTCACAATTTTCTAGACGAAGAGAGAATCTACATCAGCGACAAACAGTCAGAAGAGCATACACAAGATTGTGATCAGGAAAGAACTAGGGTTGCGTCCGCTCCACCGCTGCAGTATAGAAAAAAATCATTGAGACTGAGATTAAACTTTTCGCTACAGTTTCTTCCTCCTTGAATTACGCGGCGGACACACTAAGGCCGACGAGCCGCCGTAGTCCTTGTTTTCTTTCGATCGATCAAGTTAGGCACCCGTGCATGCAAGGGGTCAGTTGCCGTATCTTCACGTGAAACCTGCAAAACAATGGGAAAAGCCGACAAGTAGCAAGTTTCCGGATGAGGAGGAGCCGGTTTGGAAATTTATCAGTTCAGTGGGTCGTTATGGACGCGCGAGTCAAGAAGCAGCAGTCACACGTATTTCGTCGGATCGTTTTCTGTCATAGAGGCAATAGGAATATATTCCGCAGATCCAAAAGCAAATCCGACGACTTATATTCTAATCGGAACACGTAACACTGATTAGCCAAGTACCAAAGCCGAAGCATGCAGAATAATTGGAAAACTATGCATGCATATCGTCCAAATAGCAGCGTAAGGAGAGGAGTCAAGCAAATCAGTGCAAGTCTCTTAACAAGGGTACGTATACGCCCAAGTCCCGAGCATGCATACTAGTACAGCCAAGCAGTTGTCCACGCACGTCCTCCAGGACAAGCCAAGTACATCCACTCAACGTGGAAATCAAAAAGAAGAAAAAGAAGAGGATAGCTATTATACCGATTTGGACACTTGATTGGACAAGAGTTGGAAAGACAAGTCAACTAGGACCCGGTTTCTGCTACTGCGACTGCACATTGCTGGCCTGCTTCCGCCTGAGCCGGTCTCCGTTGGCAAGCGGCCACTCCGTTCTCGAGCCAGCTTCTCAAACCGCCTGTCGCTCACCCCACGAGCGGGCCTCGCTCACCTCGCCGGCTCACACCCGCTGCCGTAAGCCGCCGTGGGTGAGTCTGCCATTTTTTCCGCCGCCCAAGTCCGCCTCGCCCCCTGCGGCCGATTCCTCCGCGCGAGCCCTGCCACGCCTCGTTCCCATGGCCGTCCTTGCCAATCTCCCCGCGGTTCTCCATCGTTCCGGGTCCGCTGCTGCCTTGCCTCCGAGACGGAGCCGCCACTCGCCTCTTCAGCTGGACTGTCGCCTTGCGCCGTTCCAGCCCGCCGGCCTCCGTGACGAGTATTTTCCTTGCGCTGCTCTCAACTTCCGTCAGACAGCAGGATGCTGTAACATCTACACCGAGTCATCCTCGCTGGTGTGGCCTCGAGCCGCGAAATCACCTAATGTAAGAGGCGGAATGGTGGTGGAAGCAATTGCACTCGATTCACTCGCACTAGCTCGATTCACAGGTTCGATTACAAGGTATGGATAAAAGACGAAGAACACAAGGGGAATAGAGTTAGGGTTGCCGCCGCCGATGCCTTGATCCATTGGATGGTCGCTCCACTGGTGGCGTCGCCTTAAGTAGTGGTGGGTCGCTGGGCCTTACTGCACCCAGGCCGGTCCGGTCACTCGCAGGTTGGGCTTCTTGGTCCTGGCAGGCCTGGTAGGCGAGCCTGGCGAGCCTCGGGTCGGTGGCCCCTCCTGGTCAGCCTGCCTGTGAGGGATAGGGGTGCTGACATCCCCTCCCCCTTGCGAGGAGACTTGCCCCCAAGCCTTAGCTGCCGGAAAACGATCCTATAACGCTGCTTTGTCTTCCCAGCTGTCAGGTGTGCTCGCTTGATTCGACCACCATATAAGAACTTGCTCGACCATTGAACCATTCTTCCTGCGCCAGCGCGTCCCTAGTACTGCGACAGGGACTACAGGGATGTCAGATTGAACAGGGAGCTCAGGAGATGAAATCGTACCCGGAGTGAGGCAGCAGCGCAGCTGGGAAACATGGAAGACTGGGTGCACTTGGGACTGCGCTGGCAGATCCAGTTTGTATGCCACCGCATTGATCTTGGCAATGATTTTGAATGGCCCATAATACTTGAATGACAGCTTGTGGTTGGCGCGCCGTACAACTGAGGTTTGAACATAAGGCTGAAGCTTCATGTAGACTGAATCACCGACCTCAAATGCACGCGGCGACCGGCGTTTGTCCGCTTGCTCTTTCATGTATTGCTGGGCTCGGTGGAGATGTTTGCAATGCGGGGACATGACACGCGGCTGTGCTTGTGATGCCCCAGTGCCGCGGCTCGTGCCCGAAGAGAGCCTTGAACGGGGACATACTGATGCTCGAGTGGTGGGAAGTATTGTACCAGAACTGAGCGAGGGGTATCCAATGGCTCCAGCGTCGTGGGCAGGCGTGCACAAAACACCGAAGATAAGTTTCAATGCACTGGTTGACGCGTTCGGTTTGCCCGTCCGTCTGAGGGTGGTTGGCAGTGCTCATACGCAGTTTCGTGCCGGCGTGCTTGAAGAGCTCCCGCCAAAACAAACTGGTGAACACCGGGTCCCGGTCGGATACGATGGCACTAGGAAGACCGTGGACGCTGTAGATGTTGGTCATGTAGAGAAGAGCCACCTTGGATGTTGTATACGGGTGGGAGAGCGGCAGAAAGTGAGCAAACTTGGTGCGCTTGTCGACCAAGACCCACAAGCAGTTGAATTTGCCTAACCGAGGAAGCCCTTCGACAAAATCCATGGTGATCATGTCCCACGGATGTTGAGGTATTGGCAGGGGTTCCAGAAGACCGGGGTCCGCTGACCTGTCAGGTTTGGCTTGTTGACAGATGGGACAACGGCGAACAAACTGAAGTACTTGAATCTTCATCTTGGGCCATGCAAACAGACGACGAATACGTCGAAATGTAGCTGGGAATCCTGAGTGACCTCCTAGTGGGCTGTCATGGAAGGCAGTCATGATCTTCTGCTGGAGGGACGTGGAGCCGCCGAGCCACATACGTCCTCGGAAACGCAGAATGCCGCTCTGGAGAGTGAAACGTCCCTTGGGGTCTTCCCTGATGGCCAGTTTCTCCATCAACTTTTATTCTTGTGGGTTACAGTTGTAGCTGGACAACACATCTTCGAGCCAACTGGGCTGACAGGAGGTGACTGTTAATAGTGTTGCCGTAGGTTTGGAACGGGATAGGGCATCAGCTGCTGTGTTCTCGGCGCCATTCTTGTATCTGATTGTGTAGCGCAAACCCAAAAGCTTGGTGAATGCCCGTTGCTGCCAGGGTGTTGTTAGCCGCTGCTCTTCCAGGTGGATCAGACTTTTCTGGTCTGTATGAATGACGAATTCGCTGTGTTGCAAGTACGGACGCCATTGTTCGACTGCTACTACGATGGCGAGGTATTCTTTCTCATACGTAGAAAGGCCTTGGTACCTCGGACTCAGGCTTTTGCTCATGAATGCAATAGGGTGGCCCTCCTGTTGAAGAACTGCGCCAATGCCTTTGTCGCATGCGTCTGTTTCGATTACAAATGTCTTGGTGAAGTTGGGCAGGGCCAAGACAGGTGCTGAGGTGAGCTGCTGCTTCAACAGTTCGAATGCATGAGCTGTGTTGTCTGTGCAAACAAATGGGGCTCCCTTCTTCAACAAGTTGAACAAAGGGCGAGCAATGATGCCGAACCCGCGAACAAATCTGCGGTAGTACCCTGCCAGTCCCAAGAAACGGCGAACCTCCCTGGCGTCTTGTGGTGTAGGCCATGACTGTACAGCCTGCACCTTGCTGGGTTCAGTAGAGACCCCTTTGTCACTGATTACATGCCCCAGGTATGATAGTTGCTGCTGTCCAAATTCACATTTGCTTAACTTCACTTTCCTTTGATCCCTGCGCAGGAGTTGGAGGACCTGTCGCAGGTGTGCCAGATGCTCTTTCCAAGTTTTGCTGAACACCAAGATGTCGTCAAAGAACAAGAGTACACAGTCCCGTAGCAACGGATGGAATGTGTCTGTCATGGCGCCCAAGAAAGTTGATGGCCCCCCCGCCAATCCAAACGACAACACTTTGAACTCATAGTGACCTATGTGTGTTTGAAATGCAGTCTTGAAGTCCTCTCCCTTTGCCAGCCGTATCTGATGGTAGCCTGACCGCAGATCAAGCTTTGTGAACCATGCTGCCCCGTGTAGCTCATCCAACAGCTCCTCAATGATGGGCACGGGGAACTTGCTGACACAGGTCATGGCATTGAGATGCCTGTAGTCAATGCAGAGACGCCACGTACCATCCTTTTTCTTCACCAGGATCGCGGGGGAAGAGAAACTGCTATGACTGCGCCGGATGACCCCTGACTGTAGTAGCTCTTCCACTTGGCGTTCAATTTCTGACTTATGCTCAGGTTTGTGCCGATATGGTCGTATGTTGACGGGTTGAGCGCCGGGCATGAGGGGAATTTTGTGGTCACACGCGCGGCGCGGTGGCAGTCCTGTTGGTTCCCCGAAAACATCTTGGAATTCATCTAACGGTGCTTGCAATTCTGGTGCTGGCGCTGTTTTGTGTTGTGGCTGATCGGTGATTGGGTAGAGGATGACAATGTGCAGCAAAGAGCCCTGCCGGCACAAGTTCTGCAACTGTAAGCTAGTGATCAGATGGCAGGTTGAAGAATTGGCTTCGTGGCCAAACAAACGCGCCTGGCCCATTGGTGTTGGTATCTGAATGACTTTGCTCTTCCAGTCGACCATCATAGGACTGTGTTCCTCCAGCCAATCCATGCCGAGAATGGCATCATATGTTCCTAGGGGAAGAACTTTCATGTCCATAGTGAAATCCAGTCCTTGCGACGACCATTGACATCCAGGAATGCTCGCTGAACAGGTGAGTTCACCGCCATCAGCTACACGCACGCGACACTGTTGGTGAAGGGGGGTCACTCCAGCGAGCTGATCGGCCAGTCGCTGGTCGATGAATGAAGTGGAATTGCCACTGTCCACCAGCATAAGAACCTCGCGTCCCTGGATGGACGCGAGCAGTTGGAACACCTTGGTGGAAACGCTGCCGTCCAGCGCTGCTCAAGAAATGGCCATCACAGAGTCCGTTGGCGGCTTGGTGGTGGTGTTGTCGAGTCCTGTGTCGAGGCCGAAGAGCTCGAGCATTTCTTTGACTACATGGAGCTGCACGGTTGTGGGGCAGACGTTCTCATGGCCCCAGCGCTCGCCGCACTTGAAGCACAAGCCGCGGGCGCGCCTGTAGTCACGGAGCGCCTTGATCTTGGTGTTGTCGGCGCGTGCGGCGTCCGTCCCGCGACGGTCTGCCGCGGTTGCCATACTCGTAGACGCCCCCGGCCGCGCTGTGACAGGTGGTGGTGGTAGAGGCAGTGGCACCCATGCGCGCGTGGACGTGTCCTGCGCTATTGGAGTTGTGCGGTGTCCCATCGGCCACTTCCTCCTGGAGTAGTGCCAGAGCGCACGCCGTATCCAAATCCGGCGGTCGCTGAACTAGCACCACCGCGCGAATATCCTTCCGGAGGCCCTCCACGAAACGGGTGAGAAAATAGAACGGATGAATTGTGTCAGAATAGGAACTAAGATGATTAAAGACTCAAACTGCTCAATATAATCTGCCACGTTAGTTGTCTGTCGCACAGTGTAAAACTGGCGAATCAACGTCTGGTGGCGGTCGCGGCCGAAGCGTGTGCATAGGAGCGCGGTAAAAGATTCCCAGTCAAAGTCTGCAAGTCGCTTCTGGATGGATTGCAACCAGATCGACGCTGAACCGGAGAAGTTCAATGCAGCTATGGGAACCCAGAAGGAAGGCAGAATAGCAAACATGGAAAAACATTGCTCGCACAGCGTTTTCCACAATTTTGGATTGTCTCCAGTGAATTGTGGAAATTGGATGGATTGATGCGCCTGACCCAGTCCACTGAGCAGTTGACTAGCATGTGCAAAGGGGGACAGAGGAGGAGGTGAAGACGGGGCGTCGTACTGACCGTTTGCCGGGGGCGGTGGCGGCGTCTGGAAGGACGCCGCCGGGGGCCCCCGTGGGATGATGTAGACGCCGCGGCCATTGGGCCCTTGTGGAGGTTGCGCCGCGCCAGATGCGGTCCCGATGTGGGTTCCGGCCGTCGCAGGTAGTTGATTGGTCGGTGCAGGCGCCTGAGTCGTCGCATCGTCCATGCGTGGTGGAGGGGGCGCGAGCTGTAGAGCTACCACCGAATCGCTCAGATCGGCGACGCGCCGCTCGAGATCGGGGCGCCACGCCACGAGATCGTCGACTTTGGCGTTGGACGCGTTGATTGCGGCGGTGTGTTCCTTCAGAGTGGTGTCTAGCCGCTCCAAGAACGACTGGACGGCCGGATCCATGGCAACGAGGTGTGGGCGGGCTTGGGTCAGGGATCTGGTCTCGATGAACTGCGCCAAATCAACGCGGAAGAAGGGTGGTAGGTGTGGTCTCTGATACCAGATGTAAGAGGCGTAATGGTGGTGGAAGCAATTGCACTCGATTCACTCGCACTAGCTCGATTCACAGGTTCGATTACAAGGTATGGATAAAAGACGAAGAACAGGAGGGGAATAGAGTTAGGGTTGCCGCCGCCGATGCCTTGATCCACTGGATGGTCGCTCCACTGGTGGTGTCGCCTTAAGTAGTGGTGGGTCGCTGGGTCTTACTGCACCCAGGCCGGTCCGGTCACTCGCAGGTTGGGCTTCTTGGTCCTGGCAGGTCTGGTAGGCGAGCCTGGCAAGCTTCGGGTCGGTGGGCCCTCCTGGTCAGCCTGTCTGTCAGGGACAGGGGTGCTGACACCTAATGCCGGACTCGCCCGCGCCTCGCCTACCTCCACCGTGTTTTGTCGCACTTTATGCTGCCGACGCTGCAGATTCGCCTTAAGCCGGCCACGACCCGGGAACGGATTATCAACTGTCAACTGGACTTTCGACTGCCGTTTAACCACAATGGGCGACGACCCGTTCCTCTGCTCTGGGTTAAATTTCACCTCGGGCTGCCACAGGCCGGCTTGGCCGTCTCAGCTATTGTCTTGGACCACCCTCGCCGGACCGGGCTCGTCTTCGCCTTGGGCCACATTTGCCATGGCTCTCGCTTGGTTAACTCGTCGCCGGGCCTCCTCAAACTGCTGCCTTGCCTCGGCTGGACGCCACAAACGGCCACGCCCGGAGCCGCCCTCACGGCCTCCCCTTAAACCGCCGAGCCGCTGCTTTCACGACGAGCGCTAGACCTGTTATGTCGACCAGCCATGGCCATTGCTTTGAACCAGCACCTCCAAACCGCCGTGGTTGGTTCTCGGCCACTTCCATTGCTGCAGCTCCAAACAAGCACCTCCAAACCGCCGCGCCAGTTCTCTGCCACCTCCAAACCGCAGGGACGAGGAGTCAAACCGGCCAGATTTGATCCCGCGACCTGTCGCACAGGAACTGCTCGTGGTAGCCACGACGCCACAGCGACGGTCAAACCGGCTGGGATTAAAACCGTTTCGCCAAATCCAAGTTACCACCGTGGTCTCGTAAAAATTGCTCCGCCTTTGCCGTCCCGGCCGCGGCCCGCTGAACCGGCCACGGTCGCGCATCTCCAACCCGGCCGCCTCCGTACGCGCCATCGTGACTCGCCGCATCGCCGGCCTCTCTATTGCCGGGTCAGGCCAACCCAACACGCCATAGCCGCTGCCTTGGGGCAGGTCACCCGCAAACCACCACCTCGCCGCCGCACTGAACCAGCACAGTTGACCACGGGCCTCCGCAGCCGCGCCACCGGTTTAGCATCACCTCGCTTGCCGACTACCTTGAGCTGCTGCTCACCTGCAAGTCACCCCGTTGCTGCGTCAAATCGCCCGAGCCTTCTGCAACTCTGCTTCCTCGGGCCGCCGGGCCTCTCTTTGCCCCGTTGAATCGCCCCGCTATAAACCGCCGCCACGCTAAACCGCCCCACGCATGCGCCGATTCTGCTCCGGGACCGCCTCTGCTGCGACTGGCACCGGCCCCGCGGGCTCTCGCCATTTGCTCCGCAGAGAAGGAGCCCTGTTTTCCCCTGCACTCGTTCTAACTGGAAAGAAGAAAACGAAGGAAGAGTCAAAGGGTGTTAAAAGAAAACTGTGACAAAGTACTGCCAAGGAAAGGGCAGTAGTCAGCTTGTTCATATGTACAGGTGCCAAAGCACATGCATGGGCAATCCTATAAGCCGGCTGGCCACGGCAAAGTAAAACATGAGTTTGCGGCCTCCGCCTCAACTCCAAGGGATTGCCTCGCCACCAACGAGCTGCTGCAGCCGCGCCAGAACCGGCGTATTTCCACCTCTTCGCCCGCTGAACCACCGCAGTAGCAGGATGTGATTAGGCTAATTGACTCACAGGCAATATTCTCTGGGGTTAAACTGGTATTACTTGCGAATAATCTGTTGTCAGGACAAAGTGAGGTGATGTCTAAGTCTATTTTATTGGCACATATTGTTTTTATCATCAAAGAACAATTACTTTGGTCTGTATATTTTTATGTGCAGGACAGATGATTTATTATAAAAGAGGTGCCATGCCGTGCTTAGGAAGTATGCATTAGCATCATCATGCATCGGTGACCGCACCGGCTTGCCGTTGAATAAGTATGTGCAAACCGCCGCCCGTGCAGCTACATCAATTCGCTGGGACAGTGACTGTGATTCACTCATCTGTCCTCACCTGTTTAAAACACCGTGGCTGATTCACCCGAGATTGATCTCAGCTTTGCTGAAAATGATCATTAAGTTCCATGGCGGGTAAATTCCGGCTTAACATATCAGGTGAAATCCATCCAGTATATTTTTATATTATGTATTGTTTTCTTTAAAAGAGCAATTACTTCGGCTTGCAAAATTATCTAATGCAAGATCCTAAACCACCATATTGGTGCAAATTTAAAGGCCGTCAGAAAAATTTCCGGCTTAAAAAGAAGGATTCCGGTTTATAATCCGGCTCAAGGGAAAGCTATCTCCCGCAAAGCTTTGAAGCTCTCAATATCCGGTTCAAAATCCCGATTCAAGAAGAATTTATCTCTTGCAAAAAATTAAAAGTTGCCGAAGAGGACCTGCTGCCATGATGCGCGGTTCAAACATGGGTATCATGCCTTATTGGCTTATCATATTATTGATCACTTGGGGGCTTGGTCGTATTCGAACTATAGCTACACCTCCTGATCGGCGCAAGGCCACCAGAAAAATCACTAGGGGGCTTGGTCATATCTGAACCATAGCTACACCTCTTGATCGGTTTGAAACCACAAAAGGGATATCACTAGGGGGCTTGGTCATATCTGAACCATAGCTACACCTCTTGATCGGCGTAAGGCCAACATGAATTCACTTCGGGGCCAAAGAGAGTGTTGCAAAAAGCACAAACTCAAACATGGGCACCCATTGAGCATAGCTCAAAAAGTTACTTGGGGGCTCTTTGTGCAAAGCAACAAAGAGTTTGAAAGGACCCTTATAATTGGCTATCAATCCACGACTTGGAAGCCTGGTGTATTCACCTAAAACCCTGGGTTAACCTGCCTTCATCAAGTAAGCCACTCCTGTCCAGGTAATCCTGGGATGACCCGCCGAACGTTTGACAAGTCAATCTTATACAGACCCTGAACTTGTCAAAGTTAAAACGACGATTGGTTAATTGGAGTCCCATCTTAAAAGGATTTGTTAAATGGTTTAACTCAGCGGCCTGGCACCCCATGAAAAGCCTCGATTTGGAGCCTGGCAGCTCGTAAAAAGCCTCGCATGTTCTTTTTTAGTTCTATTTGCCAAGTTTTTTCACCTTTGTTGAGGTTCATAATATCTTCTGGTAAACCGGCGTCCTTGACCCGGCTTGGCTCTCAACTACAAGTTGTCACTACATGATCAGTTATAATCCGGCATTCATTAACCCGGTTTGGTTTTGACTAACAAGTCGCCAGTATTATAAGGAAAATCCGGTGTTTACTATATCCCGGTGCGGTTTATTATCATAATCCGGCAAATTAAGGAAGGAGTTCTCAATACTCAAGATTGGGGTTACCACCCTCACTACAAAAGTTGGTTACCAATGAGGTGATTCTATGTCACAGGTATCATCTATGTCATATTTGATTATCTTCAATTACAGCCTTGGTTATAAACCCTGGCTATATGTTTGGGCATTATGACCCGCCCGCCGGGTTATAAGAATTCCGTCTTACAATGAATGCGCATTAAGTCGTCATCGGCCAAGAGCCGTCAGGTATTTCAACTTCGGATTTACTTGTCAACCGATGAGGTATTTAAATCTTTAATAGCCAAAACTGGCTGAATTTTCATGATGATATTGAATGATTGAGGTTTTCATACCGGATTATATTATTCAAATCTTGAAATTCCAACATGGCTGGATTTTTATTATGGTTATCAATAACCACTATTATCATTAAGGTTTTGAAAGTCGCTTCAGCGCAATGGCTATTATTTAATCAATGGATACGATTTATTCTATAATTGAAGGAATAGTCCCGAGTCGCTGCAGGCTTACGACCCGGCACTTAGGGGCTACATTATTCAAGTTGGGATTATATCAAATACACAAGGCTCATGTTGCTGCAAGCATGCATCATGACACTTGGGGGCTAATGCAAAGTCATTGTTTGCTCACATATTGAAGACCCGACTCATCACGTCGTAATAAGCCGGCCCTTGGGGGCTACCAATTGCTCCTGTCAACAATTCAAGTTACACATATTTTCATCTATTATTGAAGGATCCACTGCTCAGTTGGTAAAGCACAAGGCTCTTAGCCTTGTGGACGTGGGTTCAAGCCCCATGATGGGGGTTACATCATATGATGTTATTTTCATTGAAGAATATATCAAGTCCCAGCTCAATATTATCTTATTGAGCCGGCCCTTGGGGGCTACATATTGCTGCTCAAGTTTACATGATCATATTTACAAAGTATCTACTCATTATTGCATAATAACCCGGCCCTTGGAGGTTAGCAATTTCAAGTCCGAGGTTGCTGCAAGCATGACAACCCAGCACTTGGGGGCTACATATGTGGAATACTCAGTTCTGACTGGTGATTGAAATGAACAACCTGGATTTCTCCAAGATTGTGACATTCATATTGAAGCAAGTCTTAAGCTGTTGCTATGTTACCTTCTTAAGACTTGGGGGCTACAAGTGATAGGCATATAAGAGGTATATTTTCAAGCTTGATGTTAACTACAATTATGACCTGGTGCCATCAATATTTATAAACCGGTAATGATAAACCGACAAAGTTCAAGTCTTAAACCGGCACAGTTTTACATTCTCAAACTGGCAAAGTTCAAGTCTTAAACCGGCACAGTTTTACATTCTCAAACCGGCAAGTTCAAGTCTTAAACCGGCACAGTTTTACATTCTCAAACCAGCAAGTTATACATTCTTAAACCGGCTGCAGATCAAATGAGTATTTCAAAGGCCAATATATTTGTTAAGCATTGGGAGCTGAAGTCAAAGGAGTTATTCTTCACAATATTTATCTATGACAAACCAATGTTAGCAAATTGATTATGAAGCTGGTCTATTGACTCAGATTTTCTAGAAGGAAATGACAAGGATTTAAAGATGCTTAGGATCAGTTTAACATGGATAAATCCAAATTAAACTGGGGGCTAATGTCGGGGATATACCCGCGGTATGACCCGGCTGGAGTTGTAAACCGTCTGGGACTTGGTAAACCGGCGGAGAGTTAAGACAAAGAGTCAAGACAGATGGCTAAGACAGACGGTAAACTGGCTGATGTTAAACCGGCAGACAATGTTAAACCGGCAGACAATGTTAAACCGGCAAACAATGTTAAACCGGCAGAACAATGTTAAACCGGCAGACGTTAAGAAGCCCAGGAAGGGAAGTCAAAATAGTTTAAGTTAAAGTCCGAGTTGGACTCCACATGTAACCCGCCCCTTCAACATATATAAGGAGGGGCAGGGCTCCTCAAAGGGGGAGAAGCAAGAAACAATCTCTAGGGCTAGACACAACTAGAGGAGAGCCGGTTTACGGCGACTCCCTCGTGATGATAATGAGATCTAGCCTCAAACAGCATGTAGGGTTGTTACCGGATGATGTTCCCGGGGGCCCGAAGCTGTCTAAACCCTTGTCTTGTGTTGTGTCTCTCGATTCCGCTCAACCCCTCTCAAGCTACCACATAGATGCGTTGGCCTCGCGTCTAAGTCCTCACACTAAGGACATCTGACGTGACAATGCCACGACAGTAGTTGTTGTTGTCACCCAATGCATCCTCCTGTATCTGTCTCTCAAAGGTACATGCACGAACATACATACCAGTAATGCAACGAGGAATATACTGAAATCTTGCCTGAATATCATGGTTCAAACCACCAAGAAATCCATTCATTGTATCATCCTCAGATTCTTCTCTGTCACAATGATGCATATATGATTTGAAGTCTTGGTACTAAGCAGGAACAGTGTTGTTGCCTTGTTTAAATTGTTCAAATTTGCGAAGCAATTCACGACGATAGTAAGGAGGGAAATATTGTTGTCTCAATACATATTTCAAATCTTTCCAAGTTGTGGGTTGGTTATCAATGTTTTTCTTACAATGTACACTCCACCAAACAGAAGCAAAACCAGTAAATGCTCTAGTGGTAGCTCGTACTCTCTCAAGTTCAGAAAAATCATGGTGACTAAAAACTTGTTCTACTTCGAGCTCCCAAGCTAGATAAATAGCAGGATTAAATCTACCCTCAAATGACGGTAAAAAGATAACCTGGCCATGTGCTTGTGTGTGTTGTCCCAACTCTCGTGATGGTGAAGATGTGTCCGTCGTCCAAGAAATTCTATCTCCGGAACCTGTCATGATTAGTAGAAACAAGAAACAAAATTCAAGAATAATGTTCCTATGAACTACTAGGGTGTGGTGGTAAAGCGCTCATAGTAAAGCAAATATCAATATCTTACACGTTCTTACCAAGCAGCAGGTGGTGACAGGCAACCAGCGGTGTCAAATAACTCCGAAGATTGTGTAAAGCGATTGCCAGGGAAACGTACGTATACACGATGTTGAAATATGTGGAGCTGGGTTGGCTATATATGGTAGCAAAAGATTAGCAATAATCAATTCAGAGATGCAATGTTGAATAAACGCTCAACGATGGTACTGTGCTGGTCCTAGGCTAGACCGGACTAGAGACGCGAGCCTAGAACACTAATGAGGTCACGACATAGCACAACTAGCATCAATAAAGAATAATAAATAGCTCTGGACAACAAGATATATGTGAAAATCACAACGGCAGTAAAGATAATGATGTGAAACAACATCCAAGCAGGATATATCAACAACTTTGTCTCCAACTTTTCTCTGGAAAAATTTATGCCAATTTTTTGATAATCTTTTACAAGAATGATATTGACTCAAGCTTTCAAACACAGAAGGAATCACTCAATTCCGAGTTGATATAAGGAGTCAAAAAATTCTAAAACTGGCCTGAAAAACTAGAATAAGCTGTGTTTGTGAACTTCGGAGGGAAAAAAGACCTATTTCGAAGCCGATTTTGAGGTGGCAAATATTGAACTAGCTTCTCCAACTATTTAGATGCGACTCGTTGCTAGCTTTCATTTGATTCCTCGCGGAGCCAAAACGGACTTCGTATGAGGAAGTTATGCCTGTTTTACTGAATAGTGCATAAAACAGATTTCAATCCGAATTCAACTACGAGATTGAGTCTAGATAGATCCGAATTTAGTTTTTTTTCTTCTATTTTTTTTCCTAAATTTTTTTCTTTTTCGTTTTTTCTCTCTTCTTTTTTCTCTCTCCCTCTTTCCAAAACAAACTAGATAAGATGCAGATTGGATCAAGCGAAGATGTGAACGATATCAACTTATGATTATGACAATGAACGGTGGGAAGCACGTGGTAGAAATTGATGGATGGGTGGTGGACAGTGGAAGGGATAACGATGCAGCGGCGACATGACTAATGTGAACAGAACTCTAAACTCTAAACGAACTAGACACTACGACCAGCAACTCAACACGACGATGCAACCGATAATTCAACTATGCAAGCAATGAAAAGAAAATTGCAAAGGCTCAGACTGGCTCGGACAAAGGATGAATAGATCTAACTTTTTTGTGGCTTTTTCTTGGACAATAGGTAAGAAAATAAATGTAATTTAGGAAAAACTGGAAATTCTCACCGAGTAACCTGAACTCTGATACCACTTCATAGAGGCAGGGTGTCCCGATCTTTCGATGAGATGATAACTATCGATTTGGTGGTGTCAACTTTGACGATCCGACTACAAACGTGCAAGACGTTGCGCCTTAGCAATCGCTAAATGTGATAGCCTGGTTTTTGCCCTCTCTAATTTGCTTGATTTTCATTTGAAAATTTTCTGAAACATGGAGTTCTTGAATCTTTTCATAAGGACTTGAACCCTTGGGAATCCTTGGCTTTCAACCAAGTGCTTCACTTCTGTCCTAAATCATCATTTCACTTCCGATACACCCCAAAATAACCTTTGGAATATTTTTCTTAAATGAAAAATATTCATTTTCTCTCAAAAACCCTAGCTAGATATGTTTGCTTCAAAGCAACCCTAATTTTTATGGCTCAGAAAAATCTGAGATAATTCACAAGTATTCTATGAACCCTAGGGCACGTCCCTGAGCAAAAATATTTCATCACTTTTTGGAATATTTTTACTACAGAAAATATTTTCCGTTCTAGACAGAAATGGTGGTTTCTACAACAACTACCATTTTACTTGCTCCATTTGATCTGAACTTTCTTGTGCATCTTTACCTTAGTAACTTATAACTAGCCTCCAAAGCACATCCTCAATCTCCCAGCCATTTGACCACAGTAACTGTTCAAAGTTACTAGTCAGAAACTTACCTGGCTTGTAAAAACCTCTCTACTGCACCTGGATCCAAACCAATTCGTGGTAACACTCAAAACTACGACAAACATCATGCCAGTCATCAAGTTTGTGCTTAGGTCGGCCTGATGTCATAGTTCACGCAGTGACCATGTTCGTCCAGGGGTGTTGGCATGCGTGTCGACGCGCTTTGAGCGTTACCGAGCACTCTGTTCGCGCGTGCTCGCTTCCCTCGCCTGCCCGAGCGTGCCAAACCGTGCCACCATCTTAGTCTCTAAGCCCTTAACCTCCCTCTGGCGCTAGCCGACGCCGGAGCTCACCGTAGCGAGCACGGGCAAGGTCCGGCCAGCCCCACAGTGCGGAGCGCACTGTGCTCGTCGCCATCCTCTCAATCCTCTGCTCGTCTCCGTTCGCCCACAGTTGCCACGTGACCTCCGTCGCCTTCTCCCCCTCTCACTGACGCCGCTCGTCGCCGGGCGCCATGGACAGGTGTCCACCGGCAAAGCCCGAAGCCCCCTCGCCGCTCGCCTATAAATAGGGCCACCCCTGGCCTCCTCGAGCACCATCCAGCACTCCCACACACTCCATGACTGCGTAGGAAGCCGTAGCCCGGCCGGGCAGGCCTCGGGCCACCGTCCCCGAGCTCGAGCTCGCCGGCGATCCCCTCTAGTCGCCGCGGAAGCTCTAGCCTCTCCCAGGCCAGGGCAACCCCTCCAGGGCTTCCGCCTCTCTCCGGTGAGGCCGTTTCGCCCACTTGGAGCCCCTGGAGTGGCCTCCATTCACCTTCTTCCTCAACTCCGGCAACCTCCGTGTTCTGCCTCCGCTTGAGAGCTTGTTTCCGACGCCGTCCTACCACCCCTAGCCACACTATGGGTATGGGCAGAGGCGCCATCGTCCCCTCTATAAATCCCTCCTTCTCATTTGGTCCAAGAAGCCCTCGTCGCCGGCGAGAGCTCCGGCGAAGTCGCGGCCTTCTCTGTTTCTTTCTCCCCCTTCCCCCACCTGACTAGCGGGGCCCGCTAGTCAGCCACTCTGTATGCGCGCGAAGCGGTACGAGTGGTGGCGCCCTGAGGTTTTACGCCTTCGACGTCGCCCTCCCTCATCTGTTATTTAAATTCAAAATCATTTATATTCCAAAGAACTTCAAACAGTTATAACTCTTCAACCATAAGTCCAAATGAATTGATTCTTTTTGCAGCGTGTTCTTTGAAAAGAAATCTAGCAGCTCACCAAAGATGAGATTTTTCTGAGCTGTTTAGAATTTCTGGTGATTTTCAGAAGTATTCATGATATTTGCTTTTTGTGTTTAAATTTATTTTCAGAGGGTGAGGCTTGTCTTGAGGATCACCAGAAGGCTTGTGAACCTCAGCTGCACTAAGGCAAGCCACAACAACATTTTCATGGTGTCATTTCAATATTTGTGATTTTCTTACTTGAATGAAATGACTAATCCATGCATTTAAATAATTATTGTGTTATTTGTATTCGGTTATATATTGGTTAGTTGTTATGCTTGATTTACAGAATGATCAAAACTAGTTTAGTGGGTAAAGCAAGTTAAGGTTTATTTGTGGTGATGTTAGAAATGATTTTGTTATGCATGTTAGAAATTATTTAAAGCTTGTTCTTGCCTACATAAATTGATAAAATTGCTAGAAAATATTCTGTTAAATACTTGTTTAATCATTTTACTTGTCTTACAGAATGCTTGAACCCAACTTAGTTGATATAGAAATTAAGAGTTGTTGATAGTGAAATCTTTTGTCAAGCATAAGGGAAATTTATCGGAGTTACTTTCTTGCGTGAGAAATTAATAAAACTTGTTGCAAAAATATTTTGGTTAAGTTGTGAGTCATTTTGAGCAGTAAAGTGATATGAGTTGTTGATGTTTATGCTTGGTGTGTATATGGATGACCTCGGTCATTTTTATTATGTGATGCATGTGTAGTTTTGCATTTCATGGCATGCTATGACACCGGTCATTTTCATTTTGAAGTTGAACCTCAATATAACTCAACTTGAATATACCATTGACTGGGTCATGGTGCCGCTGAATCAGTTTCTTTCCCAGTGCAACCACATTTGCCTTTTTGGGAAGGCCTTGATTCGGTCCATTGACATGGCCTCTGGTCGATGCCTCCAACTAGGGAAGGTTATGCCGTGCTTGCCCTGGCCTGGTAAGCAGGCATAATCTTGTGTGCTCGTTGATGAGATTATGGTAATGAGTCCCCGAGTGGGAGTGTTTTCACCACGACGGTGGTCGGGGTGTCTTTGGTAGACACGGGGCCACCCAGGACCAGCCCATTGGGGAGTGGGTCGGAGTGTCCGGGAGACTATCGTGGCAATGGAAGGGTTTTGTTGGAATGACGTTGGTCCACCCGAATGGGAATGCGAGTCCATGGGTTCCGTGGTGTGGGTACAGTGTGCTACCTCTGCAGAGTGTATAATCTATCGATAGGCAAGTCCAGGGTTACGGACACCTCATAGTAGGTCCCACCATGAGTCAACGTTTAATAAAAATTGCACCCTAAGCTATGAGCTTTGCATTTGTGATGGATGGCAGAAAGACCATCGAGGCATTTGGGACCAGATGATGGTTGTGGTTGTGATCGCCGTAAGGATCACGGGTTGTTCTTGTGAAAGACCACATTGGTGGTATGTTTGTGATCCAGGGATGATCACAGTTGGTAAGCTGTCCCGAGGGACGTTTGAGCATGATCACAGCATGTTGACATATAGTGTTGCATTATTAATAATCAGTTAAATATCATGATATTGTTTGCCATTATGATTATGCTTGTTGTGAGCTTGCAAGTACATTCAATGTACTGACCTGGCGTGTCATGCCAGATTTCAGGAAAGTAACGTTGGAGAGGAGCGTTGCTCGAGTATAGGTCATGTCCACATCGGTATCCCTATGATATGGAGCTTCCACCATGACGTTATTCCGCTGCCACGTAGTTGTTCGGATCGAGGCCCCTTTATGTTCACTAAGTAATGTACATATTTTTTAGCCGCACCAGGTGTGGTGCTTGGCCTCGACAGCTGTTGTAATGTAAACTCTGTTGCACGAGCATCAATAAAGCGGTTGTTTTTCTGTACCAAGATGTTGTGTGTTGCCAGAAGATATGGTCTCTAGGCTGGCAATGCATGGCGAACCGGTCGCTCAGAGCCGGGGTGCCACAACGCTTGGTATTAGAGCCGCGCTGATCGTAGGCCACGTTAGACTGTGACGTGTTAACTGGACGTTAGATGCAAGTTTAAGTTGAGTGCCAGTAGTAATTTGTGCTGATTGATGCATTCGGTTTATATATTTTTATGCTAACCTGCTAATGGTTGTGAGTGTAGATGGCTCCGGTGCCGTATCCGTCCCAGTTGCCGCTGATGAACCTCCTCCGCAATGTGTGGCATCGGTTGTACCCTCCCGGAGACGACCCAGTCTATCGTGTGTACTGGGAGCATCTAGCTGATTCAGTGTATGAGTATCACGCAGTGGTCACTCTGCGCACTAGTTCTGATTCCAGTTCTTACACTCGCACTTCTCGGAGCAGTTACACCTCCACCGCTTCTCAGGCTGTCCAGTTTGCTGCATTCGAGGTCCTTGTCGAGCTTCGCTACAACGAGGTCTGAATGCAGAACCACCTAGGTTTCTACTATTACCCATCTCTGCATGACAACGGTCGTGTCCGTTTCCCTCTCATTGATCCAGAGTCTGATAGTGTTGCTGGCCAACTTGCTCGTTATGTCACTTCTAGCTATCTCATGATCCACGAGCTGGCTCGAGAGCTGACTCGTCCCCGTACTGCTCAAGCCGCCACTTTGGTAACTTCTAGATCTGCCACTACTCCGTCTTCACTGGGATTTACCCCTTATGTCCCAGTCAACTCTAGCTCCCCTATTTCGCCGGTTACTCCCCCGAGTGGCACGGGCGCCTCAGCCGTGAACCCTCTTAGTACTCCTGCTGATTGGGTCTCACTTCTCGCTACTCCTGCAACACCGATGATTCATCCTACCCCTTCCCCTGAGGGAGAGCCCTCGAGGCAGCGCCGTCGTGTTACCTTTAACCCGGAGGTTTCCGTTAACCACGTCAGTTAGGGATCCGAGACCGCTTTAGGGGAGGACGCGGCAGCACCAACAGAGCAGTAGTATCTTTGAGTATTCGCAGTTGTCTGGATCATGTACGGATGTAGTCGTACGAGTCATGATGTTTCGTTGCATGTATGAGAGTAGTGAACCAGTCATGTTGTTTACCTTTCATGTATGAGTCTATGTATAATTACGTTGAGACTCTATTCGCCGTGTTTTTCTTCGCTCTTCTGTTTTCTTCCGGGATTTGTCGCTGGCTTTTCCCCAATTTTATTATTGGGTGTTTCTCATCTCGATTGTGTTGTCTTGGGAAGAATCCACAATAGGACGACGTGGGGAGGCAGCACTAGTGACGTTCGTGAGGGAACTCCTATTCGTCATTCCGCACGACAGGCAGGACATTCTCCTGAGCCGTACGTTCAGCCACCACCTCCACCGCCTGATCCTCCCTCCACCGAGCAAATTCTGCATATGTTCGAAGAAAAAAGGAACAATGACCTGATTGAAATATTGAGAAATGTGCAAGCTATGGTTGGACAAAATGGAAATCAGAATGGTCATCACTCAAAGCTGTCCGATTTTCAGAGGACCAATCCACCCAACTTCATTCAGATTGTTGACCCATTGGATGCGGACGATTGGTTGCGCACAATGGAGAAAAAGCTTGAGATTGCTCGTACGGAAGGAAATGATAAAGTTCCCTTTGCCACCCATTATCTTGAGGGCGCAGCTGCCATATGGTGGGAAAATACAAAGGCCATGTGGCCGGCTGATGAGGAAATCACCTGGGAAAAGTTTAAGGAGTGATTCCAAAAATATCATATCCCTACTGGAGTTATGAAGACTAAGCAGCGTGAATATCTCGCACTTGTCCAAGGAAATCAGTCTGTGGCAGAATATTTGCAAAAATTCAATCATCTGGCCCGTTACTCTCTTTATGACGTGGCCACCGAAGAAAGGAGAATTGACAGATTTCTTGGAGGTCTAAATCCACAACTCCGGTGTACTCTCAGTATGCTTGATTTCGCATACTTCCAAACACTGGTAAACAAGGCTTTCATTACTGAACGGGAGCACAAGCTTATAGCAGATAATAGGCTTGTTAACAACGACAACAAGCGTAAGTTTGAGCCAAAGAAGGAAGGGAAACCAGTGCAAAAGGTTCGTACCTGGCAGCAGACTCAGGTGGAATTCAAGCCAAATTGGCAGCAGAATGTTAACAAGACCACCACTCAAGTCAAGAATATTGTGACCAACCCAACACATGAGGAGCGTCAGCGCAATAATTCTTGTTTCATTTGTGGGAAGCACGAACATTATGCCAAACAGTGCCCCAAGAACAACAAGATAAATGCCCTAAGCAGGCCACAAGTCAACTTTATGGAGTCATGGCCAAGCCAGCAAAACTTCACTAGGCACGTGCATCATATCTCCGCCGATGATGCCCAAGAAAAGCCAGAAGTCGTCATTGGTATGTTTTCTGTTAATGACATACCTGCCGTAATTTTATTTGACTCTGGGGCTTCCCATTCTTTTATTTCTCGGAGTTTTGCTGCCCAAAACAATTTTCCTTGCATGATTTTGGGCAAATATATGCTGGTACAAACTCTGGGATATATAATCAAGAGCAATCTGGTCTGCCGTGATCTGGGGATGAATATCAACGGAGTCTACTTTCCAACATCTCTGATAATCATTGAGTCTGAAAAGTTAGATATTATATTGGGTATGAATCGGTTGACCCGATATCAAGTTTGCATAAACTGCGCAACCCGAGAAGTCACTTTGACCAGTCTGAATGGGCAACTTACCAAGTTTTACGCTCGCAAGACTATACCCAAGCCAGAACTACTTTGCACCGCTGTGGCTGAATTGGAATTTATTCCTGTGGTCAGTGAATACCCTGATGTGTTTCTAGAAGAACTGCCAGGCATGTCACCAGATCGGGAACTCAAGTTTGCAATAGATCTTGTGCCCGGAACCGCACCGTTATACAAGAAGTATTACTGGATGCCCTCATCAGAATTAGTGGAGCTAAAGAAACAGCTTGACGAATTACTCCAGAAGGGTTATATTCGTCCCAGCTCTTCACCATGGGGATCAACTGCTATTTTCATGGGCAAAAAGGATGGTAGTCTCCGTATGTGCATAGGTTACCGCCAACTGAATGAGGTCACTAAGGGAGTCCTGGATTAGGGGGTCTCCGGACAGCCGGACTATCTCCATTGGCCGGACTGTTAGACTATGAAGATACAAGAATGAAGACTTTGTCTCGTGTCCGGAAGGGACTCTACTTGGCCTGGAAGGCAAGCTAGGCAATACAGATATGGATATCTCCTCCTTTGTAACCGACCTTGTGTAACCCTAACCCTCTCCGGTGTTTATATAAACCGAAGGGTTTTAGTCCGTAGGACAACAACCATAACATACAATCATACCATAGGCTAACTTCTAGGGTTTAGCCTCTATGATCTCGTGGTAGATCTACTCTTGTACTACCCATATTATCAATATTAATCAAGTAGGACGTAGGGTTTTACCTCCATCAAGAGGGCCCGAACCTGGGTAAAACATTGTGTCCCTTGCCTCCTGTTACCATCCGGCCTAGACGCACAGTTCGGGACCCCCTACCCGAGATCCGCCGGTATTTACACCGACATTGGTGCTTTCATTGAGAGTTCCTATGTGTCATCGCCGTTAGGCTTGATGGCTCCTACTATCATCGATAGCGATGCGGTCCGGGGTGGGACTTTTCTCCTCGGACAGATCTTCGTATTCGGCGGCTTTGCACTGCGGGCTAATTCGCTTGGCCATCTGGAGCAGATTGAAAGCTACGCCCCTGGCCATCAGGTCAGATTTGGAAGTTTGAACTACACAGCCGACATTCGCGGAGACTTGATCTTCTACGGGTTCGAGCCACAGCCGGGCACGCCGCAATGTCACGATGGGTATGACCTAGCTCTACCACTGAACAGTACCCCAGAGGCTGCGCCCGTATCAGGTCCGACCCTTAGCTCGGAGCCAACCGCGCCAATCGAGGACGGGCGGTTAGACACCGCCTCAGGGACTGCAATCTCAATGGCGATCGATCCGAACACCAGCCTAACCCTCTGCGCAGCCCGTGACTCCAAGGTGCCGGACTCTTTTCCGGACTCCGAACCATCCGCGGCCCCGCTAATCAAATCCGATTGGGCGCCGATCATGGACTTCATCGCCACGGATATCATTCAGCACTCGGCCTTCGGCGACATTCTGAATTCACTAAGGTCTCTCTCTTTGTCAGGAGAGCCCTGGCCGGACTATGGCCAACATGATTGGGATGCGGACGACAAAATTCGACGCCCACCCACCACACACTTCATAGCCACTGTCGATGATTTAACCGACATGCTCGACTTCGACTCCGGAGACATCGACGGTATGGACGACGATGTAGGAGACGAACATGAACCAGTGCCTATAAGGCACTGGAAAGCCACCTCATCATCTGACATATACATGGTGGATACACCCAAAGAAGGCAATGGCGACGAGATAGCGGAGGATGACCCCTCCAAGAAACAACCCAAGCGCCGACGTCAGCGGCGCTGCTCTATGTCCCGCCAAAGCAAAAGTGGTGATACCGGCACAGGAGATAATAACACTCCGGATAGTGCCGAAGACAACAACAATCCCCTCCAGCAAGATTTAGAGCAGGAGGATGGAGGAGCCAGGTCTCCTAAGAGAGTGGCAGCCGGAGAGGAGGAGGATGAAAATTACATGCCCCCCTCCAAAGACGAGGCAAGCCTCGGCGACGATGAATTCGCCATACCAGAGGATCCCGTCGAACAAGAGCGCTTCAAGTGCCAGCTTATGGCCACGGCAAATAGCCTGAAGAAAAAGCAGCAGCAGCTTCAAGCTGATCAAGATCTGCTAGCTGACAGATGGACTGAAGTCCTCGCGGCCGAGGAATATAAACTCGAGCGTCCCTCCAAGAGTTACCCAAAGTGCAGGTTACTACCCCAACTGGAGGAAGAAGCGTATGATACAGCTGATCGGCCACCTCGTGGCCGCGATAGAGAGGCATTCCAGCCAAAAGCTCAGCCTCCACCCCGACGCCATTCAAATAAAAAGGCATGGGGAGATATGCCAGACCTGCGAGACATATTGGAGGACAAAGCAAAGCATGCAAGATCGATCTACGGATCACGAGGGCGCACTACTCTGCGAGACGATAAACGTCACACCCGATACAGGAAAAGAAAATCCGGCCGGGCCGAACATAGTGGGCAAGACCCATTCGAGCTGCATCGCGACATAACCCAATACAGAGGCGCCGCGCACCACTTATGCTTCACAGACGAAGTAATGGAACATCAATTCCCAGAAGGTTTCAAACCTGTAAATATTGAATCATATGACGGCACAACAGATCCCGCAGTATGGATTGAGGATTTCCTCCTCCACATCCACATGGCCCACGGTGATGACTTACACACCATCAAATACCTCCCACTAAAGCTCAAAGGACCAGCGCGGAATTTGCTTAACAGCTTGCCAGCGGACTCCATTAGTTGTTGGGAAGATCTGGAAGCCGCATTCCTCGACAACTTTCAGGTCACTTATGTGCGACCACCAGACGCCGATGACTTGAGCCACATAATTCAGCAGCCAGAAGAGTCGGCCAGGCAATTCTGGACTCGGTTCCTTACAAAGAAAAATCAGATCGTCGACTGTCCGGATGAAGAGGCCTTAGCGGCTTTCAAACATAACATCCGAGACGAGTGGCTAGCCCTGCACCTTGGTCAGGGAAAGCCGAAAGCTATGGCAGCTCTCATGACGCTCATGACCCGCTTTTGTGCGTGAGAAGACAGCTGGCTGGCTCGCAGTAATAACATATCAAAGAACCATGGTACCCCGGATACCAAGGACGGCAATAGCAGGTCACGTCACAACAAACATAAGCGCCGTATTAACAGCGAAAATACCGAAGATACGGCAGTCAATGCCGGATTCAAAGGCTCTAAACCCGGTCAGCGGAAAAAGCCATTCAAACAAAGTACGTCGGGTCCATCCAGCTTGGACCGTATACTCGATCGCTCGTGTCAAATACATGGAACCCCAGACAAGCCAGCCAATCACACCAACAGGGATTGTTGGGTGTTCAAGCAGGCCGGCAAGTTAATTGCCGAAAACAAGGACAAGGGGCCGCATAGCGATGAGGAGGAGGAGCCCCCGCAGCAGCACACCGGAGGACAGAAGAGGTTTCCCCCGCAAGTGCGGATGGTGAAAATGATATACGCAACCCACATCCCCAAGAGGGAGCGGAAGCGTGCGCTCAGGGACGTCTATGCGTTGGAGCCAGTCGCCCCAAAGTTCAACCCTTGGTCCTCCTGTCCGATCACCTTCGATCGCAGGGACCACCCCACTAGTATCCGTCATGGCGGATTTGCCGCACTGGTCCTAGACCCAATCATTGACGGATTCCACCTCACTCGGGTCCTTATGGATGGCGGCAGCAGCCTGAACCTGCTTTATCAGGACACAATGCGCAAAATGGGTATAGACCCCTCAAGGATCAAACCCACAAAAACGACCTTTAAAGGCGTCATTCCAGGTGTGGAGGCCCATTACACAGGCTCAATTACACTGGAAGTGGTGTTCGGATCCCCGGATAATTTCCTAAGTGAAGAGTTAATCTTCGATATAGTCCCGTTCCGAAGTGGTTATCACGCGCTGCTCGGGCGAACTGCATTTGCTAGATTCAATGCGATACCGCATTATGCATACCTCAAGCTCAAGATGCCAAGACCTTGAGGAGTTATTACAGTCAATGGAAACACAGAGCGCTCCCTCCGAACAGAGGAGCACACTACGGCGCTCGCAACAGAAGCGCAAAGCAGCCTCCCAAGGAAATCAACCAGTTCGGCGCTTCAAAGCCCGGAAACCTTCAAGCATGCTCGGAGCAATTGGCAAATAGACCACCTGGCACGATCTGAGCTCGCGTAGCAATACGGCGGCCCCCCAATCCCAGCCCAATGGCGAAACTCGTGCCACGCGTACATAATTACGCATTAAAAATACCATGGGCACAGATGGGGAGGGGGCCACACCTGCGGCACGCCCCAAGACGCGGCTTAAACCGCACTAGGGGCTTCCCGTTTGGTTATTTTTTTCAGGACCTTAATCTCTGGAAACACTGTCCGGCAGGACTATTGCCGAACACATGATGCAGCAACCAAGGAGGAAGACAGCTATGTCATACCACGAAATTCCCAGGTGGATTACAGTAACGAGCGAAATATTCAATTTAATATCATTCCTCAGCTTGCCCTTGGAAGGGACATAGTCCTACTCTTTGCTTATCGCACTATCTGTATCACTCTGCCTTAACGCAATTTTTTAAACAATGCATGGTATTACGACTATTATTGCATTCTTGTTATATATATGTGTGTGTTCATTAATGATGCCTTGCAACCGTACACTCTGGTACGACCAATACACCAGGGGCTTACGTACCCCACAATGCGGTGTGAAAAGTCCGAACACTTTCACAAGTGCGGCACCCCGAACTTATAGCATTATATGCATCAGCTCCGAATCATGTCTTTGGTCAAATGTTGGGTTTGCCCGGCTCCTATGTTTTGGTACCTTACGTTCCGCTCTATTGGCTAAGGTAGCGCTAGGAGAACTACTGCGATTGTGCCCCGGTTCTGCTGGGTTCAGCACCTCAGTAGAGAAAGCTAAAACTGACTGTCATGATAAGGCGAGGTTTTCGAGTCCCTAAAGACTTATGCCGCTTAGAGCGAGGGGCCAGCCCTGTCCGGCTTAAAGGCGTGTATCGCGCCCCAAATTCGGCCTTTCGAATACCAGGGGCTTCGCCGAAATTTAAAATTATAGAATTCTATGGCTAAGTGAGAGTGATAAAGCATTATTAGTCCGGTTGCCTTGTTCGCTGTGCTGAGCACCTCCCTCAAAGGACCCAAACATGGGAACAAGAGTGCTTAGGTTTATCCCGAACACCCTAGCACTCGTGGCATGGGGGTAGAAGCCGAGGACTAGCCATCTCTCAGATTGGATAAACAGCCAAACATAAGGTAATATTTTAAATTCAAACAAGCGTTGCATAGCGCATATGAAACAAGTTTTCACAAATACAGGATAAAACGAGCAAGTCTCACTCAAATATTACATCTTTTGAACACTCGTCCGCTATGAGACGGGCACCCAGCAGAACACCCTCGTAGTACATCTTGAGGTGGCGGTGCTCCTTGCCCTCCGGCGGCCCCTCCTTGATCAGCTTCACGGCGTCTAGCTTGACCCACTGCAATTTCACACGGGCGAAAGCCCGGCGTGCACCTTCAATGCAGACAGATTGCTTGACGACCTCCAGCCGTGGGCAGGCATCCACAAGCCGCCTCACCAGGCCGAAGAAGATGTTTGGAAGGGCGTCGCCAGGCCACAGCCGGACTATAAAGCCCTTCATGGCCTGATTGGCCGCCTTATGTAGCTCAACCATCTGCTTCAGCTGGTCGCTCATTGGCACCGGATGTCCGGCCTCAGCATACTGAGACCAGAACAGCTTCTCCGTCGAGCTTCCGTCCTTGGCCTGGTAAAATTGTGCGGCATCGGACACACTGCGGGGCAAATCTGTGAATGCTCCTGGAGAGCTCCGGATCCGGGTAAGTAATCGGTAATTTACTTTTACATGCTTGCTTTGCATATAGAAAGCCTTACCCGCCGCTATCTTCTTCATTGCGTCTATCTCCTGGAGGGCCTTTTGGGCTTCGGCCTTGGCACTTTTTGCGCTCTCGAGGGCCGTGGCAAGCTCAGACTCCCGCGTCTTTGAGTCAAGCTGCAATGCCTCGTGCTACGCCACAAGAGCCTGGAGCTCTTGCTGCACCTCGCCCACCCCAGCCTCTTGTTTCTCTCGCTCGATGCGCTCCTTGGCCACTTTATCTTCGGCCTTGGTTAGTGCTTGCTTCAGGGTCGCCACCTTGGTTGTGGCCCCTGGCAAATATATGATGATCCTGTCATTTTGCAATCGCATCTTCTTTTATATACACATATCTATAGACAGGGTATTACTTACCCTTGTTCTCCTCGAGCTGCCTCTTGGCAAGGCCGAGCTCTTTCCTTGACCCCTCAAGGTCCTGCTTCAATACAGCGACCTCCGCAATCAGTGCGGCGGACGCCAGCAGCGAAGCCTGCATACGCATATTGACATACTTATATTAGACTCCTGCGATATTATTTGATCCTCTGTTCGGCTTTTCTTTGTGAACACCGAACAAAGCATCAGGGGCTACTATCTATGCGGTAATATTTCTACTACATTTTAAAACACTTACCTCAAAGCCTGTTAGAAGGCTGGCATAGGCTTCAGTCAATCCGCTCTTGGCGGACTGAACCTTCTGGATCACCGCACTCATAATAGTACGGTGCTCCTCGTCGATGGAAGCGCTGCGAAGCGCTTCGAGCAGATTGTCCGGCGCCTCTGGATGGACAGAGGTCACTGGCACAGGCGTCTTGCCCCTCTTAGAAGGAGACCGCCTGCCCGAACCAGGAACCGCTGGAGGTTCCGGCGCGGTGTTCGGCTGAGGGCCGAACTCAGAGCTCTCAAGGGCCCCGTCCCCTCGGCTCCCGGAGTCTGGAAGGTCGCCTTGAGGCGCCTCCGGGACTGTCTCCCCTCGATCAAGTGCCTCTTGAGACAACACCTCGGCATCGTCGGCAGGATGAGGTGAGGTGGTGGTCGGGACTGGATCGCTATCCATGTTCGACGAGCCCAGGGAGCCATCCGACGATACATCGATACTGGCTCATGGCGGCCTGCATAATTGTGTTCGGTGTTAGGGAAAGCAGTGCGACAAAGGAATCCTTTGAGTTACTCTGGTATCTGAATACTTACGATCTCCCCGGGGGCTTGGCCCTGGGCAGCCACTCGTCTTTGCCTTCGTCGGCAGCGGTGGAACTGTCCAGAAGGAGAGTCCTTCCCTTCTTAGACCCTTCGGCCCCCCAGTTGGGGCATCCTTCCTTTTCTTGTCTGCCCCAGCCAGTGGGGGAGCATCTTCTTCTTCTTGTTCCTCGTCTTCGGGGGAAGAGTGCGCTGCAGAGTCATCGGACGGTGAGTCCAACGACGCCTGGCGTCGGGAACTCTTTTGGGTTCCCTTGGCCTTCTTGGTCTTCTCCGGCACCGTATAAGGGGCCGGAGTCAACATCTTTGCCATAAGAGCGTCTGCGGGGCCTTCGGGCAAAGGAGCCGGACAGTCGATCTGTCCGGCCGTCTTCTGCCAGTCCTGTCAAAGGTACGGGAGTTTAGATCCCGCATGGAGTCAATCTATAAAAAATAAGTATCCTGTGAAAGGTAAAGCAGCTTACCGCACTGGCTTGGCGCTTCGCGCTGAATCCATGATCCTTAGTAATAGGAGGGGGACCTCGGCACTTTTGAACAGCACCCTCCAGGCATCTTCATGAGTCGTGTCGAAGAGCCCATTCAGAGTTCGGTGCTACGCCGGGTCGAACTCCCACAAGTTGAACTCCCATTGTTGGCACGGGAGGATCCGGCGGTGGAGCATGACCTGGACCACGTTGACAAGTTTGAGCTTCTTGTTCACCATGTTTTGAATACATGTTTGGAGTCCGGTCAGCTCTCCCAAACTACCCCAGGATAGGCCCTTCTCTTTCCAGGAAGTGAGCCGCATGGGGATGCCAGATCGGAACTCGGGGGTCGCCGCCCATGCAGGGTCACGCGGCTCGGTGATGTAGAACCACCCTGATTGCCACCCCTTTATGGTTTCCACAATGGAGCCCTCGAGCCATGTTATGTTGGGCATTTTGCCCACCATGGCGCCTCCACACTCCGCCTGGCGCCCGCCCACAACCTTCGACTTAACATTGAAGGTCTTTAACCATAAGCCGAAGTGGGGCTTGATGCGGAGGAAGGCCTCGCACACGACGATAAACGCCGAGATGTTGAGGATGAAGTTCGAGGCCAGATCGTGGAAATCCAGGCCGTAATAGAACATGAGCCCCCGGACGAATGGATGGAGAGGGAATCCCAGTCCGCGGAGGAAATGGGTGAGGAACACTAACCTCTCATGGGGCCTGGGGGTGGGGATGAGCCGCCCCTCATCTGGGAGCCGGTGCACGATGTCGTCGGGCAGGTATCCGGCTCTCCTCAGTTTCTTGATGTCTCCCTCCGTGAGGGAGGAGACCATCCACCTGCCTCCCGCTCCAGACATGGTGGGAGAAGGTTGAGGTGGGAAGTGCGGACTTGGGCACTAGGGCTCGAGTGTGCGAAAACGGATGAGCAAAGGAGGAAGAAGGCATGGATAGAAAGGTGAATCCTTATCCCTTTATATGGGCAGACGAAGCTAAGCGTCCCCACTTGCCTGGTAAAACTCGCTTATCCCCTGAGCACCGTAATTGATGGCGCGGTTGGGTTACCCACACCCATATTGATGAGAATCCCGTAATAAGGGGACACGATCTCTGCTCTGACAAGACGTGTCGAAAAACTGCCTCGCGTTATGCGCGGGGCTGGTTGAAGGAAACGGTTCGAATAATCACCAGGCCATGACATAACGTCATGCTGCCAAAACAAGCCAGCAAACTAGATCTGCGAAAATATTATTCTCTCTACGGTGGAATGTGGAACTTATTTTGCAGGGTCGGACACTATCCTCGTATTCAAATTCTTCTGTGATGTATTCGGAGAAGGAACCCGCCTTGCAATGCCGAAGACAATACTGCGCGCCGGACTCATCGTCATTGAAGCCTGGTTCAGGGGCTACTGGGGGAGTCCTGGATTAGGGGGTCTCCGGACAGCCGGACTATCTCCATTGGCCGGACTATTAGACTATGAAGATACAAGAATGAAGACTTCGTCTCGTGTCCGGATGGGACTCTACTTGGCGTGGAAGGCAAGCTAGGCAATACGGATATGGATATCTCCTCCTTTGTAACCGACCTTGTGTAACCCTAACCCTCTCCGGTGTCTATATAAACCGAAGGGTTTTAGTCCGTAGGACAACAACCATAACATACAATCATACCATAGGCTAACTTCTAGGGTTTAGCCTCTCTGATCTCGTGGTAGATCTACTCTTGTACTACCCATATTATCAATATTAATCAAGCAGGACTTAGGGTTTTACCTCCATCAAGAGGGCCCGAACCTGGGTAAAACATTGTGTCCCCTGCCTCTTGTTACCATCTGGCCTAGACGCACAGTTCGGGACCCCCTACCCGAGATCCGCCGGTTTTGACACCGACAGTCACCATCAAAAATAAATATCCGCTACCAAGGATTGATGATCTGTTCGATCAGCTCAGTGGGGCTAAGGTATTCTCAAAAATCGATTTACGGATCGGATATCATCAGCTCAAGATTAAAAAGGAAGATATTCCTAAGACATCATTCACTACTCGGTACGGTCTTTACGAATATACTGTGATGTCCTTTGGTCTCACCAATGCCCCTGCTTTCTTCATGCATATGATGAACAAAGTATTCATGGACTTCCTCGACAAATTCGTGGTAGTCTTCATCGATGACATCCTCATTTACTCCAAGGGTGAAGAAGAGCACAAGGATCACCTCCGAGCAGTGCTACAACGGCTCCGCGACCATCAGCTATATGCCAAGTTTAGTAAATGCAAATTTTGGATCAATAAGGTTGGGTTTCTCGGACATGTACTATCCGCCGAAGGTATAGCCGTGGACCCGAGCAAAGTAAAGGATGTGCTCGATTGGGTACCACCCACGACTGTGATGGGTATCCAGAGTTTCCTCGAATTAGCTGGATACTATCGTCGTTTTATTGAAGGGTTTTCCAAAATTGCTAAACCCATGACGGAGCTGCTCAAAAAGGATAAGTTTAAGTGGACAGAGGATTGTGAGTAGAGTTTTAATGAACTGAAGATACGTCTGACAACCGTACCTTTATTGACTCTTCCAGACATTTGTCGCAGTTTTGATGTGTACTGCGATGCCTCCAGACATGGTATTGGTTGCGTTCTTATGCAAGATAGCAAGGTAGTAGCATATGCATCGCGACAGCTACGACCCCATGAAGGAAATTATCCTACTCATGATTTGGAATTGGCTGCGGTAGTTCATGCATTAAAAATTTGGAGACACTACCTCATTGGAAAAAGGTGCCAGATTTTTACCGACCACAAAAGTCTCAAGTACATGTTCACTCAGCCAGATTTAAATCTTCATCAGCGAAGATGGCTAGAGTTGGTCAAGGATTATGACCTTGGAATAAATTACCATCCAAGCAAGGCAACGTCATTGCTGATGCCCTCAGTCAAAAGCCCGTCAGCTTAAATGCCATATTGGAATCATTGCCTACCGATCTTCAAGAGGAGATGGCTCAGCCTAATTTGGTCATCGTGGATGCTGGTGTCGCTAATATTTTGGAAGTTACCCCCACACATGAGATGGAGATCCGTAAGGCCTAGCCAGCTGACGCCAAGCTGCAAAGACATGCCAAGGACCAGATGGCAAAGCAGGCCCCTGACTTCTCCAAGGACAAATTCGGTACCCTCCGATTCCGTGGACGAATTTGTGTGCCAAATCAACCGGACTTGAAGAAGAAAATCCTGTCAGAAGCACATGAATCCTCATATTCCATTCACCCGGGAGGTACGAAAATGTATGAGGATATCAGACAAATATTCTGGTGGGAGGGAATGAAGAAAGACATTGCCTATTTCGTAGCCTGTTGCGACATATGCAACAAGGTGAAGGCAGAGCATCAGAAGCCAGCCGGACTCCTTCAACCGCTGCCAGTTTCACAATGGAAATGGGATGACGTTTGTATGGATTTCATCACAGGATTGCCTAGGACTCAGTGAGGCAAGGATGCAATCTGGGTTATAGTAGACACTCTAACCAAGGTTGCTCACTTCATCCCGATCAGCACCAGATACAGAGCAAATCAACTCGCACAGCTGTATGTCTCCCGAATAGTCAGTCTGCATGGAGTACCCCGAACTATCACTTCCGACCGAGGTTCCTCGTTTACCTCCTCTTTTTGGTCCCGTCTCCATCAAGCCTTGGGGACACCACTGAAATATAGTATTGCCTATCACCCTCAGACAGATGGACAAACAGAGCGGGTAAATCAAATACTCAAAGATATGTTATGAGCCTGTGTGCTAGCCAAATGAGTTAAATGGGAAGATTGCTTGCCCTATGCCGAGTTCTCTTATCACAATAGTTTCCAGACTAGTCTAAAGATGTCACCATATGAAGCTCTATCTGGCCGTAAGTGCTGCACTACTCTAAATTGGTCCCAAACTGGAGATAGCCGTATCTTCGGAATGGATCTCATGATGGAAGGTGAGAAACAAGTTAGAGAAATCAGA
This sequence comes from Triticum urartu, assembly GCF_003073215.2. Lineage (NCBI taxonomy): Eukaryota > Viridiplantae > Streptophyta > Magnoliopsida > Poales > Poaceae > Triticum > Triticum urartu. The sequence continues at coordinate 202,809,230 of NC_053022.1, read as the reverse complement.
GACAGACTGCAATTGGCCAAATCTCGACAGAAGAGCTATTATGATGCAAAGCATCGACAGGTCAGTTTTGAACCCGGAGAACACGTATACCTCCAAGTCACCCCTATGAAAGGAGTCAAGAGGTTCCAGACTCACGAAAAGCTGACACCCAGATTTATTGGTCCATTCCCGATTATGTCTCGAGTGGGTAAGGTTGTATATCAACTGGAACTACCCCCTGAATTGGCAGACGTACACAACGTGTTCCAAGTTTCGCAATTGAGACGATGCATATCCCCACCTGAGAAAAGGACTGCAATGGCTGAGATAGAATTGGCAAAAGATTAAACTTATGAAGAGAGACCGCTCAAAATTTTGGATCAGATGGAAAGGGTCATTCGCAGTAAAGTTAGAAAATTTTACAAGGTTTAGTGGGAGCATCACACAGAGTCAGAAGCGACTTGGGAGCGGGAAGAATTCCTTAGGGATCAGTATCCAGAGTGGTTTTCCCAAGCAACCGCATCTCGAGGACGAGATTCATTCTAAGTGGGGGAGGTTTGTGACAGCCTGGTTTTTACCCTCTCTAATTTGCTTGATTTTCATTTGAAAATTTTCTAAAACTTGGAGTTCTTGAATCTTTTCATAAGGACTTGAACCCTTGGGCATCCTTGGCTTTCACCCAAGTGCTTCACTTCCCTCCTAAATCATCATTTCACTTCTGATACACCCCAAAATAACCTTTCAAATATTTTTCTTAAATGAAAAATATTCATTTTCTCTCAGAAACCCTAGCCAGATCTGTTTGCTTCAAAGCAACCCTAATTTTTATGGCTCAGAAAAATCTGAGATAATTCACAAATATTCTGTGAACCCTAGGGCACCTTCCCGATGAAAAATATTGCATCACTTTTTGGAATATTTTTACTACAGAAAATATTTTCTGTTATGGACAGAAATGGTGGTTTCTACAACAAATACCATTTTACTTGCTCCATTTGATCTGAACTTTCTTGTGCATCTTTACCTTAGTAACTTATAACTAGCCTCCAAAGCACAACCTCAATCTCCCAACTGTTTGACCATAGTAACTGTTCAATGTTACTGGTCAGAAAGTTAACTGGCTTGTAAAAACCTCTCTACTGCACCTGGATCCAAACCAATTCGTGGTAACACTCAAAACTACCATGAACATCATGTCAGACATCAAGTTTGTGCTTAGGTCGGCCTGATGTCATAGTTCACACGGTGACCACGTTCATCCAGGGGTGTTGGCATGCGTGTCGACGTGCTCTGAGCATCGCCGAGCGCTCTATTCGCGCATGCTCGCTTCCCTCGCCTGCCCGAGCATGCCAAACCGCGCCACCATCTTCGTCTCTAAGCCCTTAACCTCCCCCTGGCGCTCGCCGACGCCGGAGCTCGCCGCAGCGAGCATGGGCAAGGTCCGGCCAGCCCCACAGTGCGGAGCTCACTGTGCTCGTCGCCATCCTCTTGATCTTGTGCTCATTTCCGTTCGCCCACAGTTGTCGCGTGACCTCCGTCGCCTTCTCCCCTTCTCACTGACGTCGCTTGTCGCCAGGCGCCATGGACAGGTGTCCACCGGCGGAGCCCGAAGCCCCCTCGCCGCTCGCCTATAAATAGGGCCACCCCCAGTGTCAGGACCCCGATTCCAAGTCACGTCGATCTAGCCGGTAACACCTCATATCACCTTGCGGCCTCACGCATGGTATTCCCACGGGTGTCGCCTTACCATGGCCCGGGACTGTTTGCGCCTTTTGGCTCACGTATATGATAGTGTCGCTAGCATCCATATGACAGAGAACCCGGGCCGACATGGCTAGTCGTGAACCCAAAGCGGCACCAACCTATGGGGACAGGCATACATGAATCACATCGAGCATGTCGGTCAACAGCATATGAATCCGGGCTGTAGCACTGGGCTAACACGACTCCGGTGAACCCGGGCTGTAGCAGGCTAGGCAGGACTCCGGATGTCCCCGCGTGACATTTCCCCGAAGGGACAGACATAGGAATGAAGTGAAACACATGCCGGCCCGTCAAGTGTCCTGAGCAGTAGTGCTGGGCTAGCAGGACTCCGGTGAACCGGGCTGTAGCGGACTACTATGGCTCATGGAAGCACTAGACTACATTTCCCCATAAGAGAGGCTGCCAAGGATAAACAACTAGATTGTTGGATCCCACACATACCAAGCATTTCAATCATACACACAATATGCTCGATATCTGTAAATACAACATGGCATCACAACATAACTCTATGACTCAAATATTTATTCATTAGGCTCCGAGGAGCGAGATATTACAAACATGGGTCTCATGACCCAACATACAGAGCATACAAGCAACAAGCACATGCGGAAACTTAACCTATCTGAGTACAAACATCTACAAATGAAAAGGGTTGAGAAGCCTGACTATCCACTAGATCCTGCCGAGGGCACAAGATCGTAGTTGAGGTAACAAGCTAGACGTCGAAGTCCACACGGAACTACTAGCAAGACTGACGTCTCTCTACAAAATATAAAATAGGCAAACGTGAGTACAAATGTACCCAGCAAGACTTACATCAGAACTAGCTACATATGCATCGGTATCAATAGGGGGGTTGATGGAGTTTAACTGCAGTAAGCGAGCTTTGACTCGGTGGCTATCTTAAACTATGACTGCAAGTAACTCTTTTGAGGTGGCGCACACGAGTCCATATATTCCCATATCAATACACCACTATGTATCCGCTCCCGTCTCCCTACGAGAACGCCATCCATAGCACTCACGCTTATCTTGCGAGTTTTAGAGTATCCACTTCAAGTTATCTATGAACTGTTATACGCAACCCAGAAGTCCTTTACCGCGGACGCGGCTATTCGAATAGTTTTATACCATGCAGGGGTGTACTTTGTCACACATGTTTCCACCACTTAGCGTCTGCACACGACATGTGCTCGGTAGACTTCAAGCGAAAGCCGACGTGGGTGTAGACCACGACCTGACTAACCGCACAAGTCTCTAGTCCAGGTTTATCGCCTATTCGGGTTCCATCCGCAAGGAAATCCGGCCGGGGTGTCCTCAACGGCCCCAAACAATGTGTATAGGGTCCCGAGACGTCAAACAGGCGCCCGGCATACCCGGCCACAGTGTATCTACCGCATCATAGCCCACCCCTAGGGTCAGCACTACGCACGGCCACCAACACATAACCTACAAACACCAGAAATGCAACTCCTGGACAGAGGACGAGAGGGGTCAATAAGTCGAGCGGGGTCATATTTCAGGGCCCAATGTGTGGTAGTAGCTGTTTCATGGATCACAAACACAGAACTCAGATCCTGAGGACGGTTTCAGTGAGACAACCCACCATGTACTCCTACATGGCCTCTCACCGCTACCTTTACCAAATCATGTTCACACACTTAGCTCGCACAAAGTAGGACATGTTCACACACCTCCGATTCATCCCCGATGAACCAGACCTGACACGACTCTATGCAATAGCAGGCATGACAAACAAGCATGAATGAGTAGGCACATCAGGGCTCAAACAACTCCTACTCATGCTAGTGGGTTTCATCTATTTACTATGGCAATGACAGGTCATGCAGAGGATAAGGGGTTCAACTACCGCAGCAAGTAACAGATGAATCGTTGTTGTCCTAATGCAGTAAAAGAGAGCAAGAGCGAGAGAGTGGGATTGTATCGGAATGAGCAAGGGGTTTTTGCTTGCCTGGCACTTCTGAAGATGATATAGCTCTTCATCGGTGTCATCGAACACGTCGTCGAAACATACGTCTACGGGGGGGGGGGGGGGGGAGGGGGAATACCGGCAACAGAGAAGGAGAGCACAATCAATGCAATGCACAATATGATGCATGATCATGACATGTCAATATGCTGTGTTTTGAGCTAATGCAACTAGCAAGATGTTCAATGGAGTTGGTTTGAACTCTAGGTTCAATTCAAACTCCATATGTGAGGGTTTAAATGCCATTTATGTGATTTGGCCTAAACAGCAGCCATAATTTGTTCTAACATGCATGAAAATGGTACAGATGGATAGATTGGATTTTTCTGATCATTTTTCATATATAATTTATTTCATTTGGAGTTACGGTTGAAATTCTATGATTTTTAGAAGCTTTGGGTATTTTCTGAAAATAAATAAATCATTTCTGACTTATTTAAAATCCCAGAAACATATACCGCGTCAGCATGACGTCGGGGTGACATCAGCAGGTCAAAGGCGTCGACCAGGTCAAACCTGACCAGTGGGACCCACTGGTCAGTGACCCAGTCAACTAACTAAGTTAGTTAGCCCTAACTAACTGGGCTGGGCCCACTGGTCAGCGACTAACCTAACTAACCTAAATAGGATTAGCCCTAACTAACTTAGTTAGCCGGGCGGGGCCCGCATGTCAGTAGCTAAGCTAAATTAGCTAGGTTTAGTTAATCCTAATCTAGGTTAGTTAACAGGGCGGCCCCACCTGTCATTGAGCTAGGGGAGGTCAAACCCCTTGGTCAACTGGGGCGGCGTCGTTTGGCACGTTGGCGCGACCAAATGGGCATCAGAGCGGCGCCGGCGACGAGCCCGAGAGGCGTTGAGCTCGGTCAGCAAGGAGTCGGGGGTTTGAGCTTGAAATAATGGCGGGGAGGAGGGGGATTCGGAGCAGGAGCTCACTGTGGTCACGTAGAGCAGCTTGCTGGGCTCGGGGACGGGTTGGTGACGGCGTGCGGTCACCGGCGATCTCGGTGGACCGAGGTTGAAGGAGACGGCGTGGCCAGCGTTTTAGGGCTTCCGGCGTCACGCGGCTCGATGAGGAGGAAGAGGGGGTCGGGGCGGAGCACGGGGACACGTCGGAGAGGTGCGGGGGAGGCGGTGGCTGCGTCTACGGCGAGCGGCGGCGACAGGCGTACTCGGGTGCGTGCGAGAGAGAGAGAGAGAACAAAGGAGGGGATGAGCTCGAGGGAGTGAGCGAGAGGGGCCAGGGGGTGCGTGGCGACGTCCTGGGCGTCGGGGCAGCGACGGGAAGCAGGACGTGGCCAGGCGTGTCGGCCGGCGCATCGGGCACACACCCTCCTGCCTACTGGCAGGAGGTTGAAGACGGTGGCGGCTGTGGTGGTGGGCTGGGCTGACTTTGCCAGCTGGGCTGCTACAGTGGTGGGCCGGCCTCTCTGGTGGGCTACACAGGTGAGGCCACGTCAGCTCTCTCCGTCTTTCTATTTCTCTTACTGTTTTCTATTTTTATACCTCTATTTTGATTTAGTTTCTAAACCAAATCATTTTTGTAGCTTCTGAAAATTATCATGTGGCCAGATACAACATATTCAGAGCCACTCACAAGTTTTCAGAATTATTGGAGTTATAAAAGTATTTGTAGGAATTTATATCTCCTATTCAAATAAGTATTGACTTAATTCAAAGACCCAAATAAATATTTCTGTGATTCCAAAAATATTGGTTTGAATTTTACCTCCTGCCAATATTTTCAGAAATGAACAGGAATATTTTCTTGGGTTTATTTGAAGCAATTTTTTAATGTTGATCATTTTTAGAAATGATTTCCGAGGCTTTCCACATTCCCCAATTCAACTTTCATAATTTTAAACATGATGCAAGAAGATTGATGCAAGGACAAGCAGTGACTAGCTAGGGATGTGACAACTCACCCCCACTATACAAGAATCTCGTCCCGAGATTCAAGACGTGAGGTAAGGTAAAAGGTGGTCACAAAACTATCACAATCCTCATGATCGATTTGCCCTTCTGGTATTTGTTGATACATTGCATCATAATGATCTTGATGTCTTTGTTTTCGAGATCTTCATTGAACACGATGACGATGGAAGGAAACTCTACAGGATTGATCTTCTCGAAGATCAAGCTATTCAAGATCAACTCGCGGAATGAGACGTTGAGCATCTCTTGAGCTGAGAGGCTAAACACACCTTAAAAAGGACGGAAGAAACAATTGACGAGGGTTTCAAAGTAGCGAGGAAAAATTGCCATGATTCCATAATGGGGCACCTCAGGTAAGGTGACTCGTAGAATTATTCCCTTAAGTGGCAAAAAGAATTACTTTTGATTCAGAGATCATTGAAACTCTTTATACCAGCCTAAGGAAATTCACAACAATCGTTTGGCGGAGTAAGAAGGGATGGCATACCCAAGCTAGAATGGATGATGTGGACTACCTTGTTGAAGACAACGCAATGGATGATTTTTCTTATCATCAGAAATGGATAGGACCCATGGTAGTACCGCTGTTGAAGATGATCCTGACCGGGAATTACCGAGAAGGTAGTCCAAGATAGAATGGCACAACGGCGGTTGCAAGCTGGGAACAAAATGCATATGTTGGGAATGATTTTAGTAACTGGGGATAAACTCAACAGTAGAGAGTGATTCCACTGTTTGAATGGTTCTAGCATAATCGAGGAAACCGAGAGCACAACGACCCCTGAGGAACAACTTCTAGAATAAGTTGCACTAAATCCTCATGGAGAAGGTGGTCAAATAGCTCAATCAAGATACTACAACGATAGATCTTCCAGCTAGGTGTGTCGGCCAGAACATCAACCTTGTCGGGACCTACATCGTAAATCTTGGAATAGCTCCAACCATCATATCTGCCTGAGACTCAGATCTGGTTGGTAACGGGATATTTCAGACAACATGTCCGGAAAGAAAGTTTGCAACACAAACCGACGAGACGATGTTGCAAGATTCTCGGGAATTGAACTACGATAGTAAACTCCAAAACATGTGCTGGTTCTGCTACATATATGTGAACACGTTGTCCAAGACAAGCATGACCATGTAGAAGTCTTACAACAAAACACTACCAAGTTTAGGTGGGGAACCGTCATCGAGGATGTCGAAGTCCTTGTATAAGTCTTGCTCTTAAGACGGAACTTCTTCTCCTTGGACAAACCAATCAGTGGCTTGGTGTGCTAGGAACACATATGGAGTGGAGGTAATTAATCTACCAAACCATAGAATACTTCGCATGTATGCATGAATGATTTGGGACGATTCCAAGCGAAGCAAAACAAACCTTTCTCAAATTCATGGCGGCAACTTACACCAAATGCATGTGAACCAGAGAAGGCCACTTCTTTCATCCAACATATGCTTCATGAACGAGACACGAAGGCATTGCTTAGAAGTTTTCAACACTAGGTTGATGTCCAACATGAATCATGGGGGAAACAAAATGTTGCTGATGGGCTCAACAACAACTCATCGAAATTTCCATATCACTGGACTTCCACCATCATGTGAACACGGTGATAGCATTGGTCAGACCAAAGGATGTAATGGTGTATGCTCGAGGGATCAACCATGAGTAAGACAACATTACGAACATCGTTGGTTCTGATTTGACTTGACGATAGCCCATACTCAAGTCAAAGTTTTGACAAGACAATAGATCCAACAACTGATCACGAGGACCAATTGGTGAAGATATCATCTTTCTTCAACACACACACAAACAAAAAGATATCCCTTAACATGAACTAAGTCAGACAAGCTTTTATCTTCCAACTCTCCAAGTTGTTGTTTAGCTCAACCAACTAGCTCAGGGATATCCAACATAGATTCTTGGAGAATGGGTCGTTTAGAAAAGAACCAACATGATCACGAACTCAACATAGCGGTCAGATGACAACCTGGTAATACTTCCGAGAGGATATTCAGAACATCATGAACCACCTATATGTTACTAAGCTCGAGAACAATCTTGCTTTTTAGGGCAAGACGATATGATCAAATGAGCGAGGATTTGACAAAATCCTAACTCATCAATCGAAGAGTGCACCAGAAACAAGGACTAGGTAGCACAGTTTATCTTAGAATGATGATTCGATAACCAACATGCTAAGAATGAAATTATTGTCCTTTAACTACCAAGCAACGAAGTTGCTAGGAGTATAGATTTCACCCATCACGATTCACTTGTCGGATAACATGGGGACCAAGGAATGAACAATGATGGCAAGAAGTATCACTGTATCAAGAGTTCATAGGATGGTGTGGAATTTCCATGACATTCTTGACACAAAGATGGTAATACTCCAAGATAGAACAGAATCAAAAGCTCGATTGGCATTTGATTTGCGGATTACAGCTGCTTTGACCCAATCCTGGATATGGATGAGGTACTGAAGTCTGTTTCTCCTAGTCATTCTGGAATAGAATGGCTTGACGAACTACAAGAGTAATAGGCATCGATAACACGAGTGCACGACTACTCCTGACTACAAATTGATAGACGGAGGTCAAAAAAAACAACTAATGAGGGACAACTCAAAGAACATATGATTTTCTGAGTTGTGGATGCATGGATTAGTATGTCGAGCAAGCTCAACATTTCTTCCGGATAACCCATGCAGAAAGGTAGAACTGGCAGATTCACAATGTAGATCGAAGAACTCATCAAGAGCACTCTGATTGTGATCTTTTGATCCAACAAACTTCTGCCATAAGTGGTTCATAGTATTTGGAAGAAGGAAATACCACGGACCTCGAGGACTAGTGCAAAGGTTAATAATAACCTAAAGGAACGAGCAAACACTATCAACATGAAGTAAGTAGGGTGAATCTCGGGTTCAAAAAACTAGAAATAGAATGCCTACTACTAAATGGCATCAGAGAATGCTTTCGAGAATGGTGGCCAGAATCAGCACACCGGAAACACAAAACATACCTAGATTACTAGGTGACTCCCTAAAACACCTAGGGTCATAATAATAGCTCCAACATATATGTCGAGGCAATAGAGTACCTCAATTCACCGATTAGTTTGGTTAAACTGGCCCAAAGGAACGTCGGTAACGGGAGGTAGGGATTTGCAAATGCATCAGACTAGTTAGGAACCTAGGATGACTCGGACAACATAACATCTGTAAATGCTCAAAAGATTTGAGACATCCTGCAAAAATGGTGGCATAACCACTCAACAACACAATATCAAGGTTCTGAGATCAACTGTCAACATACGGAAGTAGTAGGAACGGAACTGAGGCTTGAAACTATCAATTCTATAAGTCTATGGATTAGTAGCACGTCATCCTGATAGATAGATGAGAAGGCCTAATTCTTAATCCCCGTAGAAAAGAAGAGGTTGACTCAGATCAGAAGGGCATAGGGTAAAGGAGTAAAAAGAGCCTTACGTTCCCTTCCACAATCAATTCCCTAACATAACTAAAGCATTTCTAGACTCGACTTAGACCAGTTTGGCTTGGTAATCCTACAGGCAGTCAGGCTCTGATACCAAAGCTGTCAAGACCCCGATTCCAAGTCACATCGATCTAGCCGGTAACACCTCATATGACCTTGCGGCCTCACGCACAGTATTCCCACGGGTGTCGCCTTACCATGGCCCGGGACCGTTTGCGCCTTTTGGCTCACGTATATGATAGTGTCGCTAGCATCCATATGACAGAGAACCTGGGCCGACATGGCTAGTCGTGAACCCAAAGCGGCACCAACCTATGGGGACAGGCATACATGAATCACATTGAGCATGTCGGTCAATAGCGTGTGAATCCGGGCTGTAGCACTGGGCTAACAGGACTCCGGTGAACCCGGGCTGTAGCAGGATAGGCAGGACTCCGGATGTCACCGCGTGACATTTCCCCGAAGGGACAGACATAGGAATGAAGTGAAACACATGCCGGCCAGTCAAGTGTCCTGAGCAGTAGTGCTGGTCTAGCAGGACCCGGTGAACCGGGCTATAGCGGACTACTATGGCTCATGGAAGCACTAGACTACATTTCCCCATAAGAGAGGCTGCCAAGGATAAAAAACTAGATTGCTGGATCCCACACATACCAAGCATTTCAATCATACACACAATATGCTCGATATGTGTAAATACAACATGGCATCACAACATAACTCTACGACTCAAATATTTATTCATTAGGCTCCGAGGAGCGAGATATTACAAACATGGGTCTCATGACCCAACATACAAAGCATACAAGCAACAAGCACATGCGGAAACTTAACCTGTCTGAGTACAGACATCTACAAATGAAAAGGGCTGAGAAGCCTGACTATCCACTAGATCCTGCCGAGGGCACAAGATCGTAGCTGAGGTAACAAGCTAGACGTCGAAGTCCACACGGAACTACTAGCGAGACTGATGTCTCTCTGCAAAATATAAAATAGGCAAACGTGAGTACAAATGTACCCAGCAAGACTTACATCAGAACTAGCTACATATGCATCGGTATCAACAGGGGGGTTGGTGGAGTTTAACTGCAGCAAGCCAGCTTTGACTCAGTGGTTATCTTAAACTACGACTGCAAGTAACTCTTTTGAGGTGGCGCACACGAGTCCACATATTCCCATATCAATACACCACTATGGATCCGCTCCCGTCTCCCTACGAGAACGCCATCCATAGCACTCACGCTTTTGTTGCGAGTTTTAGAGTATCCACTTCAAGTTATCTATGAACTGTTATAGGCAACCCAAAAGTCCTTTACCGCGGACGCGGCTATTCGAATAGTTTTATACCCTGCAGGGGTGTACTTCATCACACATGTTTCCACCACTTAGCGTCTGCACACGACATGTGCTCGGCAGACTTCAAGCGAAAGCCGGCGTGGGTGTATACCACGACATGACTAACCGCACAAGTCTTTAGTCCAGGTTTATCGCCTATTCGGGTTCCATCCACAAGGAAATCCGGCCGGGGTGTCCTCAACGGCCCCAAACGATGTGTACACGGTCCCGAGACGCCAAACGGGCGCCCGGCATACCCGACCACAGTGTATCTACCACATCATAGCCCACCCCTAGGGTCAGCGCTACGCACGGCCGCCAACACATAACCTACAAACACTAGAAACTAGTTGCAACTCCTGGACAAAGGATGAGAGGGGTCAATAAGTCGAGCAGGGTCATATTTCAGGGCCCAATGTGTGGTAGTAGCTGTTTCATGGATCACAAACACAGAACTCAGTTCCTGAGGACGGTTTCAGTGAGACAACCCACCATGTACTCCTACATGACCTCTCACCGCTACCTTTACCAAATCGTGTTCACACACTTAGCTCACACAGTAGGACATGTTCACACACCTCCGATTCATCCCCGATGAACCAGACCTGACACGACTCTATGAAATAGAAGGCATGACAAACAAGCATGAATGAGTAGGCACATCACGGCTCAAACAACTCCTACTCATGCTAGTGGGTTTCATCTATCTACTGTGGCAATGACAGGTCATGCAAAGGATAAGGGGTTCAACTACCGCAACAAGTAACGGATGAATCGTTGTTGTCCTAATGCAGTAAAAGAGAGTAGGAGCGAGAGTGTGGGATTGTATTGGAATGAGCAAGGGGGTTTTGCTTGCCTGGCACTTCTGAAGATGATATAGCTCTTCATCGGTGTCATCGAACACGTCGTCGAAACATACGTCTACCAGGGGGGACAAATACCGGCAACAGAGAAGGAGAGCACAATCAATGCAACGCACAATATGATGCATGATCATGACATGTCAATATGCTGTGTTTTGAGCTAATGCAACTAGCAACATGTTCAATGGAGTTGGTTTGAACCCTAGGTTCAATTCAAACTCCATATGTGAGGGTTTAAATGCAATTTATATGATTTGGCCTAAACAGCAGCCATAAGTTGTTCTAACATGCATGAAAATGGTACAGATGGATAGATTGGATTTTTTTGATCATTTTTCATATATAATTTATTTCATTTGGAGTTACGGTTGAATTTCTATGATTTTTAGAAGTTTTGGGTATTTTCTAAAAATAAATAAATCATTTCTGACTTATTTAAAATCCCAGAAGCATATACTGCATCAGCATGACGTCGGGGTGATGTCAGCAGGTCAAAGGCGTCGACCAGGTCAAACCTGACCAGTGGGACCCACTGGTCAGTGACCCAGTCAACTAACTAAGTTAGTTAGCCCTAACTAACTAGGCTGGGCCCACTGGTCAGCGACTAACCTAACTAACCTAAATAGGATTAGCCCTAACTAACTTAGTTAGCCGGGCGGGGCCCGCATGTCAGTAGCTAAGCTAAATTAGCTAGGTTTAGTTAATCCTAATCTAGGTTAGTTAGCAGGGCGGCCCCACCTGTCATTGAGCCAGGGGAGGTCAAACCCCTTGGTCAACTGGGGCTAACGCACCGACGTTTAGCCGCCGACAGCAGCAGACGCGGCGGAGGCCGCGGGATTTGCACTCCGGCAACCAGAATGATGGCGGAGGCCATCTACGTGAAGCTGGGGAGCTGCCGCATCCAGTGGTGCAAGTTGCTGGACACGGGGACGCCGTAAACGACGCCGGCGAGCTCGACAGCAGTGGCCGGAGTTCGGCTGTGCACGGGAAAGCGGCTGCAGCGAGCAAACACGCAAACTAAAGCGCGGGCAAGGCACTACGCGATGCGGCAGCGTCGTTTGGCATGTTCGCACGATCAAATGGGCATCGGAGCGGCGCCAGCGACGAGCCCGAGCGGCGTTGAGCTCGGTCAGCAAGGAGTCGGTGGTTTGAGCTTGAAATAATGGCGGGGAGGAGTGGGATTCGGAGCAGGAGCTCACTGGGGTCACGTAGAGCAGCTCGGTGGGATCGGGGATGGGTTGGTGACGGCATGCGGTCGCCGGCGATCTCGGCGGACCGAGGTTGAAGGAGACGGCGTGGCCAGCGTTTTAGGGCTTCCGGTGTCACGCGGCTCGTTGAGGAGGAAGAGGGGGTCGGGGCGGAGCACAGGGACACGTCGAAGAGGTGCGGGGGAGGCGGTGGCTGCGTCTACGGCGAGCGGCGGCGACGGGCGTACTCGGGTGCGTGTGAGAGAGAGAAGAGAGGAGGAGGATGAGCTCGAGGGAGTGAGCGAGAGGGGCCAGGGGGTGCTTGGCGACGTCCTGGGCGTCGGGGCAGCGACGGGAAGCAGGACGTGGCCAGGCGCGTGGGCGGGTGCGTCGGGCACACGCCCTCCTGCCTACTGGCAGGAGGTTGAAGACGGTGGCGGCCGTGGTGGTGGGCTGGGCTGACTTTGCCTAGCTGGGCTGCTACATTGGTGGGCCGGCCTCTCTGGTGGGCTACACAGGTGAGGCCAGGTCAGCTCTCTCTGTCTTTCTATTTCTCTTACTGTTTTCTATTTTTATTCCTCTGTTTTGATTTAGTTTCTAAACCAAATCATTTTTGTAGCTTCTGAAAATTATCATGTGGCCTGATACAACATATTTAGAGCCACTCACAAGTTTTCAGAATTATTGGAGTTATAAAAGTATTTATAGGAATTTATATCTCCAATTCAAATAAGTATTGACTTAATTAAAAGACCCAAATAAACATTTCTGTTATTCCAAAAATATTGGTTTGAATTTTACCTCTTGCCAATATTTTCAGAAATGAACAGGAACATTTTCTTGGGTTTATTTGAAGCAATTTTTTAATGTTGATCATTTTTAGAAATGATTTCTCAGGCTTTCCACTTTCCCCAATTCAACTTTCATAATTTTAAACATGATACAAGAAGATTGATGCAAGGACAAGAAGTGACTAGCTAGGGATGTGACACCCAGCCTCCTCGAGCACCATCCAACACTCCCACACACTCCACGACTGCGTAGGAAGCCGTAGCCCGGCCGGGAAGGCCTCGGGCCGCCGTCCCCGAGCTCGAGCTCGTCGGCGATCCCCTCTAGTCGCCGTGGAAGCTCTAGCCTCTCCCAGGCCAGGGCAACCCCTCCAGGGCTTCCACCTCTGTCCGGTGAGGCCGTCTCGCCTGCTTGGAGCCCCTGGAGTGGCCTCCGTTCGCCGTCTTCCTCAACTCCGGCAACCTCCGCGTTCTGCCTCCACTTGCGAGCTTGTTTCCGATGCCGTCCGACAACCCCTAGCTACGCTACCTGTATGGGCAGGTGCGCCATCGTCCCCTCTCTAAATCCCTCCCTCTCATTTGGGTCAAGAAGCCCTCGTTGCCGGCGAGAGCTCCGACGAAGCTGCGGCCTTCTCTGTTTCTTTCTCCCCCTCCCCCACCTGACCAGCGGGGCCCGCTAGTTAGCCACTCTATATGCGCGCGAAGCGGTACGAGTGGTGGCGCCTTGAGGTTTTACGCCTTCGACGTCACCCCCACCCCTCAACTGTTTATTTAAATTCAAAATCATTTATATTCCAGAGAACTTCAAACAGTTATAACTCTTCAACCATAAGTCCAAATGAATTGATTCTTTTTGCATTGTGTTCTTTGAAAAGTAATCTAGCAGCTCACCAAATATGATATTTTTCTGAGCTGTTTAGAATTTCTGGTGATTTTCAGAAGTATTCTTGATATTTGCCTTTTGTGTTTAAATTTATTTTCAAAGGGTGAGGCTTGTCTTGAGGATCACCAGAAGGCTTGTGAACCTCATCTGCACTAAGGCAAGCCACAGCAACATTTTCATGGTGTCATTTCAATATTTGTGATTTTCTTACTTGAATGAAAATATTAATCCATGCATTTAAATAATTATTGTGTTGTTTGTATTCGGTTATATATTGGTTAGTTGTTATGCTTGATTTACAGAATGATTAAAACTAGTTTAGTGGGTAAAGCAAGTTAAGGTTTATTTGTGGTGATGTTAGAAATGAGTTTGTTATGCATGTTAGAAACTATTTAAAGCTAGTTCTTGCCTACATAAATTGATAAAATTGCTATAAAATATTTTGTTAAATACTTGTTTAATCATTTTACTTGTCTTACAGAATGCTTGAACCCAACTTAGTTGATACAGAAATTAAGAGTTGTTGATAGTGAAATCTTTTGTCAAGCATATGGGAAATTTATCGGAGTTACTTTCTTGCGTGAGAAATTAATAAAACTTGTTGCAAAAATATTTTGGTTAAGTTGTGAGTCATTTTGAGCAGTAAAGTGATATGAGTTGCTCATGTTTATGCTTGGTGTGTATATGGATGACCTCGGTCATTTTTATTATGTGATGCATGTGTAGTTTTGCATTTCATGGCATGCTATGACACCGGTCATTTTCATTTTGAAGTTGAACCTGAATATAACTCAACTTGAATATACCGTTGACTGGGTCATGGTGCCGCTGAATCGAGTTTCTTTCCCAGTGCAACCACATTTGCCTTTTTGGGAAGGCCTTGATTCGGTCCATTGACATGGCCTCTGGTCGGTGCCTCCAACTAGGGAAGGTTATGCCGTGCTTGCCCTGGTCCGGTAAGCAGGCATAATCTTGTGTGCTCATTGATGAGATTATGGTACCGAGTCCCCGAGTGGGAGTGTTTTGACCACGACGGTGGTCGAGGTGTCTTTGGTAGACACGGGGCCACCCAGGACCAGCCCGTTGGGGAGTGGGTCGGAGGGCCTAGGAGAGTGCCGTGGCAATGGAAGGGTTTTGTCGGAATGCCAGGCCATGGGTTCCGTGGTGTGGGTACAGTGTGCTACCTCTGCAGAGTGTATAATCTATCGATAGCCGAGTCCACGGTTATGGACACCTCGTAGTAGGTCCCACAATGAGTCAACATTTAATAAAAATTGCACCCTAAGCTATGAACTTTGCATTGGTGATGGATGGCAGAAAGACCATTGAGGCATTTGGGACCAGATGATGGTCGTGGTTGTGATCGCCGTAAGGATCACGGGTTGTTCTTATGAAAGACCACGTTGGTGGTGTGTTTGTGATCCAGGGATGATCACAACTGGTAAGCTGTCCCGAGGGACGTTCGAGCATGATCACAACATGTTGACATATAGTGTTGCATTATTAATAATTGGTTAAATATCATGATATTGTTTTCCATTATGATTACGCCTGTTGTGAGCTTGCAAGTACATTCAATGTACTGACCTGGCGTGTCATGCCAGATTTCAGGAAAGTATCGTTGGAGAGGAGCGCTGTTCGAGTCTAGATCGTGTCCACATCGGTGTCCCTGTGATATGGAGCTTCCGCCATGACGTTATTCCGCTGCCATGTAGTTGTTTGGATCGAGGCCCCTTTATGTTCACTAAATAATGTACATATTGTTCAGCCGCACCGGGTGTGCCGCTTGGCCTCGACAGCTGTTGTAATGTAATCTCTGTTCCGCTAGCATCAATAAAGCGTTTTTCTGTACCAAGATGTTGCATGTTGCCAGAAGACATGGTCTCTGGGCTGGCAATGCATGGCAAACCGGTCACTCTGAGCCGGGGTGCCACACTAAACCAATCTCCTGAGGTTACTGACGATGCCGGAATCACGGTCAGCCTGACCCCGAAGGTCTATTCATGCAAGCAATCAAAGAACGAGCAAGAATATGATAAAGCAATCTGAATATTGCAAATATATATGAAGTATTGATAATGGTGGGGATCCATAAGCGGTCTTGGTCTGGTCGTTGGACACAAAAGAAGTACACGAAGTTGTAATGGCTAACTTTTAACTAAACAAATCCCCCAGCAAAAAGCTACTAGATGGATCTACTTATATAGGAGCAAGGGGTGGCGGCCAAGCAGGTGAGAGGACGTCCCAAGGCAGCCTAAAACTAACCCTAGGTCATACCAGGCTCATGGGCCCAAGTGGAGGTGGTGCAACACCTTTGGACTTGTTGTTTGACTCGGATTCTGCTGCAGTGTCAGATTGTTTCATCGATATCTCAATGTTCCGGACGAATTTGAAGGTGATTCCAATTGGGTTGGAAAGAGCACGAAATCTACTTTCCAAAAAAAAGAATCACCCAATTTGGAGTCCATATGAAAAAGTTGTTGACGTTTTGAGTCAGGTATGTCTATGCAGTCCCAATCTGAATCCAGAACGTGAGAGACTTGGACTCTATCTTCTCTTGGCCCAAAAGTGACGTGAGAGGACTATTTGAACAGAACCTAAACTTCTCCTTTTCCCTTATCTTCATATGTGGATTGTACAAATGTCCCATACACCTACAATTAGACAAAACACAAAAGTGTTTGAAGTATTTTTGTTCGGGATAACATAAATAGATTATTGAATAGTTTGCACTAGAAATCACCTGACAAATATGCATGTATGCAATATTTTTGGTCTTATCCAAGGTAGTCATATCCTCATCAAGTGAAGTGTTTCATACCCTTCCTCAAAATAAATTGGAACTTAATATTGCCTTCTTTCATATCAATCACGGCACCGATAGTGCGTAAAGACGGTCTACCAAGAATAATTGGACAAGACGGGTTGCGATCAATATCAAGAACAATAAAATCTATGGGCACATAATTCCTATTTGCAAGAATAAGAACATCATTCATTTTTCCCATATGCTTTTTAATAGTAGAATCTACCAAGTGCAAGCTTAAAGAACATTCTTCAAGATCCGTAAGACCAAGCACATCACATAAAGATTTCGGAATTGTAGAAACACTAGCACCCAAGTCACACAAAGCAAAACATTCATAATTTTTAATCTTTACTTTGATAGTGGGTTCCCATTCATCATGTAATTTTCTAGGAATTGAAACTTCTAATTCCAATTTTTCTTGAAAAGCTTTCATCATAGAATCAACAATATGTTTAGTAAAAGATTTATTTTGTTCATAAGCATGGGGTGAATTTATCATGGATTGCAATAAAGAAATACAATCAATCAAACAGCAACTATCATAATTAAAGTCTTTGTAATCCAAAAGAGTGGGCACATCACTAGCTAAAGTTTTAACCTCTTCAAACCCACTTTTATCAATTTTCTCAACAAAATTTTCACCCTCCGAAATATCGGGATGCCTTCTAGCTAAAGTTGAATCTTCTCCAGTCTATTTTTCATCAATCTTAACTTTACTAAACAAAGAATCAATAAAAGAAACACCAATCATTTTAAGGTCTTCATCACATTTATCTTCTAACGAGATTGGTTTAGCGGCCATTTGATTTATTAAGGTGGCATGTGCATCAGATATTTTTCCTAGCAAACTTTCAGCAAAAGCATACTTAGATTGGAGTTTGCAGACTTCTCTACTAATATCATCAAGTTGTTTTGTGATAGCATCCAGCAGAATGGAGTGTTCCTTAAGTTCTTGAATAAAATACCTATTATGCTCAAATTGTGTAGTCATATATTCCTTAGTTCTTTTCTCCATTTCAAGCAAAATATTTGGCTAAGGAATGATATCATCTTTGAGGCATCATGACTACGCAAACAAGAACGCACGAAATAACAGATCCGGCAAGAAAACGGCGAACAGAAAAGAGAGGCGAATAAAACGGCAAATTTTTGTGAAGTGGGGCAGAGGAAAAGGAGAGGCAAATGGCAAATAATGTAAATTGCAAGGAGATGAGATTTGTGATTAGGAACCTGGTATATGTTGAAGATCCTCCCCGGCAACGGTGCCAAAAATTCCTTTTGATGTCGCTTGAAGCTATGTCGGTATTTCCCCAAAGAGGAAGGGATGATGTAGCACAACAGCGGTAGGTATTTCCCTCAGATATGAAACCAAGGTTATCGAACCAGTATGAGAACCAAGCAACACAATGTAAACAGCCCCTGCACACGAATAACAACCACAACCTGACGTGTTAAAGGGGTTGTCAATCCATTTCGGGTAACGGCGCCAGAAATTGGCAAATGGGCGGGATAAAGTTGTAATAGATTGAATAAATAGATCGCAAATAAAATAAAGTGCAGCAAAGTATTTTTGTATGTTTGGGATTAATAGATCTAAAAAATAAATACAAATAAAAGTAGATCACAATGGCAAATATACGAGAAGGAGACCCGAGGGCCGTAGTTTCACTAGGGGCTTCTCTCGAGAAAAATAGCAAATGGTGGGTGAACAAATTACTGTTGAGCAATTGATAGAACTTCAAATACTCATGATGATATCAAGGCAATAATAATTACATGGGCATCACGTCCAAGATTAGTAGACCGACTCTTGCCTGCATCTACTACTATTACTCCACACATCGACCGCTATCTAGCATGCATCTAGTGTATTAAGTTCATGGAGAAACGGAGTAATGCAATAAGAACGATGAAATGATGTAGACAAGATCTATCTATGTAGAGATAGACCCCATCATTTTATCCTTAGTAGCAACGATACATACGTGTCGGTTCCCCTTCTGTCACTCAGATGAAGCACCGTAAGATCGAACCCACTACAAAGTACCTCTTCCCATTACAAGATAAATAGAACAAGTTGGCCAAATGAAACCTAAATATCGGAGAAGAAATACGAGGCTATAAGAAATCAAGCATAAAAGAGATCAAAGAAACTCAAATGCTTTCATGGATATAAAAATATAGATCTGATCATAAACTCAAAGTTCATCGATCGCAACAAACACAACGCAAAAGAGTTACATCATACGGATCTCCAAGAGACCATTGTATTAAGAATCAGGAGAGAGAGAGGAAGCCATCTAGATACTAACTACGGACCCAAAGGTTGTCAGATTTCGGGTTCTGGCAGACCCTTGAGGTTCGAACACTGGGGTGCGCGTGGAGATTTCGCCTCCTACCTACCTGCACCCCTCCGCCTCGCTAAGATCTAAGCTATGGAAAGGACAGCACAAGAGACACAGGGTTTATACTGGTTCGGGCCACCGTTGTGGTGTAACACCCTACTCCAGTGTGTGGTGTGGTGGATTGCCTCTTGGGCTGATGATGATGAGCAACACAAGGAAGAACAGCCTCGCGAGGGTCTGTTCTTGGCTGGAGCGATGAACTGCTAGGAGGAGTTCAGTCACCCTTCTCTCTCTCTCTCTCTCTCTCTCGATTCTCTCTCCGATTCGATCTCTTCTTGTTCCAGGGTTGGCCGATTCTAGCTCCTTCTCGATCACTTCGTCCCTTCCTAACCTGGGGGTGGCTAGTCCTATTTATAGAGGCCCTGGTCCTCTTCCCAAATATCAAGCGGGGAGGGAGCCAACAATGGCGGGCTAATTTGAAGGGGGACAGCTAGTACCAGCTATCCTAACAAAAGTAGTCTTCGCCTGCACAAAGCTCTGGCGGTGACGCCGTCTTGGGCTCCACGATGACCTCCGTCTTGCAGTCCTCCTGGTCTTGGTCTTGTTGCACCGAAATGGCAACCTTTGCCTGATGCCTCGGTACTCCACGGCTGCGCTTGCTCCCTTTGCACCAAAGAGGAAAGGAGGACGCTGCGCGGATGGCGCCCGCCTGGCGCCTTTGGTCATCATGGCTTGCGTCACGGGCACCTCGTGAGGTACCCCGCCTTGATCTCTCCGCCTCCTCGCGAGCCAGCCTGATGAGGCCGTGCCTGAGGAAGCTCCGCGTCATCCCCCCCCCCCCCCCCCCGCGAGGCTTGTCCCCTCACGAGGGTCTTGAGTCTGTGTTGATGAAGATGGGCCGTGCTGGGCCCCCCTTGAGCCACGCCGCAGGCCGCAGGCAGGCAAGTCTGGGGACCCCCGTTCCCAGAACACCAACAGTAGCCCTCGGGCCCAAGGCGCGCCCGGACTTGGCCGTGCAAGGAGGCGGAAGGGCAAGAGCGAAGCGTCGCGGGCCCTAACAGCCTGCGGCCTTGGGCGCCGCGTGGCGGTTGCTTGGACGTGAGCGCCTCAGCAACCGTGCGAGTTGATAAAGGAGTGGCATCTGCCTGGGCTTTGTTTTCTGCTTTCTCCCGTTGCTGCTCAAATCCCCTTTCTTGCGCCTCTCCTTCCTTCCTCCAAAATTTCCAGATCTACTCCGACCGCGTGACCTAGGAAGCCATGGCGCCTCGTCAGTCCCCGTCCGTAGCTTGGTACTCGTCTACCCTGGACTCGCTGAACGTGTCGGAGGCGAGCCTCTCCCGGTTGCACCGGATGGCGGCGGCGCGGGGCCCCGACGGGGCGAAGGTGTTCAAGGCCGGCTCCGCAACCCCTGAGGGCCAAGGGAGCACCTTCTATCCGTTCTTTGTAAGCGCCATTGCTGCTGGCCTGGTGCCTCCCTTCTCCGAGTTCTTCTTCTCTGTCCTCCGCCATTATAATGTACAGGCTCTACACCTCCACCCCAACTCCGTCCTTCTCCTGGAAATCTTTGCCTATTACTGTGAGGCTCACGTAGGGGTGCAGCCCTCAGTGGCCTTGCTGCGCCACTACTTCTACCTCCAGACCTCTCGCGGTCCTGCTTCTGCGTACGCGAGCTTCATCACGTACGGTGGCGCCATTGCCATTTTGAACCCCAGGAAAAGGATTGAGGGCTTCAGGAGCAAGTGGGTCTTGGCGGATGCTGGGCGCATCCACCCTCGGCTGATCTTGCCCACGGAGCAACCCATGAGCTCCAGCGATTGGGGTCGAGCGGAGCTCGTGGACCCCCGCGCGAAGCTGGTGTTGGAGAACATGGACACGGATGTGAGGCCGGCCAACATGGTGGCGGCCAAGCTGACTGGCGCGTCGCTGCTAAGGGAATTCCTGGAGCACCAGCTGGCTCCTCTTAGGCAGTACTCACTTCCGATGTGGAGGCCCCATCCGAGCCCCGCGGCCTTGGCCGACGGAGATCTATCAGCGGTCCTCCAATCTCTGGTCGGGGGCGATGTGGTGAGGTTGGAGGGCGCTCCTACGCCCTTGTTCCTCCGCGACGACTGGGAGCAGGCAGTGGATTCCATGCCTGTCTTCAACAGGGACGGGCCCGTGCCCATGCAAACTCCCGAGGAACCGGTGGACGTGCCCTCCGACGACTCAAGCGAAGAGGAGGAAGGAGGGGAGCGGGAAAAAGGGCCTGACTCCGAGGCGACTGACGAAGAGTCGAGGGCTCCCCTCCCCCGGCGCAGGTCCCGCGTTCTCCGCCTCTCTCCGAGCGATGACGACGAGGATGATGACGAGCAGGACGGCGGGAGCTTGCCCCCGATCCCGAAGAAGGACAGGACCGGGCTGATCTCCCGCGGGTCTGTCCCGGCCCCGAGGTGGACCGCAGACGCGCCTTCTGCTTCCAAGCTTCCCGAGGTTGACCCTTCCAGCCGGCTTTCAGGCTTCAAATTTGGCCGGAGGCCGCTTGAGCTCACTGGCGACGACCCGTAAGCGCTTGATTCTTGTCTTTATTTCTTGTTCTGCTTCTGAGGCTTGACGTCCGCATCTCTTGGATAGGCTGGCGCCCGCAGCAAAGAAGCCGAAGGGAACTCCTGAGGTTCCATCCGTGGCAGCACCTCTGCCCGCGAAGGAAGGTGACCGCGACGCACGGGCTTCTCCTGCCCGGTCGTCCTCGCAAGGCCTGGTTGAGCCGGCCGGGGCGAGCTCAGCCCCCATGGCCCAAGTAACTCCCGAGGTGCCTTTGCCTGCTGCCGCCACTACAGCCTTTGGGGCGCAGTAGGCTTCGCCTCAGGATGCTATGGTCGCGCTGCCGCCTTCTCCTCCTACTCCACCGGCTGGTGTCTCTCCGACTCCTCCTGCCGTTCTGGATCGTGCTCCTGCTGAGTTGGACCGACTGCGGCAGGATCTTCTTGGCGCCGACCCTCGCTTGGTGGCCGGGTGCTTGGAGCTGGCTTCAGGATGGGTTTGCTCCGGCGCTTCGATTCGGGCGGCGCTGGTCCAGGCCTCGATGGCTTGCGATGAAGAGAAGCAGGCCGTCCTTGAGGCGAAGGCCACTCGTGATGCAGCCCTGGGGGAGGTGGTCGACGTCCGTGGTCGCTGCAAGGCGCTGGAGGATGAGCTGCAAGGCCTGCGGGACCAGCTCGTGAAAGAGGTCCGCCTTCACCAAGAGCAGGAAGAAGGCGTGAAGGCTCGCGAGGCGGCCGTCAAGGAGAGGGAGGTCAAGCTCAGGAAGCGCCGCAACCGCCTAGGCGAGCTGGAGCAGGAGTTGGGGGCAAGGAAGGCCGAGCTGGATGACAAGGCCCAGGTTCTTGCCGAGGACCGCGTGGCCTTCACGGAGATGGAGGCGAAGGCTCGCTCCTCGCTGAGGACGCTTTACGACGACGGCCTGGAGAGCCCGCTGGCTGGCGCCGAGGACGGCCCCGCCAAGCTGCTTCCCTTCCTGGTTCGCGCTCTTGAAGATGTCGCCCTTGGCCTTGGCCCCACGGCCGAGGCCGAGGCGCGTGTCCTGTCTTCTGCAGCGCTGACGCGGGTCCTCACCCACATCTACCTTCGCGATCCCGGCGTCGACCTCGATAGCCTGTTGGAGCCAGTAAGCGGCGAGCGTGCCGCTGCCGCTGCCGAGGCCGTGAAGGGTCGCGCGGAGGCTCTGCTGGGGAAGTTCCGGGCCTTTAGCACCAAGCCGAAGCAAGGCGCTGCCGACCCCGCTGCTCCATGAGGCGAATCCACTCCGCGCTGCTCCACCGCCGACAACTGACTCCGTTGTGGCTCCTGTTCTGCCTTTAATTCCTGCACATGTATCATGCCTCGGGGAGGCGTTTAAACTTGTGTTTGGCATTGAGATAACAGTGTGGATTGTAATATTTGCTTTTGAATTCCTTGAAATTTGCGCTTTTCCTTCCTACTTGCTTATGTTCTACGCCGGCAGAGCCCGGCCCCGCGCATACCTCACCCAGCGTTAGTCCCGACCGGAAACCAGGACGGGGCCAAGGAGTGAGGGGCTACGTGACAAGTTAGGCTCCTGAGTCGCGATGCTCAGGAGTCCCCCTTGGCGCACGAACAACAAGTAGGGAGGTGTGATGTGGGTGGATCTACCGTTCTACGTCTGCAGAGCCCGGCCGCGTGCATACCTCAACCGCCGTTAGCCTGTCGGAACTAAGGAGTGAGGGGCTACGTGACCAGTTAGGCTCCTGAGTCGCGATGCTCAGGAGTCCCCCTTGACGCTCAAATGGCCTTCGTACCTTGGCTCCGCTCGGGGAGAGACGCGCGACGAACCAGGCCCGGGGGGGCCTGGCTGGGTGGCGTGCGTCTGGGCATGACCCAGGCGCAGTCCCCGTGCCCAGCCCCCTCGCGCGGCACTCTCGAGGGGAGGCGTTACGATGAGGCTAGACACTGAGCTCTGGGCTCCCTGAGGTTGATGCGGCCTGGGGGCCACCCTCAGTTGTTTATCACCAGCGCGGAGCATAGCGCTTCCGTATGTGTACGGGCATAGCCGCTCCTCGGCAGTGTCGTCAGCCAGCGCGGAGCATGGTGCTTCCACTGGTACATGGGAGGGGGCTCCCCTCCGGGAGGAGCCCCCGGGGCGTGTACAGCCCCGCCCTCACACGTGGCTGGCACGGTAGGGCCTGGCGAGGTGTATCTGGGCACCCGTGAGCCAGCGCGGGACTCACGGGGCCCTACCTCTAGGCGGGTTGCGGCTGGCACTGGGCCTTATCTTGTGATGTGTCCCTACAAATTTGGTTAGATGCCGGCACTCTACGTCCTCGGGTCCCGGCCCTCAAGCTGGTCTTAGCCATCGCTGGTATGCCAGGTCGCGATGCCGTGGACAAAACCAGAGGGTGAGGGCTGGAGAGCCAGTAAGAGCCCTGAGTCACGATGCTCAGGTACCCCCCTTTAACGTGCAAGTGGTCGGCATGGAGAAGAAGAGGTGCCGTGGACAGGCATCAAACAATTAAGCACGGTGGGTCGAACGCATAACCGGAAATAAACGCAAAAGGGATACATGCCGCTGGGTCTGGCCCGAGCGACTTGGGCATCATGCAGCCCGAGGGGCGCCCCCAACAAGGTAAGCTAACAACATGAAATAAAAGGGATACATGCCGTAGGGACGTACCCACGCGGCCTGGGAATAATGCAGCCCTGGGGGGCGCTCCTAGCTAGAAGTGAAACTTTAAAGATGTCACCCGATGATGTTGAAAATGAATGAGTGTTGGTGTAGCAGACTCGGTGGGATGTGGAAGCCGATCCTCACGAGCCCCCAGGCCCAGGGGCCTCGGGAGGCTCCGGAGGCGCTGGTGGCTCCTCGCGGACCATCTCCATCTCCACCAGGGCTGCGGAACGCCTGGCCTCTTGAGCTTCCATGATGTCCCTCATGAGGCGCTGGTACGTGGCAGCCGCGTTCGGCAAGCCGCAAGGCATGCGAACGTAGCTGTGGGGTGGACCTCCGCAGCACCCCACTCGTGAGGGCCAGAGGCGCTCCAGAGAGGCGACTCGATTGAGCCCTGGTATGTCGATGCAGACGCGCAGCCCACCATCCTCGCCTGGATGGGGAGCCATTGCTAGTAGGCGGCAGCCGCCTTTCATGACTCTTGACTCCTGTAGCTCCTGAATGGCCTTGCTGACGAACTCCTGAGGGTCTGGCTCTCCTTGCCTTACTCCTTCTTGAGGGAAATGTGCTTCGAAACACGCCTCCATGTGGTGCCAAAGCGCCTCCCTCGTGATCCTAGCCAGGTCGGTGGCCCTCCAGGGGAGAGCCCCCGAGCCCTGCCTGAGGAGGGCGCCGGGCGCGCTTTCCTATGTGATGGAAGGAGGTTCCCCTTGGGCAGGCGCGGGCCCAGAGGGGCCTGCTTCGTGAGGGGCCGGGCCGGACGATGTCTTCTTCTTCTTGGGGGCGGTCTCGGGAAGCCTCCTGCTTCTGCGATCCGGGTCTTCCAGTGACGCGGCCTGAAAGGCTCGCTCTAGGGAACACACCGCGTCCTTCTCTTCACAGGGCACCGTGATGACTCCGCCACTTCCTGGCATCTTGAGGACATTGTAGCCGTGGTGAGTTATGGCCATGAACTTGGCCAGCCCTGGGTACCCAAGGATGGCGTTGTACGGCAGGCAAATGTGAGCGACGTCAAAGTCAATGAGCTCGGTGCGGTAGTTGTCGCGTGCCCCGAAGGTGACAGGGAGGCGGACCTGCCCAATCGGGACCGTGGAGCCGTCGGTGACTCTGGAGAAAGGCTTGGTTGGCTGAAGCTGGCTGTAGGGCACTTGGAGATTGTTGAATGTTTCCACGAACAGGACGTTGAGCCCTGCCCCGTCGTCGATGAGGGTCCTAGTGACCACCACGTTGGTGATGATTGGGGAACAAAGCATTGGGAGGACTCCGGCTGTAGCCGCACACTTGAGCTGATCTGCTGAGCTAAACGTGATGGCGCATGCCGACCACCTGAGGGGGCGCGTGGCTTCGAGCTTGGGGAGGATTGCATTCACTTCGCGGGCGAACTGCTTGAAGATGCATTGAGAAGCTGGGGCTTGAGCTCCGCCCAGGATGCAGGTGATCGCGCGCGGCTCCTGGAAGCCCCCAGCCCCCTCGTCCTGATGGCGGTCCTCGTTTCTCCTTGGCTGGGGCGGCAGCGGAGGGAGGCCTGCGTTGCCTTGCGGGCGATCCTCGCGAGGTTGATTCCTCCAGTCTCCCTCGCGAGGCGGGTCTTGCCAGCGATCCTCGCGAGGTTGATCGCGCCACCCTTGGCGCGGGCCGCGGTCTTCCCAGCGTCCTGCGTTCCTTCCTCCTCCTCGACCGTAGCCCCGGTCACCGCGGTCGGGGCGACGACCGATCCTTCCTTCTCGCACGGCTCGGAGCTCTTGACATTCGTTGGTGTTGTGGGTGTGGAGGTCGTGGTACACACAGTACCGACTGCCTTTGGAAGGTTCGGGCTGATCTCTGCCCCGCTTGGTGTCTGGTTCTACCGCGAGCACGGCAGCCCCCTTGCGCTTCACATCCTTGGCCTTAGGCTTCTTCTCTTGTGGGTCTGCGGCAGGCAGCTCGAGGAGGGAGAGACGCCTTTCCTCAGCCCTGGCGCACTTGGTTGCTAAGTTGAACAGCTCCAAGGAAGTGCCCAGGTCTTCATGCATCGCCAGCTCCTCCTTCATCTTGACATCGCGCACGCCGTCGGAGAAGGCTGAGATGATGGCCTCCTCAGTCACCTTGGGAATCTTGAGGCGTGCGTTGTTGAAGCGCTGGATGTACTTCTGCAGGGTCTCTCCGGGTTGTTGCTTGATGCGGCGCATGTCGCTCACGGCGGGTGGCCAGTCGTGAGTACCTTGGAAGTTGGCGATGAAGCGGGTGCGCATCTCGTCCCAGGAGGAGATCGTGCCTGGAGCCAGGTTCAGGAGCCAGGTGCGGGCCCCGTCCTTGAGCGCCATGGGAAACCAGTTCGCCATGACCTTCTCGTCTCCGTTGGCAGCTTCGATGCCCAGCTCATAGAGCTGGAGGAACTCCGCAGGGTCGGCCGTGCCGTCGTAACGACGAGGCTGGTCTGGCTTGAACTTGCCGGGCCACGCGACACTGCGTAGCTCGGTGGTGAAGGCACGGCAGCCTGCTGTGGCCACGGGAGGCCTTGGGTGATGGAGAGCTTGGTCTTGCATGTCCCCACGCGCTGTAGCTGGGAGCAGCGCGGGGTCTTGACGTGCGGGAGCAGGAGCATGGTCGTGACGTGCTGGAGCAGGGAGCGCCCGGGCAGCTTCATGCGGGCGAGGGACTTCTTGGCAACTCTGCTCTTGCCGCGCTGGCACCTGACGGAGCGGGTTCCGCCCAGGGGCCACGCGCCTTGGAGCCATGGCGCCTTCTTGAGGAGGAGGCAGCCGGGGTGCCGCCGGAGCTTCGTCGCTCGCGCGGGGCGGGGTGCGGTGTAGCGGAACGGATGGCGCAGGAGAGCCCCCTGCGGCGCAGACTAGCTCGGCAATGCGGTCGAGCCATTCTTCGTAGACATCGTCGACAGGATGGTAGCACATGAGCTCGTTTGCCGCGATGAGCGCAGCTCAAGCCTCCATGGGTGCGCGGAGCACGCGGGACGAAGAACCAGCTGGGGTGAGCGAGGGAGTGGCGGTGCGGCCGTCTTGCCGCACGGACGGATGCTGAGACGATGCTTGCTGCTCGTCCCCCGCTGGGCCGGTGGCGGCGTTGACGGCAGGTGACGGGGAACGGCGAGGACGCCCGCCGACAGGAGCCGTCTGGGCGACGCGGGAAGCGAGAGCGGCCCGGCGCTCGGCGCGGGCCCGACGAGCGTCACACATGGACGTGATGGTTGGAGGAGAACGGGGTGGTGGAAGACGAATTCCGGCGCACCCCTACCTGGCGCGCCAAATGTCGGATTTCGGGTTCCGGCAGACCCTTGAGGTTCGAACACTGGGGTGCGCACGCAGATTTCGCCTCTTACCTACCTGCACCCCCGCGCCTCGCTAAGATCTAAGCTATGGAAAGGACAGCACAAGAGACACAGGGTTTATACTGGTTCGGGCCACCATTGTGGTGTAACACCCTACTCCAGTGTGTGGTGTGGTGGATTGCCTCTTGGGCTTATGATGATGAGCAACACAAGGAAGAACAGCCTCGCGAGGGTCTGTTCTTGGCTGGAGCGATGAACTGCTAGGAGGAGTTTAGTCACCCTTCTCTCTCTCTCTCTCTCTCGATTCTCTCTCCGATTCGATCTCTTCTTGTTCTAGGGTTGGCCGATTCTAGCTCCTTCTCGATCACTTCGTCCCTTCCTACCCTGGGGGTGGCTAGTCCTATTTATAGAGGCCCTAGTCCTCTTCCCAAATATCGAGCGGGAAGGGAGCCAACAATGGCGGGCTAATTTGAAGGGGGACAGCTAGTACCAGCTATCCTGACAAAAGTAGTCTTCGCCTGCACAAAGCTCTGGCGGTGACGCCGTCTTGGGCTCCACGATGACCTCCGTTTTGCAGTCCTCCTGGTCTTGGTATTGTTGCACCGAAATGGCAACCTTTGCCTGATGCCTCGGTACTCCGCGACTGCTCTTGCTCCCTTTGCACCAAAGAGGAAAGGAGGACACTGCGCGGCTGGCGCCCGCCTGGTGCCTTTGGTCGTCATGGCTTGCGTCACGGGCACCTCGTGGGGTACCCCGCCATGATCTCTCCGCCTCCTCGCGAGCCAGCCTGATGAGGCCGTGCCTGAGGAAGCTCCGCGTCGTCGTCCCCCCCCCCTCGTGAGGCTTGGCTCCTCGCGAGGGTCTTGAGTCTGTGTTGATGAAGATGGGCCGTGCTGGGCTCCCTTGAGCCACGCCGCAGGCCGCAGGCAGGCAAGTCTGGGGACCCCCGTTCCCAGAACGCCGACAAAGGTCTACAAAGAACAATTCACGCATCATCGAAGAGGCACCAATGGAGGTGGTGAACCCCATCCGAGATGGTGTCTAGATTGGATCTGATGGTTCTGGACTCTGCGGCGGTTGGAACAATATTTCGTCGACTCCCCTAGGGTTTTTGGAATATTGCGGTATAGATCAAAGAAGCAGTCCGGGGGGCACCCGAGGTGGGCACAACCCACCAGGGCGTGCCTGGTCCTCCTGGCGCTCCTTGGTGGGTTGTGCTCTCCTCGGAGCACCCCCAGGCGCAGCCAGGGCCCATTATGTTCCTTCTGGTCCAAACAAAATCTCCATAAAGTTTCGTTGCATTTGGACTCCGTTTGGTATTGATTTTCTGCGATGTAAAAACATGAAAAAAACCATCAACTGGCATGATATGTTGGAGATTGATAATATAACAACAT
The DNA here is from genome assembly GCF_003073215.2 of Triticum urartu. NCBI lineage: Eukaryota > Viridiplantae > Streptophyta > Magnoliopsida > Poales > Poaceae > Triticum > Triticum urartu. Next base: position 202,780,028 of record NC_053022.1, on the reverse strand, counting down.
GGAACTATCAAAAATTATGGATACGTTGGAGACGTATCAAGCCTGCGCTCGTTCAAGATAGGCATGGCGGTGGCAATCTCTTCCCCACCGGGCGACGGTATAGCAGAAGATGAGTATCTGGTGGGAAACTCTGGTCCTTCTCGACCAGGAGGCGTAGGGCCTTGTTTAGCTCCTCTTCGGGCAAGTCATCCGGGCGCAGGCGGAGGTCACTTCCTTCATCCGAGAGCTTCCACAAGGGGCGCGAGTGCGCCTAGAGCGGAGCCAGGCGCTGTGTTAGGAACTCCTCGACAATCATGGCCCCTGTCAGCTTCTCCGCCTTCGGGTCATCCGGCTTCAGATCGGCCACCATCTTCTCCATCAACTGCCCCACCCGGGGATCGGTGAGCTTCTCTTGATTCCATCCCTCGCGAGGCGCTGGCAGCCCGGTCGGCAGCTCCAGCCGTGGGTAGGAGTGCTCGGCGTCCATGTGGACCCACTTGTTCCTAAAGTCCTCCACCTTTTTCCCGGCTAGCAAGATCGCGTTGCTGCCGTTGGCCGCGACGAAGTTGGCGCACCCCGAACAATGGTCCTCCTTGACCTGGAGGTAGAAGAAATGGTGGAGCAGCGCCACGGATGGCATCACCCCTGTGAACGCCTCGGAGTAGAAGGAAAAGATTGATAGAGGAGGATAGAGTTGGGATGAAGATGGAGGGCGTGGAGATAATAATGGCGGAGGACGGCGTAGAAGAAGCCGAAGAAATGAGGACCATACCCGCAAAGACGTTGTGCAAGAAGAAGGGATAGGAGGTACTGCCCAAGGCTTCTGGATTGATGGAGCCGGCCTAGAGCACTGTCTCTCCTCCTTCATTGCTGTTGCCCGCCGTCACTAGGAGCGCGGCGGCGAGGTTCTTCTCTGTGACTATAGACGCGCTCAGGGCAGGCTTGAACCAGGAAGGCGAGTGCGCGGCCCCCGCATTGCCTGTGGCCATCGGCTGCTGGCTTGGAGGACAATTTCGATGAATCTGGAGGCTCTTTGGGCAAGAAGGAGAAAGGGGATTTGGAGCAAGACGAAGGGAAGGCAATGAAAGCCCTACTGCGGGCCCTAGCCTTTTTTCAGCCAGGAGCAGTTACCGAGACAACATGGAAGCGTAGGTGCCCACATCCCATTAAACGCCACGTGTCAACAGAGGCCTAAGGCGGTTGGGGCTCGCGGTGCTCCACCCTTGCCCTTTGGCTTCGCCTCGAAGCCATGTTTGAGTGCGCCTTGGGCCCGGGGGCTACTGTCGGCATCTTGGGAATGGGGGTACCCAGACTTGCCTGCCTGCGGCCCATGATGTGGCTCCTACAATGGCCTGGTACGGCCTAGCTTCAGCAACAACAATCTAAGACCCTCGCGAGGAGCCAAGCCTCGCGAGGCAGACGACACCAAGACCTCCCTGGGGGGCGGCCTCACCAGGCTGGCTCCCGAGGAGCAGAGATATCAAGGCAAGGTGCACCTCGCGAGGTTCACATGACATGAGCCATGATGACCAAGGCTAGGCGGGTGCAAGTGGGCGCAGTGTACAAGTTTCCTCTTTGGTGCCAAGGAGTCAAGCATAGGCAGGGAGTCTCGAAGAATCAAGCAAAGGTTCCCATATCGGAGCAATAAGACGAAGACCGGCAGGACGGCAGGACGGAGGTCATCGTAGAGCCCACTACAGCGCCACCACCAGAGCCTTTTGCAGGCGAATACTACTTTTGTCAGGATAGCTTGTACTAGTTGTCCCCCTTCAAATTTGGTCGTTGTGGGATCCCTTCCCGCCTTACATTTGGGAAGAGGACCAAGGCCACTATAAATAGGACTTAGCCACCACCATAGACAGGGACGGATCATTCAGATCATCCTCTCACCCACCAGCTCATCGAGCCCAAGAACACCTCACCTCCTGAGGCTGTTCAACCATTATACTAGTTCATCCTTGGCACCTCGAGGCAATCCACCACAAAGCTGGAGTAGGGTATTACATCGCAAGGTTGCCTGAACCAGGATAAACTGTTGTGTCTCTTGTCTCTTAGGTTCATCGAGCTAGGCCATGGAATCATTGAGCAGGTAGGCTGGGAAGGGGAAGTTCTTTGCACGCATCCCAGTGTTCGAACCTCTCAAGGGTCTAGGGAACCCCGAATCTGACAGCAAGCCATAGAGAATAAATGGATCTTCAAGAAGAAGACTGACGCTGACGGTAATCTTACTATCTACAAAACTCGACTTGGTGCGAAAAGTTTTCGACAAATTCAAGGAGTTGACTATAATGAGACCTTCTCACCTGTTGCGATGCTTAAGTCTGTCCGAATCATGTTAGCAATTACCGCATTTCATGATTATGAAATTTGGCATATAGATGTCAAAACTGCATTCCTTAATGGATTTCTTAAAGAAGAGTTGTATATGATGCGACCAGAAGGTTTTGTCGATCCTAAAGGTGCTAATAAAGTGTGCAAGCTCCAGCGATCCATTTATGGACTGGTTGATGAGGACATCAATACCATTGTTACACCCACAACCCCTGCTGCTATACATACTGGACCAATTACTAGAGCTCACGCATGGCAATTAAATACTAGGTACTTTTCTTTCTTGGTAACGATTCTAATGTTCATGAGAATATGATGCTGCCTAAATTGGATATATATTTTTTTCTTACAAAAAATTGAATAGTGATTTTTTGTCGCACTTTTTCATCGTCGCTGCCCTGATTTCCAAAAAAAGTCAAAAAAATCCGTGCCCATCCTGTCAGTTTGATCTTGCAAGAGTTTTGAGACACTCGCCATTATAGTGATTTTTCGCAAAAAAATGAGGAGCGCCAAAAAAACAGAGTGAAAAAAATTCCAGAGTGTGCTTTTCCATTGTTTACATGCAGCGCCATGATTTTGTTAGTGTTCTAGGCTCGCGTCTCTAGAACGGTCTAGCCTAGGACCAGCACAGTACCGTCGTTGAGCGTTTATTCAACTTTGAATCTCTGAATTGATTATTGTTGACCCTTTTTGCTACCATATTATAAGCCTTCCCAGCTCCACATACATCTATGTCGTGCATTTGACTCTCCCTGGTAATCGCTCTATCCAAGCTTTGAGAGTTTTGACTATGGTGGTTGCCGATCACCGCCTGCTGCTGGGTAAGAACTGGTAAGAATTTGAGATTTTCATGACGGATTTGTGACACCCACCACCACCTCTTGTTAGTAGTCTGTAGGATCATATTCTTGTGTGTTTCTATTGTTGCTAACCATGGCAGGATCACAAGCCGATGAGACTGACTGGGAGAACATGACGAATAAGGAGTTGCATGATAACTTTCAACAAATGATGAGTGGGCAGGTGCAGGATGTGCTAAACTTATTCGAAGAGGACATGGAGAAGATAGATGGCATGGAGAAGACATTCGAAACAAAGCTCGATAATAAGTTTAATGAATTGCTCGCGCGTCTTCCACCACCACCACCGGCTGCACCTAGCGCACCTCTACAACAACAACAACGTCGCCTTCCAAATCAAGTGGGATGAGCACAACACGTTCCCATTGACCCTGGGCAAAATTCGGGTGTCGCTATTGATGCTTCTGTAGCTCCTGCTACTACTGCAGAGGTGGAGGACCATTACGAGGACGAGGTTGATCAAAATCAGAACTATGTGCAACCACTAGCACCACCACCACCAGGTCGTCCTCGGGTATATCATCGCAACGGTAGCGCTGCACTACTACCTGAGGTACGAGATCATGACCTTTTTCCTAAACTGAAGTTGAATATTCCACCATTTGAGGGTAGATATGTTCCTGATATATATCTTACTTGGGAGTTAAAAATTGAATAACGTTTTACATGTTTACAATATCCTGAGGAGAGACGTGTTCTTGCTGCTGTTTGTGCTTTCACTAGTTTTGCATTTGTTTGGTGGTCCGAACATTGTATATTATATCCTATTCCAGCTACTTGGGCTGCTTTGAAAACTACTATGCGTACTCGTTGGGTTCCACCATATTATCAACGTGAATTACTTCAAAAATTGCAGCGTTTAAGACAAGGAAAAAGTTATGTAGAAGAATATTATCAGGAATTAGAAACTGGCATGATTAGATGTGGTATTGTTGAGGAGAATGAAGCTATGCTTGCACATTTTATGGGTGGATTAAATAGAGAGATTCAGACCATTCTAGAGTATAAGGAGTATACTAATATCACTCGTTTATTCCATCTTGCTTGTAAAGCTGAACGTGAAGTGCAGGATCGACAGGCATTAGCGCGAACTAACTTTTCTGCAGGACGATCTTCATCATGGACACCACGTGCATCCTCTAATTCCACTGCACCAGCACCTCCATCAGGTGCCACCTACAACCGTGATACAAGAAAGCAGGCACAACCACCACTATCTGCCAAGAGCACACCTGCCGGGCCTGCGCAGAGCTCTTCTTCTTCCATGGCATCAACAGGGCACACAAGTGATATTATTTGTCGTCATTGTAAGGGAAGAGGACATTTTGCGAGAGAATGCAAATCTTAGCGTGTGATGATTGCTACTCAGGATGGTGGGTATGAGTCCACTAGTGACTATGATGAGGAGACTTTGGCTCTTATTACACATGAAGAACATGGTGGAGATGATTTTGATCGTGAGACGCAATACATGGCTCCTGAAGACGCTGACAGGTATGAATGTTTAGTTGCTCAACATGTTTTGAGTGTGCAGGTCACACAAGCTGAGCAAAATCAGAGGCATAATTTGTTCCATACAAAGGGAGTTGTGAAGGAACGTTCTGTTCACGTCATCATAGATGGAGGGAGCTGCAAAAACTTGGCTAGCATGGAGATGGTGGAGAAGCTATCTCTCACCACAAGACCACATCCACATCCTTACTACATTGAATGGTTCAACAACAGCGGCAAGGTTAAGGTAACACGTACTGTTCGTGTGCATTTTAGTATCTCTACATATGCTGATTATGTTGATTGTGATGTGGTACCCATGCAAGCATGTTCCTTATTACTTGGTAGACCATGGAAATTTGATAAAAATTCTGTCCACCATGGTAGAAAAAATTAGTATAGTCTTGCTCATAAGGATAGCCATATTACTTTGCTTCCTATGACTCCAGAATCCATTTGAAAGATGATATTAATAGAGCTAATAAAGCAAAACAGAAGGAAAATAAGAGTGAAAAATCTGATTGTGGCAAAAGAATTTGAGAAACAAATGAAACCTAATAATAAACCATCTAGTGTTGCTTCTGAAATTAAATTGAAAAGTGCATGTTTACGTGCCACAAAATCTGATATTGATGAGCTAGATTTCAGCAAATCTATTTGCTACGCTTTTGTGTGCAAAGAGGCATTATTTTCATTCGAGGACATGCCTTCCTCTTTGCCCGTTGTTGTCACTAACATTTTGCAGGAGTTCGCTGACGTCTTCACACAAGACGTGCCACCGGGATTACCACCTATTCAAGGGATTGAGCATCAAATTGACTTAATTCCCGGTGCATCGCTACCCAACCGTGCACCGTACCATACCAATCCAGAGGAGACGAAGGAGATTATGCGTCAATACAGGAGCTGCTCGACAAAGGTTACATACGCGAATCTCTTAGTCCTTGTGTTGTTCCTATTACACTAGTGCCTAAAAAGGATAGTACATCACGTATGTGTATTGAATGTAGAGGCATTAATAATATTACTATTCGTTATCGTCATCCTATTCCTAGGCTAGATGATATGCTTGATGAATTGAGTGGCTCTACAATTTTCTCCAAAGTTGATTTGCGTAGTGGATACCATAAAATTCGTATGAAATTGGGAGATGAATGGAAAACAACATTTAAAACTAAGTTTGGTGTATATGAGTTGTTAGTCATGCCTTTTGGGTTAACTAATGCACCTAGTACTTTCATGAGACTAATGAACGAAGTTTTACGTGCTTTCATTGGACGATTTTTGGTAGTTTACTTTGATGACATATTGATTTATAGCAAATCTTTGGAGGAACATTTGGAACAACTACGTGTTATTTTTATTGCTCTACATGATGCACATTTGTTTGGTAACCTTGGGAAGTGCACCTTCTGCATTGACCGAGTATCTATTCTTGGCTATGTTGTTACTCCATAGGGCATTGAAGTTGATAAGGCCAAGACTGAAGCTATTGAGAGTTGGCCGCAGCCCAAAACGGTCACACAAGTGAGGAGTTTTCTTAGCCTCGCTTGATTCTATAGGCGTTTTGTGAGAGATTTCAGCACCATTGCTGCACCTCTCAATGAGCTTACAAAGAAGGATGTACCTTTTGTTTGGAGTACCGCACAGGAAGAAGCCTTCACGGTATTAAAAGATAAGTTGACACATGATCCTTTACTTCAACTTCCTAATTTTAATAAGACTTTTGAGCTTGAACGTGATGCTAGTGGCATGGGATTAGGAGTTATTACAAGATGGCAAACCTGTTGCATACTTTTCCGAAAAATTGAGTGGGCCTTGTCTTAATTATTCTACTTATGATAAAGAATTATATGCTCTTGTTCGGACTTTAGAAACATGGGAACATTATTTATGGCCCAAAGAATTTGTTATACATTCTGATCATGAATCGTTGAAACATATTAAAAGTCAAGCTAAACTTAATCATAGACATGCTAAATGGGTTGAATTGATTGAGACTTTCACTTATGTCATTAAACACAAGAAGGGTAAACATAAGGTTATTGCTGATGCATTGTCTCGTCGCTATACTATGCTTTCACAACTTGACTTCAAAATATTTGGTTTGGAGACCATCAAAGATCAATATGTGCATGATGCTGATTTTAAAGATGTAATGCAGAATTGTAAAGAAGGAAGAATGTGGAACAAGTTTGTCATTAATGATGGATTTGTGTTCCGTGCTACCAGCTAGGTCCTCTTATCTTTTGTTGTTGCAGGAGGCGCATGGAGGAGGATTAATGGGACACTTTGGCGTGAAGAAGACGGAGGACATACATGCTACACATTTCTTTTGGCCAAAGATGAGACGGGATGTTGAGCGTTTTATTGCTCGCTGCACTACATGTCAAAAAGCTAAGTCACGACTCAATCCTTATGGTTTATATATGCATTTGCCTATACCTAGTGTTCCTTGGGAGGACATATCTATGGACTTTGTTTTAGATTTACCTCGAACAAATAAGGGGAGGGATAGCATATTTGTTGTCGTGGATAGATTCTCAAAAATGGCGCACTTTATACCATGTCATAAAAGCGATGATGCTGTTAATGTTGCTGATTTGTTCTTTCATGAAATTATTCGCTTGCATGGTGTGCCAAATACTATTGTTTCAGATCATGATACTAAATTTCTTAGCCATTTTTGGAGATGTTTATGGGCTAAATTGGGGACTAAACTGCTTTTTAGTACTACTTGTCACCCCCAAACTGATGGACAAACTGAAGTTGTCAATAGAACATTGTCTACTATGCTTAGGGCTGTTTTGAAGAATAATAAGAAAATGTGGGAAGAATGCTTTCCTCATATTGAATTTTCTTATAATCGTTCATTTCATTCTACTACAAAGATGTGCCCTTTTGAAATTGTGTATGGTTTCCTACCTCGTGCACCTATTGATTAGTTGTCTCTTCCATCTTTAGAGAAGGTTAATTTTGATGCTAAAGAACGTGCTGAATTGATTTTAAAAATGCATGAGTTAACTAAGGAAAACATTGAGCGTATGAATGCTAAATATAAACTTGCTGGAGATAAGGGAAGAAAAAAATGTTGTGTTTGCACCTGGAGATCTTGTTTGGTTACATTTGCGTAAGGATAGATTTCCTAATTTGTGCAAATCAAAGCTAATGCCACGTGATGATGGTCCTTTTAAGGTGTTAGAGAAAATAAATGATAATGCATACAAACTTGAGCTGCCTGCAGATTTTGGGGTTAGTTCCGCTTTTAACATTGCAGATTTGAAGCCTTATTCGGGTGAGGAAGATGAGCTTCCGTCGAGGATGACTTCATTTCAAGAAGGGGAGGATGATGATGATATCAATACCATTGTTCACCGACAACCTCTGCTGCTATACATACCGGACCAATTACTAGAGCTCGCGCACGCCAATTAAATTACCAGGTACTTTTGTTTCTTGGTAACGATTCTAATGTTCATGAGAATATGATGTTGCCTAAATTGGATACATTTGTTTTGCTTACAAATGAAGGGCCTAGCTTGGACAAGAAAGATGAACCTTGGATCAAGTTCATGCATGGAGATGATGGCGTGCGCAAGGGGAACAAGAACGAAGTTATAAGTGATGATTCCAGGACTTTGAAGCCACCATAATGAGTGCATGAAGCCTTGGATGAAATATACAAGATTCCACTTCATAAATTTCATCGAGAGGCTATCCTAGGTGTTGCATCACCTTATTTTTGGGCCAGGCCCATGTAATTTCGAAATACTTGTTTATAGGTTGTTTTTAGAGTCCGGATGTGTGTGGAAACAAGAGTTATGGTTGGTTTCGGACCCCTCCTCCAAGCGCCATGAAATTCCCCACTCTCTCCTCCATATATACAGCCATTAGGGCATCGTTTAGACTTTGGGGTTTTGTTTAGATTAAAGTTCGACATAGCTGCAACTTCGCGTACTTCGTTTGTGTTCAACGACCAGACAAAGGCGTCACAGAACCCCACCTTGATCAATAAAGCTTTCCTCTTATATTCGCAATATCCATATTGCAATCTTAGTTTCTTGCTTGTTCTTTGTTTTCCTGTAGGAAATAGACCTTCGTGGTCAGGTTGATCATGCTCCGGCGTGGTCAATAACCTCTCGGAGTTGGTTTAGCGATTGCTAAGGCGCGACATCCTCGCACGTTCATAGTCGGATCGTCAAAGTCAACTTCCACCAAAATGATAGCCACCATCTCATCAAAAGACGGGACACCTTTGCCTCTATCACTGGTGCAAGCCTCTTGGAGTTGGAATATATGCTTTGATAGTGTGATCAAAGCATATGATTTTATACAGACTTTTGGAGAAGCATGTATTTATAAGAAAGTGAGTGGTGGCTCTATAGCATTTCTAATATTATATGTGGATGACATATTGTTGATTGGAAATAATACAGAATTTCTGGATAGCATAAAAGGATACTTGAATAAGAATTTTTCAATGAAAGACCTCGGTGAAGCTGCTTACATATTGGGCATCAAGATCTATAGAGGTAGATCAATACGCTTAATTGTACTTTCACAAAGCACATACCTTGATAAAGTTTTGAAGAAGTTCAAAATGGATCATTCAAAGAAAGGGTTCTTGCTTGTGTTACAAGGTGTGAAGTTGAGTTAGACACAATGCCCGACCACTACAGAAGATAGAGAGAAAATGATAGGCATTCCCTATGCCTCAGCCATAGGTTCTATCATGTATGCAATGCTGTGTATCAGACCTGATGTGTGCCCTCACTACTAGGGAAAAGCCTAGCAGCAGCGCTGGTTTTTGGCCTATCAGTAGCGCGGGTAAGCGCGCTACTGATAAGGCGCTACAGCTAATGCTTAGCAGTATCGCCTACCGGCACTCGCTAGTGATATATCTACTTAGTATTAGCGCTTTCCAAGTCAAGCGCTACTGCTAATTACTAGTAGCGCTTTCGAAAACAATCGCTACTACTATTATTCCCTATTCCATTTCTCTTGAATTTTAGGTCGTACGTACATACAATTTTTCATACAGTAGCAATTTAGAGATTGTTTTTACATCATAATGAGTTATTAAATCACTAGGTGAAAGAACCTTGGATTAGTTTCAAGTGCATGGATCCAAAGTAACCAATGGTCACTTTGGATCCATCCATTTGAAACTAATCGGCGGTTCTTTCACCCAATGACATAATAACTTATCATCATCATCATAATATCATTAACAACTTATCATCATAATATATCATTGTCATATAACTCCTCATAATCATCATTTCCGTCCATGATGGGACATCATATAACACCTTCGTCACTAGTTATAGTAACAACTCCTCCTCCTCATCATCATAGTACTCATAATCACTACTCCTACTCAGCATCACCATCAAGTCTAAGACATTGTAGTCATATATAATCAACACTAACTAATTGTTCGTAATACTTAGGACCTACTCCTCTCTCCTAGCTAAAATACCATAAAACAGATAAACCGGTCCTTCACCATAATGGAGAATGGACATAAACCTATCTCCAACTTGTGGCTTGCGCACATTCATTTTTTCTCCAATTATTTGCATGTGAGCATTCATCACTTTGCTCCATTCTTTGATTTCGAGCCTTCCATCATTTGAATAAATCGAGTATGCAGTATGGTAAGCCTCCGAAGGAGTTGGTTGTAAGCTTACCATATGCATATCACCTTCGGTAAATAGCATGTCAGGCACAACCTCCTTCGGGAGCCTCTGTTCAAAAACGAAATAGTAACATATATAGTTAGCAATGGTTTACTTAAGAATAATGTATGCAATGAAGTTACCATCATTAACAAAATCTTACCAAGTTTTTGGCAATGAAGTTATCTTCAAGCAATGTATGAACTAGTGGCACGTATCTAGTATAATTTGGGTTGATAGAGTGACTGGTTTTGAAGGCCTCAACATCTTCTATGAATGAGATAAGATAACCTTTCTCCTCACAATTAAGCTTGGAGTCATAGTTGTAGTATGTGTTGTCTACTACCTTCCGAGTATTTCTTGAAGATAAGAAATAAGCTGAAAATTATAAATAAATAAGTTTAGTACGGACGAACACCAAATATTTTTAAATTAACAACATAAATTACTGAACTTAACAAAATATTTTGACAAACTCACATCTAGGCAAAATTGGAGGCATATCCACATCCACCCAGATGTCGATATCATCATCATCATCATCATCATCATAATCTTCGGGACGAATATCAAATCTTATTCGCATTCCCTCCTCAAATCCATATGCCTTGGAGAGAGCTTCCCAATTAGAGCAACCGAAATGGGAGCGATCGACCTCATTGTAGAACTTAACCAGAAACTCATAACCATGTTTAGTTCTTAAGTGAGCCCTCCTCGTCTCCACATTCTGAAAGTCATCTAAACGAAAACCAAGCTTCTCCAATACATATGGTCTAGAATGGCATGGGATGTACTAATCGAATTGAAAAAAATCGATAAATTACACGTTGAACAAAAGAAGCACAAGTGATGATATTAATTACGATGAAATGCTTGTCGTTGTGTACCGTACAAACATCGAAGGTCTCTTCCAGCTTCACGGTGAAAAACCTATCATTTTGCAGGTGAGGAAACATGTCGCACACACCCCGGTTATCGTAGCAGTACCCACACTCTGGGATCCCATCATCATCAGACATCTCCTGTGTTCAAAATTCAAAGATTGTAACTCGACGGCAAAACCCAAAAAATCCGGCATGACCTTTTCTAAGAAAGGACATATCAAGCGCCTGAAATTTGCTGGAACGGAAATTAATCAACACTCCGGCAAAACATAGGCTGCTTATCGATGGTCATTGCATTTCAATGGTTCAAAATATGAAAAAAACATTTGAAAATATCTCATATATAATCCTAACACTAAATAAACTAGTTTTATAACTACTTACTAAATAAAGTAGTTTTATAACTACTTACTAAATAAACTAGTTTTATTAACTACTTACTAAATAAACTAGTTCTATTAAGCACTTACTAAATAAACTAGTTCTATTAAGCACTTAATATAAATAAACTAGTTATATTAATCACTTACTAAATAAACTAGTTACCTACGATTTGCAAAAATAGAGACAAGGGAGGGATAGAGGAGAGAGGAGGGGGAGGGGCGGCCAGAGGAGGATGGGGAGGGGCCGGCCGGAGGAGGAGGAAGGAGGGGTGGTCGGAGGAGGAGGAGGGAGGGGCGGTGGGAGGAGGGCTGCAGGAGGAGGAGGGAGGTGGGGCGGCCGCAGGAGGAGGGAGGAGGGCGCGGTGGGAGGAGGAGGGACGGAAGGAGGGAGTACCTCGGTGGCAGACGGACGACGGTGGTGGCGGCGATGAACAACAACGGTTACCAGTGCAGGCGAGAGTGACTAAGAGGGAGAGTGAGTGAGAGAGAAAGGATCGGCTGCATAGGGATAAGGTAGGGTTAGTAGTAGCACGGGTAAGAAAAAGCGCTACAGATAAGGATAATAGCAGTAGCGCGGTACGGCGTAAGGCGCTACTGCTATAACTAGCTGGACGGCGAGGTCATGGCAATTAGAGCAATAGCGCGGTATGGAGATGACGCGCTACTGCTATTTTTCTTTTAGCAACATGTTTTTCGGGAACGCGCTTCTACTAAATAGCAGTAGCATCGTATTTTGAAGAGCGCTGCTGGTAATATTCTGTGTATAAGGTTTTCCCTAGTAGTGCCTGCTGTAAGTTTAGCAGGGAGGTACCAAAGTAATCCAGGAGTGGATCACTGGAGAGCGATCAAGAACATCCTGAAATACCTGAAAAGGGACTGGTTCTCGTTTATGGAGGTGACAAAGAGCTTGTCGTAAATGGTTACATCGATGCAAGCTTTGACACTGATCCGGATGACTCTAAGTCACAAAAAGGATACATATTTATATTTAATGGTGGAGTTGTAAGTTGGTCTAGGTCCAAGTAGAGCGTCGTGGCAGGATCTACGTGTGAAGCAGAGTAAATAGCTGCTTCAGAAGCAGCAAATGAAGGAGTCTGGATGAAGGAGTTCATATCTGATATAGGTGTAATACCTAGTGCATCGGGTCCAATGAAATTCTTTTGTGACAATACTTGAGCAATTGCCTTGGCGAAGGAATCCAAATTTCATAAGAGAACTAAACACATCAAGAGATTTGCAAGATACATACATATTTGAATGTTACAGACCCGTTGACTAAGTCTCTTTCACGAGCAAAACATGATCAGCACCAAGACTCCATGGGTGTTAGAATCATTACTATGTAATCTAGATTATGGACTCTAGTGCAAGTGGGAGACTGAAGGAAATATGCCCTAGAGGAAATAATAAAGTTGTTATTTATATTTCCATATATCATGATAAATGTTTATTATTCATGCTAGAATTGTATTAACCGGAAACTTAGTACATGTGTGAATACATAGACAAATAGAGTGTCCCTAGTATGCCTCTACTTGAGTAGCTCATTAATCAAACATGGTTAAGTTTCCTAACCATAGACATGTGTTGTCATTTGATGAACGGGATCACATCATTAGAGAATGATGTGATGGACAAGACCCATCTGTTAGCTTAGCTTTATGATCGTTTAGTTTTATTGCTATTGCTTTCTTCATGACTTATACTTATTCCTCTGACCATGAGATTAGGCAACTTCTGAATACCGGAGGAACACCTTGTGTGCTATCAAACGTCACATCGTAAATGGGTGATTATAAAGATGCTTTACAGGTCTATCCGAAGGTGTTTGTTGGGTTGGCATGGTTCGAGATTAGGATTTGTCAGTTTGTGTATCGGAGAGGTATCTCTGGGCCCTCTCGGTAATGCAGATCACTATAAGCCTTGCAAGCAATGTGACTAATGAGTTAGTTACGGGATGGTGTAGTATGGAATGAGTAAAAGAGACTTGCCGGTAACAAGATTGAACTAGGTATGATGATACCGATGATCGAATCTCGGGCAAGTAACATACCGATGACAAAGGGAATGACGTATGTTGTTATGCGGTTTGAGTGATAAAGATCTTCGTAGAATTTGTAGGAACCAATATGAGCATCTAGGTTTTCCATTGGTTATTGACCGGCGATGTGTCTCGGTCATGTCTACATAGTTCTCAAACCCGTAGGGTCCGCACGCTTAAAGTTCGATGACATTTTGTATTATGAGTTATGTGTTTTGGTGACCGAAGTTTGTTCGGAGTCCCGGATGAGATCACGGACATGACAAGGAGTCTCGAAATGGCCAAGAGGTAAATATTTATATATTGGAAGGCTATATACGGACAACGGAATGGTTCCGCAGAGGTTCGGAGATTTTTCGGAGTACCGGGAGGCTATTGGAACCCCACGGGAAAGTTAATGGGCCTAATGGGCCATAGTGGAGGAGAGAAGGCAGGCCACGGGAGGTGGCGCACACCCCCTCCCCCTTTCCCAATCCGAATTGGACAAGGGGAGGGGGCGCCCCCCTTTCCCCTTTCCTCCTCTCCGTTGGAAGGAGGGGGGCGAATCCTACTAGGAGTGGAGTCCTAGTAGGACTCCCCCCTTGGCGCACCCCTCCTAGGCCAGCCACCTCCTCCCCCTCTCCTTTATATACGGGGGCGGTGCCCAACACTTGGATGGTGTGGTGATGAGGTGGTGGCACATGTGGACCAATGACCCCGTTCGGAGCATTGGCTGGGCCAGTTTGCTCCAGGGGCGGTGCATGTCCTGCGACTGCGCCTGCGGCGTTCGCAGCCGAAGGATTGCGATTCTCCCCCGGGCAAACATTACTGTTGTTGGTGTTGTCCTTCTCCGATGCCTCCCGCTCCTACACCAGCCGTGGGGGAGGCGGTTACAATGCCGCCCGCGTCGACCACGTCCCCCGCAGCGTCCACACCTCCATGCATCCCCGTAGTCCCCGCGATGTCGGTAGTCGTGGGCGGCGGGGCCTTCGAGGTGGGTGGGTGAGTTGCAGCACCGGGCTTTTTCTTGGGTGCCATAGTCGGTGGAGCCGTTCATGACAAAAATGACGATGAGGGCGACACACTGCCTACTTTTCTCGGGTACATGCAAGTGAATCCCCCTACCTGGTGCGCCAAATATGTCATGGGAAACCATGACCACCTATGGGGCCATGAGCCCCTTTTGGTTCGGCGCGGGGATGGGCACGTTGCACAAAGAGCGGAGAAGCGTAACACAGCACGACAGAGATCACATGGGCAGTTTTACCCAGGTTCGGGCCGCTGCAAGGCATAAAACCCTACTCCTGCTTTGGTGGACTGATGGTGGATAATGGTGGAGAATGCGGCGCTCTTGCCCGTCAGGGTTGCCTCGGGGTGAGAGTGGCTACACGCGTATGAATATGCGAGGGTCTGGATCCTCTCTACAGTTGCCACGGGCCTCCTTTTTGAGATAAAACGGGTCACTACCGTGGCGAATTAGTCTTTTACACATTGATTAGATAGCAAGTGGTGCTACCATACTTAAGTCTACAGGCGGATAGAGCGCATTAAATGTGCCGCTCAGTGTCACAACACAGCGTGCCCGGTAGGCCTTGCTGGGATGTTTTGCCAGCTTTGCACCTGCTTGCTTGACACGTCTCAGGATGGGTGTCATTTCGAGGTGTTTCTGTAGGAAGTGGCTGCCCTGTGGCAAGAAGCAGCCACTTAGCCACTTAGGGGCTTGACACCGCACCGATCGATCATGTGCGTCGCTGCGAGGTGGTGCGGTGGAGTAGTTTGCCTCCGCAAGCCCCGGCAGGCCTGCCGAGAGGGTCTGGAGGCTTGCTTTCGAGGTGACCCTGACCTCGCCAGGCTCGCCTGCCCGACAAGGGAGGTTTTTTTTCCTTAGCGATATATTGCTTCTCTGGCTCGACTTGGTATTCTTGATCTGCACTTTGATTCTATTAAGGATTGATCCTTAGTGCTTGGTCTGATCTTAGGTACTGCAAACTTGTCCTTAGGCCTGTGCATAGTCTGGGCAACAGACCTTGGGTTTGTTGCACCAATAGGAAACATTGAGAAACTTACTTTTAAAATCCGTGTAAATCCAAAACTCGCCTGAAAATCATGAAACTTGGCATGGTGTCATGACATGGCACCAACGTGGATGGTTAAAAAAATCTGTTTTGGGACAAGTTTCGGTATAAGCTTCTTACAAATAATGGATTCACTGAAGAAGCCCCATCGTTCCGAGAGGAAATGTATCACCTTTGGGTGCAAAACGACATACACTGCCTCTTCTAGCCTTGATTTATTTTATAGAGGCAACATGCAACTATGGAGTATCGTGCTAAAATATGAAATTATTCAGGGTTTGTTTTGCCTTTCTTATACATTATTTGAGTTTTCTAAGCATTTTGGAAAAAATAGCTACCATGTTATTATCGCAAACGGTTGTATTATTTCAACCATGGGCGTTCCACTGACCATTTATGTGACACCCACGATGCGGCGATATCTCCCACATGTTGGGGAACGACTTAGAGGCATAGCCGCATGGTAGATCTGTCGCAAGAGGGGTAATCTTTACACATCCCATGTACTGAATAAGAAAGGGATAGAGAGTTGGCTTACAATCGCCACTTCACACAATACAAGTTAAACATACAACATCCAGAATACAATCAAGGTCCGACTACGGAACCAAAATAAAAGAAGACAACCCCAAATGCTAGATCCCCGATCGTCCCAACTGGGGTCCACTACTGATCAACCGGAAAAGAAAAATAACAACAACTAAGATCTTCATCGAGCTCCCACTTGAGCGCGGTTGCATCACCTGCACTGGTATCATCGGCACCTACAACTTTTTGGAAGTATCTGCGAGTCAGGAGGACTCAGCAATCTCACACCCGCGAGATCAAGACTATTTAAGCTTATGGGTAGGAAAGGGTAATGAGGTGGAGCTGCAGCAAGCATTAAGCATATACGGTGGCTAACATACGGAAATAAGAGCGAGAAGAGAAGCAATGCACGGTCGTGAAACTAGAAGTGATCAAGAAGTGATCCTGAAACTACTTACATTCAAGCATAACACAAGAACCGTGTTCACTTCCCGGACTCCGCCGAAAAGAGACCATCATGGCTACACACATGGTTGATGCATTTTAATTAAGTCAAGTGTCAAGTTCTCTACAACCGGACATTAACAAATTCCCATCTGCTCATAACCATGGGCACGACTTTCGAAAGTTCAAAACCCGGCAGGGCTGTCCCAACTTAGCCCATCACAAGCTCTCACGGTCAACAAAGGATATTCCTTCTCCCAGGAAGACCCGATCGGACTTGGAATCCCGGTTACAAGAGATTTCGACAATGGTAAAACAAGACCAGCAAAGCCGCCCGATGTGCCGACAAATCCCGATAGGAGACGCACGTATCTCATTCTCAGGGCACACCAGATGAGCGCTCCGTACAACTAAAACCAAACCTCAAGTTTCCCTGAGGTGGCGCTGCAAAGGACTCTAGTTCGGACCAACAGTTAGACAAGCACTGGCCTGAGGGGGCTAAAATAAAGATGACCCTTGAGTCTGCTGAACCCAAGGGAAGGTGATAGGTTGTTAGTGCAAATGTAAAACCAAGGTTGGGCCTTACTAGAGGATTTTTATTCAAAGCAAATTGTCAAGGGGTTCCCATAACACCCAACCGCATAAGGAAGCAAAATCAAGGAACATAACACCGGTATGACGGAAACTAGGGCGGCAAGAGTGGAACAAAACACAAGGCATAAGGTCGAGCCTTCCACCCTTTACCAAGTATATAGATGCATTAATTAAATAATATATATTATGACATCCCAACATATCCATGTTCCAAACATGGAACAAACTCCATCTTCACCCGCAACTAACAATGCTATAAGAGGGGCTGAGCAAAAGCGGTAACATAGCCAAACAACGGTTTGCTAGGAAGGGTGTGTTAGAGGCTTGACATGGCAATATGGGAGGCATGATATAGCAAGTGGTAGGTATTGAGGCATAGCAATAGAGCGAGAAACTAGCAAGCAAATATAGAAGTGATTTTGCGGGTATGGTCATCTTGCCTAAGATCCCGCAAGGAAGAAGAACGAGTCCATGAAGAAGACAAACAGACGTAGTCGAACGGATCCTCACAAACACGATGTCATCGGAACTAACCTGAAGAAGCAACACCGGAAAGAAGCAAACAACATAGTAAACAACCATCATCGAATCATGGCATGATGCACAATCAAGTATGATGCATGTCCGGTTTAATGAGGCATGGCATGGCAAAGTGCAACAAACAACACTATAAATTAAGTGGCGACCAATATGCAACGGAGTTGCATATTGAAGAAAACACCACATGACTTATTTAGTTCTCTCTCGTTTAGGTACTCAATAATATCAAATGTTGGTTAGCATGGCAAGAGGTGAAGCAAATGAAAACTACCTATCTGGGCAAGTTTAAATGAGGCCGGAACAACAAGCAACAAGTCCGGAAGAATCCTCATGTGCATATTATAGGTTTGGTACTGTTCTGCCCTAAACCAAATTTTCGAGTTGTTAAACATGAAAAGCAAGTACACCATGTTAAACTAGGCATTTTTCTACCCCATTTAAATATGAAGTTTGTTAAATTTGGAACTACGGTTATTAAGTTATGAAATAAATCATTTTAGCATGTTATTTAAGCAAATTAATGCAAACAACAGTTTAAACATTTTAAACATGCATGAAAGTGGCAAATTATTAATTCACATAAAATTCAAAGCATTTTACATATAAAGTTTGTTTTAATATGATGCATCATTTGTGAGTAATTATATGCATGAAGCTTGGGGGGTTTTCTGCAAAACAGGTAAAACACTGGAATATTGCTAAAATCGCAAACAAAGAAAAAAACACACTGGGCCGAATCTGGTTGGCCCGGTAGTGTACAGTTGATGGAGTGGAGAGGGGATGCTCACTTCGGACCTTGGTCCAGCTGGTGGAGAGGGGAGGCCTGCAGGGGCGCATAGCTGGGCCTGTTGCTGCGGCCCACGGCGCGTAGGAGGCAGGCCGCTGTGTGGCCGAATGGGCCTGGCAGCTCTGGGCCACGGCAGGGCCTACGAGCGGAGCGAGCAGCTCCTGCCTGTCGTCCTCGTGCCCCCGCCGAGCAAGGAGGAGGAATGGCAACCATGGCGGCAGACGACGGCAGCTCGCCGACGGGGAGGCGCGGAGGAGGACCTAGGGCGCGGATCCGGGCGTGAAACAACGGGAAAGGATGGATCCACCTCGGATCCGACGAGGCAGGGCGTCCATGGCGCGGACGGGGCTCCTCGTGTGAAGATGAGAGAGAGAGTTCACGAGGGAGAGGGAGAAGAGACGAAATAGAGAAGAGGAGAGGGAGCTGGATCAGCGTGGGAGGTCCTCCGGTGGAGCTTGACGGCGACGAGATCTCTAGTGGCCGCCATCGACAATGACGGGGTGCGGCGTAGATGCGAGGTGGCGCTCGTGGCGGAGGCCGTTGCCTCGATCCAGATTGGATCGAGCGCTACGGGAGGAGTAGCGGCGCGCTTCGGGTGGAGATGGGCTTCTAGGGCCCCGATCTGGGTCCTGGCGGGCCGTGCGGCGGCGCAGGGGTGGGGGAAGGCGCTGGGGACAGGTGGCGTGGTGCGATAGGCCGAGGGTGGCGGCGCTGGTGGTGGTTGGCGGTGGCTGGCAAATGGCGGCATGCCAAGTGGCGGCGGGGAAGCAGGCAGGCGCGGAAATTGTGGAGGGAAGGTGGATGTAGGTAGGTGGAGTCTAGAAGATGACAAATTTGGAAGGAGGGTGTCCATATATAGCAGAATGGCTAGGGTTTGGGTCGAGGGGTTATTTCTGGACCCTCTAATCTCGATCAGACGACATTGGATGTGAGGAGGGGGTAGGTGTGAACTTGTGGGCTGTGCAGAAGGCCTCGGGCTGAGAGGAGAGAAAAGAGAGAGAGAGACCCGGCGACTGTTTTTGGAGACCGAAAATGTCCGACGATAGACCAACTATATTGTCGCTATAATTAACGGTTGGGGCGTCAAACGAACTCCGAATGTGATGAAACTTGACAGGCGGCCTACCTAGAACACAACAACACCGCATGCCAACTTTCAACCCATTCCGAGAACATTTTCCGGCCACTTATCAAATACTATTTCGGACGTGCCACGGGCGCGTGCAAGTGTGTCTGGGCTCAGAACGAACAACAGAGAGAACTGGGAGACCCGGACGAATGCAAGTTTTGAAAACAAGACGATGCAAGGCACATGATGACATGACAAGATACAACATGCAAGCGAATGACAAGGCAACAACAACGAATAACTGGAAGACACCTGCGCAACGGTCTCGGGGCGTCACAACACTCCACCACTACGAGAGGATCTCGTCCCGAGATCTAGGACGACACTGGAGAGAAACAGAAGAGGAAGAGAAAAGGTAAAACTAAGTTGCTTTGACGAATAAGTGAAACCAAAGAACCTTGCGAGGTTGAACAAGTTGAATGAAAGAATACAACAAAGATGAATGAAGTTGAAAACACTCCATTAGGAAAGAGGAACAAGGAACATTGCAAAAAACCTTGAGGTTAAGTGCCAAGATAGATATTGAAACCACTCCGGTTAAAACAAGATAGAGAAGGAATAAGAATGATATAATTTGGATAGCACTTTGACTATAAATGGAAGGAATTGAACATGATCTTGACAAAACAAGATGATGGGTCGAAGAGAGCAACATCACAATGCCTCCGGAACAAATGAATGGAAAACTAGATGGTTGGAAAGAAAAAGAACGGCGAAGACGAATGGCAACTCTCACAAATAAAATTGAAAGAGCATGCTTACGAAGAAAAGGTTGAATGGAGTTGTTGGAAAACCAACGACGAAAATAGTAGGCTTGTTGTGGGCTTATGGAGAACATCTCGAAATCTTGAGGTGAAAATCTGCCACTAACGAAACAAAAGATTGGATTGATATCAACAAGGAGACGAGAAACTTATTTCACCAGGAGGGTAAATGAAGAACTTGGGTCATTTATGAGCACCGTAAATAGCAATAATCCTTAGGGAAAGCTTTAGGTGAAATATAACCCAAGATAATTCCAATGAAGAGATTGATGGGTTGCAAAGGATCTCATGAACGAATTGAAAATGATGGGTTTACAATACGTCATTCCAGACAACTTGTGAATCATAAACACAAAGCAATCGTCAAAAATGACATAACACCACCTCAAAAGATAAGATAGAAAGAATTGCACTTCGAAATGCAAGATGAAGAATACTTGAATTATAGCTTGGCGGATCATCGCTTCGAGAGAAACCTTGACGAACAATTGAAGAATGAAAAATAATCCTTGACGAACCACCATGTAGAGCCTCCATGAAGAACTCCGGTAACAAAAAGATGATAAAAATAAAGAGAAGTTGGAAACACAAGGTGAAGTCTTGTAATGATTTAGATGGATCTTCGCGACGATATAATTGTTAGAGCTTGGAACTCCGGGAAAAGAAAAGATGAGACAATTGAAACCGAGAACTTGATGAGCCTCCGGAATAACAAATTGAATTTACTTGGTGAAACAAGAATAAGAATTACATTATGCTTATCCTTCATCAATTTAGATTGATGACAAGCAAAGGATTTGGCATACTACCTATTCTCGTAGAAAGGATTAAGATAGATGTAGCATAAACTTGAGAAAAGTCTTGAACAAGCCACCGGTAGAATTGGGAAAGAATGAATGAAATTATGAGGTGACAACCTGCCACTCACGGGAAAAGAAATGGATTGATATGAACAAAGAGACGAGAAAGTATATCGCACCGGAAAGGATAAATGAAGAACTTGGATCATTTATAAGCACCATAATAGCAACAAACCTTAGGGAAGGCTTTAGGTGGAATATAAGCCAAGATAACTCCAATGACGAGATTGATGGATTTAAACTATCTCATTCTTAACAACATGTGAATCATGAAACATGAACTCAGATTATCAAGAATGACATAATACCACCTCCAATGATACGGAAGAGAGAATTGCACTCCGGAATGCCAAATGAAGAATGATGGAGGTCCTCTGAAAAGAATCTTGAAGAACGCTTCGAGAAGGAAATAAATCCTTGATGAACCACCATGTTGAGCCTCCATGAAGAATTACGGTAACAAAAGAATGATCAAACAGAAAGAAAGGGTAGTTGAAAACGCAAGGTGGAACCTTGTACAGATTTAGATAGATCTCCGTGATTACATAATTTCGAGAGCATGGAACTCCAGGAAAGAAAGATGAGCACTTGAAACCAAGAAAATGTATGATGAACCACTCCGGAATAAGGAATTGACTCATTTGGATGAAACAAGAATAAGAATTACATTATGCTTATCCTTCACCAATTAAATTGATGACAATCAACGGATTTGACATATTACTTATTCTCTTAGAAAAGATTAAGAGAGATATAGCACAAACTCAATGGACCACCGGTAGGATTTAACCAACGAATACATTGATATGATAATGAAGGAATAGAAATCTTGAACGACCCACCGTAAGAATTAAAATGACCGAAAGGAAGATAAAGGAACACCGGTTAGAATTATGAAATGAACGAGGATACTTGAGAGAATTTAGATACAAGAGAACGAAGAGATTACGAGCCGATTAGCGATCACTTGAACAAAGCACCGGTAAAATTGGAGAATGATAGCTGAAAGTTGAGAATGAATAATCCCGAAATGATGGCCATCGGAGAATCAAACTAAAAAGACTCCTGAATTACTCCGGATGGGTGAAAAGAATTCTGACAATCGAAAACAATTATGAGAGGATGGCAACAATCTAGAATCACGAATCTCTGAGAGAATGGATAAGATTGAAGAGAAATTCTTCTTTGTTCTTCAAAATCTGAGAATGACGATGAGAAACACCACCAAATTGTAGAGGTACTCCAGGATGACGAATAGAAAGGTTGAGCCAACGGTGAAAAAAAAATTGAAAGATCTTGGAGAAAGACATTTGACTGATGATGAATCATTCTTATGTCAAACTTCGAAAAGAATTTGGGAGTAACTCCGGGAAAAATTATAAGAGTCAGGTAAGATCCTGGGAAAAGGCCTGTGGGTTAGGGCCCACTCAAAAGAAACACCGTTGAACGATCGCTTTAAAAGAGAGATTCCACCGGTTGAATTTAAATGGCTTGAATGAGATAACATCCTCGAAAGAGTTTGAACGAAAGCAGAGTGGAAACATGAATCTTCGAGATATCTTGAGCACCCCAGAACAAATGAATAGCGAGAGGTGAACGATTAAGAATTGCATCGGTATGAGAAGGCATTAGAAACGAGGAAAGGATAAGATCCGTAAACCTTGAATTAAATCCACCGAAGAAGAAAAGATCGAAGAATACAACACTTGAAGCTCCGTTAGAATCTTCATGAGAATCACCGGATAAGAACATTGAAAGACAAGAATGAAAAGTCTTCACATCCATAAGATGGATACTTGATTGAGAAACCTAAGTTCTTGAAGAAGACAAGGATGGGTGGGCGGGAAAAACAAAGGCAACTTGGAGACGGATGAAACGAACACCGTTGAGAAGAGTTAGAGTTTCTCTTACGGATGAGACAAATGATAGGATCATCTTGAAGAGAATCGCACTGGCTGACAAGGATTGACATGACAAACTCGATGATCGAGAAGGATTAGTATTCGCATCGGAGTATGAGAACAACATTTGGGGAAGGTATGGAATCAAACACTTAACATCGAAGCAACTCGAATACCACAACTCAAAACAAAACAAAGGATTGGCTTGGGGAATAAGCCGGAACAAACATATGATAGAAATTTCGTCCGAAGTTTTCATGGTGGGGCCTACACGGGCTCAATCATACAGCACCATCATGTACAAGGTAGTGCACATGACATATGAAGCGTCCCCGAGTCGGCATAGCCAAGGACTCTTTAAGACACAATGAGACCACTGTAAAATCAACCGTGGATAGGCGGACCACTAGACGTCGAACCCCAATTTCATATCATACATCTGTCGGAAAGATATCCTAAGAGCTACTTGAATTCCCACTTATAAACTCCCAAAATTTTCCGGTTATGCAATCAGGTGTTGGGGATACAGGGGAAGCATAATATCTCACCCAAAACTTGCAAATCCTACATCCAGCTGTATCCATCCTTCAACACATAACCAAGAAACCTTCGGAAATCATTTACCTCAACCTTCGAAAAGCATCCGTTATACGAGTTATGGCAATACTCCCGAACTCCCGCCCCAGTACTGGGTGGCGTCGAGGTTATCTCACCAACAACTGCATAAAAGAGATTTTCGATGTTGGCGAAACTCAGGTATTCCAGAACTGCAACGATAAAATTGTGACGACAACACCTCAGAGCTTAACTCCCCGGGACACTGCCACAACCCCTAAATGTCAGGAGGCACCAAGAACAATGTTCTCGTCACAAAACCATCAGAACGATTCCAAGATACCCGCGTGATCCTAAAAAAAATATAGTGAAATTTGAGAAGAGAAGAGTCAAAACTCTACGTCAGGATGCCTCACCAGAGCGATGAAGGGACTGGGGAGTAAAAAAGAATTCCTAACTCTCCGATATATATAATCCTAAATAACTCAAAACATTTCTAGACTCAAAAACACCAGCGATTCAATCAAGCAGGGGGCTCCTAAGGTCGGGGAAGGCTCTGATTACCAACTTGTAACGCCCTCGATGCGGCTATATCTCCCACGTGTAGAAGCACGACTTAGAGGCATAACCGCATTGAAAGCAATGTCGCAAGTGAGGTAATCTTCACACAACCCATGTAATACATAAGGGACAGAGATACATAGTTGGCTTACAATCGCCACTTCACACAATACACGAATAAAGCATTACATCATCCAGATACAATCAAGGTCCGACTACGGAACCGAAAATAAAAGAAGACTACCCCAAATGCTACACAGATCCCCGATCGTCCCGACTGGGCTCCACTACTGATCAACTAGAACGAAACAACACAAAGGATAGGATCTTCATCGAGCTCCTCCTTGAGCTTGGTTGCATCACCTGCTTGGTAAAATCGGCACCTGCAAACTAGTTTTGGAAGTATCTGTGAGTCACGGGGACTCAGCAATCTCACACCCTCGCGATCAAGACTATTTAAGCTTATAGGAAGGGTAAAAGGTATGAGGTGGAGCTGCAGCAAGCGACTAGCATATATGGTGGCTAACATACGCAAAAGAGAGCGAGAAGAGAAGGCAAAGCACGTTCGAGAAACTATGATCAAGAAGTGATCCTAGAACAACCTACGTCAAGCATTACTCCAACACCGTGTTCACTTCCCGGACTCCGCCGAGAAGAGACCATCACGGTTTCACACGCGGTTGATGCATTTTAATTAAGATCAACTTCAGGTTTTCTACAACCGGACATTAACAAATTCCCATCTGCCCATAACCGCGGGCACGGCATATGAAAGTTCAAAACCCTACAGGGGTGTCCCAACTTAGCCCATCACAAGCTCTCACGGTCAACGAAGGATATACCTTCTAGCGGGAAGACCCGATCAGCCTCAGAATCCCGGTTACAAGACATTTCGACAATGGTAAAACAAGACCAGCAAAGCCACCCAGATGTGCCGACAAATCCCGATAGGAGCTGCACATATCTCGTTCTCAGGGCACACTGGATGAGCCAGACGTCGAGTAAGCCAGCCCAGAGTTGCCCCTGGTAGCCTCGGACATCGCTCAGTTTGGACCAACACTTAGAGAAGCACTGACCCGGGGGGGTTAAAATAAGATGACCCTTGAGCCGGCCGACCCAAGGGAAAGAAAAGGCTAGGTGGCAAATGGTAAAACCGAAGTTGGGCCTTGCTGGAGGAGTTTTATTCAAGGCAAACTGTCAAGGGGTTCCCATTATAACCCAACCACGTAAGGAATGCAAAATCCGGGAACATAACACTGATATGACGGAAACTAGGGCGGCAAGAGTGGAACAAAACACCAGGCATAAGGCCGAGCCTTCCACCCTTTACCAACTATATAGATGCATTAATTAGATAAGAGATATTGTGATATCCCAACAAGTAAACATGTTCCAACAAGGAACAACATCTCCATGTTCCAACAAGGAACAAACTTCAATCTTCACCTACAACTAACGACGCTATAAGAGGGGCTGAGCAAAGCGGTAACATAGCCAAACAACTGTTTGATAGGACAAGGTGGGTTAGATGCTTGGTTTAACAATATGGGAGGCATGATAAGCAAGTGGTAGGTATCGCAACATAGGCATAGGAAAAGAGCGAGCAACTAGCAAGCAAAGATAGAAGTGATTTCGAGGGTATGATCATCTTGCCTGAAATCCCGCAAGGGAGAAGAATGAGTCCATGAAGAAGGCAAACGAACGTAGTCGAACGGATCCTCACAAACGCGACGTTAACGAAACTAACCCAAAGAAGCAACACCGGAAAGAAGCAGACAACATGGTAAACAACCATCACATGGACATGGCATGATGCACAACCAAGTATGATGCATGTCCGATTTAATGATACATGGCATGGCATGGCAAAGTGCACAAACAACACTACAAGTTAAGTGGAGCTCAATATGCATCGGGATGCATATTGACAAAACACCACATTCCATTATTTAGTTCTCTCTCGTTTATGTACTCAACAATATTAAATGTTGTTAAACAAGGCAAGAGGGTGAAGCACAATAAAACTACCTAACTAGGCAAGTTTAAATGAGGCCGGAGGCAACGAACAACAATTCCGGTAAATCCCCATATGCATATATTAGGTTTGGTACTGTTCTGCCCTAAACACAATTTTAGAGTCGTTAAACAAACAAAGTGATACCACCATGTTAAACTAGGCATTTTTCAACCCCATTTACATATAAATATTATTTAAATCCGAGCTACGGTTATTTAGTTATGAATTAAAGCATTTTAACATGGCATAGGGGAAAATTTAATCAAACCGCATTTTAAACATAGATGAAAATGACAAATTATGAAACTAGACAAAATTCTAAGCAAGTTTCATATATTAAGTTTTTACATGTGATGCTTAGTTAATAAGTTATTATACGCATGAACTATGAGGGGTTTTCTATAAAATAGGCAGTCTCCGGATAATTAGACAAATTCACAGGGCACGAAAAAAACATAGGCAGGCTGAATCTGGGCGGATTGGGGAGCTGCTCACAATGGGCCTTCGAGGCATTGGGCCCGTGGAGCTACTTGCACCAGAGAGGCTGGCTTGGTGCGGTCCAGCCGCGAGGTGAGCAGGCGCTGGGCCGTAATGCGCGCTTGCGGCCCAAGCGTGGTCAGCGAGCAGTCAACGAGTGCGGCGGCGGCGAGCTCGTTCTCTGCTCGAACGAGGACGAGGAAGAAGACAGGGGGCGACGCAGGGGAAGCAGAGGACACGAGGACGCAGGCAAAGCAGTGGAGCCGCGTGCACGAGGGATGGAGGCGCGGGGACGACCCGATCCGAGGCGGGGAAGGCACGGGCTCGTCTGTTTCTGGCCGGATCTAGATCGATGTGGCTCCATGGTGCGGCGGGTGGTCGAGGTCGAGGGGCTCCGGCAAGAAGGGCTCGCGGAGGAGGCTGATCTGGCGGGGATCCGAAAGGCAGCGACGAGGACAAACAGCGTCCACGGCGGGGACTTGGCGTCGGCTGGAGGAGTCCATCCATGGCGCTGCTCATGGCGCACCTGAGAGAGAGAGGGAGGTGCGTGAGAGAGGAAGAAATCGGGAGAGGGGAAAGAAGGAGATAGAGGAGGAGCCGAGGTCCTGGAGGCCGGCGAGGTTGGATGGCTGCGGGGTGGCTGCGGCTCGGGAAGAGGAGCTCGGGCTCCTGGCTCGCGGTCGACGGCAGGAGGAGGCATGGAGGCAGATTGGGAGGAGGGAGTGGCTGGTTGCGGTTTGGATCGAGGAAAAATTGGGCAAGGAGATTTGGCCAGGTGGTGTGCGGTGGAAAACTGAATGAGGAAGGAGGTGGGTGGATGTGGTTGGCTGGATGTGGACTCCGAGGAGGATTTGGAGTGTGGCGGCGGCTGAGGGGGACAATTGACCTAGTTTTTAGGGTTTGGTCTGATATATATAGCAAAAGGATTTTCGGATAGGGGCATTTGGTCCCTCCGATCTTAAACGGACGGTCGCGAAATAAAAGCTTAGGGAGTCCAAATGAGAAAATGGTGATGTTTTGTAGATGTTTGGGGTTGATCCGGATCCAACGGTGACGACTGTCCGGGTCGGGTTCGGGACAACTTTTGGGCGCGCGCGAGGAGGGCCGCGGGCTGACAAGAGAGTTTAGGTAGGGCCTGACGGTGAGTGGTAGTGAGCTGTGTAGACGGTCTCGAGCTGAGAGAAGAGAAGAGAGGGAGGCCCGACGACTGTTTTCAGAGACCGAAAACGTCCGACGTTAGACCGGCTATACTGCCGCTATAGTTAATCGTTGGGGCATCAAACGAACTCCGATTGCGATGAACTTGGCAGGCGGTCTACCTACACTATAACAAGACCACATGCCAACTTTCATCCCATTCCGAGAACATTTTCCGGCCACTTATAAAATACTATTTCGGACATGCTGCGGGCGCGTGCAAGTGTGTCTGGGCTCAGAACGGACAACGGACGGAACGAGGAGACCAGGACGGATGGAAGTTTTGAAAACATGATGATGCAATGCGGATGATGACATGGCAAGGTGCAACACGCAAGCAAATGACAAGGCAACAACAGCGAATAACTTCAGGACACCTGGCACATCGGTCTCGGGGTGTCACATAAGTCGGGGATGGCTCTGATACCAACTTGTAACACCCACAATGCGGCTATATCTCCCACGTGTTGGGGCACGACTTAGAGGCATAGCCGCATGGCATGTTTGTCGCAAGAGGGGTAATCTTCACACGATCCCATGTACTGAATAAGAAAGGGATAAAGAGTTGGCTTACACTCGCCACATCACACAATTACAAGTTAAACATACATCATCCAGAATACAACCAAGGTCCGACTACGGAACCAAAATAAAAGAAGAACACCCCAAATGCTTGATCCCCAATCGTCCCAACTGGGCTCCACTACTGATCAACAGGAAACGAAACAACACAATGAACACGATCTTCATCGAGCTCCCACTTGAGCTCGGTTGCGTCATCTGCACTGGTATCATCGGCACCTGCAACTGTTTGGAAGTATCTGTGAGTCAGAGGACTCAGCAATCTCACACCCACGAGATCAAGACTATTTAAGCTTATGGGTAGGAAAGGGTAGTGAGCTGGAGCTGCAGCAAGCACTAAACATATATGGTGGCTAACATATGCAAATAAGAGCGAGAAGAGAAGCAACGCAACGGTCCTGAACTAGAAGTGATCAAGAAGTGATCTTGAAACTACTTACGTTCAAGCATAACACAAGACCATGTTCACTTCCCGGACTCCGCCGAGAAGAGACCATCACGGTTACACACGCGGTTGATGCATTTTAATTAAGTCAAGTATTAAGTTTTCTTCAACAGGACATTAACAAATTCTCATCTGCCACATAACCATGGGCACGACTTTTGAAAGTTGAAACCCTGCAGGGGTGTCCCAACTTAGCCCATCACAAGCTCTCATGGTCAACGAAGGACATTCCTTCTCCTGGGAAGACCTGATCAGTCTTGGAATCACAGTTACAAGACATTTCAACAATGGTAAAACAAGACCAGCAAAGCCGCCCGATGTGTCGAAATCCCAATAGGAGTCGCACGTATCTCGTTCTCAAGACACACCGAATAGGTCAAGCTACGAGTAAAACCAGCCCTCAAGTTGCACCGAGGTGGCCTCGCAGGTTGCCCGGTTCGGACCAACACTTAGAGAAGCACCAGCCCGGGGTGGGTTAAAATAAAGATGACCCTCGGGTTAATTACTCCCAAGGGAAAAAGGTATAGGTTGTTAGGAAAATGTAAAACCAAGGTTGGGCCTTGCTGGAGGAGTTTTATTCAAAGCGAACTGTCAAGGGGTTCCCATAACACCCATCCGCGTAAGGAACGCAAAATCAAAGAACATAACACCGATATGACGGAAACTAGGGCGGCAAGAGTGGAACAAAACACCAGGCATAAGGCCGAACCTTCCACCCTTTACCAAGTATATAGATGCATTAATTAAGATAAGAGATATTGTGATATCCCAACATTTCCATGTTCCAACATGGAACAAACTTCAATTTCACCTGCAACTAGCAACGCTATAAGAGGGGCTGAGCAAAAGCGGTAACATAGCCAAACAACGGTTTGCTAGGAAGGTGGGTTAGAGGCTTGACATGGCAATATGAGAGGCATGATATAGCAAGTGGGAGGTAGTGCGGCATAGCAATAGAGCGAACAACTAGCAAGCAAAGATAGAACTGATTTCGAGGGTATGGTCATCTTGCCTGAGATCCCGCGAGGAAGAAGAATGAGTCCATGAAGAAGACAAACGGACAAAGTCGAATGAATCCTCACAACCGCGACGTTATCGGAACTAACCCGAGGAAGCAACACCGGAAAGAAGCAAACAATATAGTAAACAACCATCACATAAACATGGCATGATGCACAACCAAGTATGATGCATGTCCGGTTTAATGAGGCATGGCATGGTAAAGTGCACAAGCAAAACTACAAGTTAAGTGGAGCTCAATATGCAACGAGTTGCATATTGACGAAAACACCACAACAAGTTATTTAGTTCGATCTCGTTTATGTACCCAACAATATTAAATGTTGATTAACATGGAAAGAGGTGAAGCACAACGAAACTATCTATCTAGGCAAGTTTAAATGAGGTCGGAAGCAACAAACAACAGTTCCGGAAAATCCTCATATGCGTATATTAGGTTTGGTATTGTTCTGCCCTAAACCATATTTTAGAGTTGTTAAACATGCAAAGAAAGTACACCATGTTAAACTAGGCATTTTTCTACCCCATTTACATATAAAGTTTATTAAATTCGGAGCTACGGTTATTTAGTTATGAATTAAAGGATTTTAACATGTTATTTAAGAAAATTTAAACAAACAACATTTTAAACATAGATGAAAGTGGCATATAATGAAACTAGACAAAATTCTAGGCATTTTACATATATAATGTTTTTACATATGATGCACGGTTGTTGAGTTTTTATATGCATGGAGTTTAGGGACTTTTCTGCAAAATGGTAAACCTCTGGATAAATAGACAAATTTCAGGAATGGGAAAAACATTATGCGGGCCGCAACTAGCTATGGGCCAAAACAGTGGCAGGCGCTGGGGGGGGGGCATCTCACCATGGGCCATGGGCCAGGTCGGGAAAGCAGAGGCAGGCCGGTTGCTGGGCCTCACTGGATAGGTCAATGCACGCGCAGGAGTTCGTCGTCTCGAAGCAGAGGCAAGGCCGACGCAGCAGGAGCTCACCGGAGTTGGACGAACGGCGGACGGAGCGGGCAGAGGCGAGGGGATGACTGGGATGGGTGGATCAGGGGCGGGGTCGTCAGATCCAGCCAGCGGCGCGGTCAACCGACAGGGCGGCGCAGAGCTCCACCGGATATCCATGGCGGCGGCGCACCTGCGAGGTCAGAAGAGGGAGATACCATGAGAGAGAGTGAGATGGATAGGGAAAGACAGGAGGGCGGCGGTGTGGTCGAGCCTGGAGGAACTCTGGTGCGGAAGATCGTCGGCGGGGCGGGCTCGCCGGCGCGGCGCTCAGGACTTCCTCCCGATCCAGATCCGATCAAGGGGAGCCCTGCTCCTGGCGGCTGCGGGCGAAGGCTCTGGCCCGGGCGGGCCTCGGTTGGGCCAGGCGGGCTGTGGGGACTGGTTGAGGCGCTGGGCGTGACGTGGCAGCGCCTAGTTGGCTACGCGCATCACCGGCGGCAGGGCTGGCTGATGGGGGCGCGACAAGTGGCGGTGGGGTGCCGGCTGGGTGCAGATTTCGAGGAGGAGAGGGTTGACCGTGGCTAGGGGTAGGTGGAAGGGGGCTAGGATTCCAAAAATGGAAGGGGAAGGTCTATATATAGGCAAGGGGGCTAGGTTAGGGGGATTAGCTCCGTTTCGGATCCGTTCGATCACCATCAGACGGTTCCGGACAGAGGGGGAGACTAGGTGGGGTTTGTGGGCTGTGCTAGAGAGAGATGGGCTGAGAAGAGAGGAGAGAGAGAGAGGACCGACAAGGTTTCCGGAGACCGGAAATGGCCGACGATAGACCGGCTATATTGCCGCTATAGTTAATTGTTGGGCCGTCAAACGGACTCCGAATGCGATGAAACTTGGCAGGCGACCTACTAACAACATAACAACACCGCATTCCAACTTTGAACCCATTCTGAGAACATTTTCCGGCCACTTATAAAATAATATTTCGGACATGCCGTGGGCGTGTGCGAGTGTGGTTGGGCTCAGAACTAACAACGGAAGGAACGGGGAGACCCAGATGGATGCAAGTTTTGAAAACGTGATGATGCAAATGCGGATGAGGACATGGCAAGATGCAACATGCAAGAAAAGACAAGGCAACAACAGCGAATAACTGGAAGACACCTGGCACATCGGTCTCGGGGCGTCACAGTATTGGAGGGCAAGAGTGACAGAAGCTTCAACCTAGCATAGAAATTGATGCTTACGGGATTGAGGGGGACCAATATATCTTAATGCTATGGTTGGGTTTTACCTTAATGAATGTTTTTAGTTGTGGATGCTTGCTAATAATTCCAATCATAAGTGCATAGAATTCCAAGTCAGCGATGACATGCTAGCAGTGGCCTCTCCCACATAAAACTTGCTATCGGTCTAGTAAAGTAGTCAATTGCTTAGGGAAAATTTCGCAACTCCTACCACCACTTTTCCACACTCACTATACTAACTTTATTGTTTCTTTATCTAAACAGCCCCTACTTTTTATTTACGCGCTCTTTATTATCTTGCAAACCTATCCAAAAACACCTACAAAGTACTTCTAGTTTCATACTTGTTCTAGGTAAAGTGAATGTTAATTGTGCGTAGAGTTGTATCGTTGGACGATAGAAGTTGAGGGAATATTTGTTCTACCTTTAGCTCCTCGTTGGGTTCGACACTCTTACTTATCGAAAGAGGCTACAATTGATCCCCTATACTTGTGGGTTATCATATATGAATATAAAATCCAACAAATTGTCCATGCATAAAAATCAATGCAATTTAAAATCTTGAAATGAAAAAAATTGAAACTAATTGCTGGTTTGATGTGTTTTAAAAATGTACAGCCCATTTCTCATTGCTGATAGGCCATTTTCTAGCCCAGCCGAATGAAGCTCTCTTCATCTTGAAAGATTTGCAGCCCAACAGGCCTGACAAAGCGACTTACTTGACAAATCACAAAAAAACTGGGCTAGCAATTTTCAGAAAGAAAGAAAAGAAACTACTGGGTTGGTATGTGGTAAACATAAAAGAAAAGGTTCTCTAGACAGGCCAGAGTGCCCCACACAGCCCAATTGACACCCTCCTTCCATATCAAAAAAATATTAGATAAATGCCACTCCAATTATGGTGATTCATAAAAATTCCACTACAATTTCCAAACTTTGAAAAATGCCACTGCAATTTTTGCAAACTTTGAAAAACGCCACTGCAATTTTTGGAAACTTTGAAAAACGCCACTCCGGACTTCGAAAAATGCCACTGGAAATGGAATGAAATGGCATTTTTAAAAGTTTGGAAATTGCAGTGGCATTTCTCAAAATCACCAGATTTGGAGTGGCATTTATCAAATTAACCCAAAACAAAAATAATTGGGCGAGCTGCTGGGTCCCTGGTGTCAGCTGCTCGTTGTGTAATTCTCTCGTTTATTGACTATGTTGACAATGGCTTGGGAACTAGATGTCAGAAATCCATTAGGAGGAGCCATTTTTTATTGGCTTGAAATAAGGAGGCACTTGCTTGCGTACTACCATGACCTTGGTGGGTCCCTGCTGTCATCCTCTCCACGTACAATCATCTCTTGATTGTGTACGCATCAACCTGGTAGGCCCACACGTCAGCCTCTAAACCCGTGGCGGAAAAATACAACCCATTTAAAAAATAACAGCGCATTCCATACGTTCAAACAGAAAGTTCAACATTCAGAGCAAAGTAATAGGTCTGATCCAGATATAGAGTACTGAACTTCCATGTGGTCCCGTTCCAACATGTCAGTGAGACGACTGCGAGTCCTTTCGTACAATTTCCGAACGGAGGTCTATGTAGGCCGGGGCGCCTCTTCCTATACCATGGCAACCATCCATCGACTCTTTGCCTTTCCCTCTCGATTTGGAACTGCTATCGCACGCTCTTCCTCCCTCCTCCATTTGCCTTCACCCTTCCTTATGCCATTGTTCGATCGTCTTCTCCATGGAGGGAACAGGCTGAAAATGACCCCATTATTCTTGCCGTGATCTAAATGATGACGCGATGGAGGAACTCATTGATCGGTGCGACGTCATCACCTCAGCTAGCATGGCAGGTTCATCCAAGACCATTCTCGACTCAACTAATAACATCATTACAAGGAACCCATGGGTCCAGGAGCTGTTTGATCTCCCCTATCTTCTTCACAGTGACCTTGCTCACTGGCGCGGGGACGACGGAAGCCTCGCCTTATGCAAGTTGATGCCGCTTGATAATGATACGTGTGATGATAAGATGCCATATCTTGAGGGCAAGGCTTGGGCAGGCACAAATGAAGATTGGGTTGTTTATATTGGGTACAACTACGAGTGGGAACTTGTGAATGTGTACACTCGTCACAGGGTTCCACTTCCAAAAATCTCAGACTGCCCAGAGGTTGAGCACATAGATGATCTACATGAGTTCAAATACGATCATGGTAAATATCGTCTACGGGAGATAGAAATTTGTCAAGTTCCCAACCTCTCTTGGGGTTACACGAACTATGAAGTTGTTGCTATCTTCGACAAGCTTGTTGCCTTCCTTACTTCCACGCCTCGATGGATATTGCTGAAAAATCAATTTCTGTACATGGATGAGTACTATGATGCAATTCAATACGAGGGTCTTGTGTTTGTTGCCACCACTCGTGGCACTGTTTTTGCATGGAATCATCATGCTTTCGGTATGTTTGTCTGCCACAGTAATTATAATTGTTTCATCCACATGCATGCGGGTTAGCTAGTTTCCCTTTACTAATTAATCAACCTTCTTGTGTTTCCATGGTCCTGTGTACATTCCACCACCTATACTTGAAAAAATTTATAACCAAGGGGGAGATGACGATGCTAATGATCACGAGCATGAGGACGAGCATGACCCATATCCTCAGTTGCGCCTGGCAACTTATTCTGATGTATCACCTCTTCTTGTTTGTATACAGGGCACTGCTGATGTTACTAAGGAAGTAGGTGTTGTCTCGCATGGTCGCACTCTCCGGACCTATTCCAACATTCGTTGCAGGGTATTCGGGATGGATACTAGTGTACTAGCGCCAACACCTTCTCCTTGGTTCGGTATTAAAAGTCTGGGAGGGAACTTACTCTTCCTTGGACAAAACTATCAAATCATGGTGAAAGGCGATCCAGCTGCTGTTGACACAACGTTACTACCATTTATGAGAAGCAACTGTGTCTATACCTCGGTCATTACTATGTTTCCCTACCATCGCAATATGGGTCCTGACATAGCCAGCTTCAGCCTGGATGATCATTCGTACGTTGGTCTCGAGACTGAGAGTGGCTGGCCCTTCCCAGAGAATCACTTTTGGTTCAAAGCAAGCGTTTCCAATGCCGAGGATTGGTTGAGATGAAGTTCATTTCATTGCTTGCTATTTGTTGTGTGATGAGAACTTTAATATTTACTAGAATGTATCGTCATTGTCGTTGCATGTTCATGACCTGTTGTATGTAATAAAATGATATGCCTGTGATAGACTTACTAAATTTATGAATGGCTTTCGAGTCGCTTCTCTGAGTGGGTATTGCAACGAGGAAAAAAATATTTTCTGAATATGTAACTATGCGTGCATTGCAACAGGTTATCGGATGAGTCCAATTAACAATAGTACTACTACTATTTGTACTAGCTTCACACTGCTATCTCTTCAACCTCGTTATTTCTCTAACTCAGCCATCGCACGGCGGGCGAGGTGGGGGTTTGCCGATAGTCGGTTTCCTCAACTGTGATCCCACTTGTAAGGCCAACTCCAACTCACGACCCCAAACAAACCCCTATGGCTTCGCTCGTGTGGGGGACCGAAGCCATCCTGCGCGGGCGCTAGGTCTGACAAGACGGCCTTGTCGTCAGTGTGTGACCTCTGTGGCAACCGTCCGCTCCCCACTATCCTTTTCATTGACATGTGGTCCCGTTCCCACATGTTAGTGAGACGACGGTGAGTCCTTTTGTACAATTTCCGAACGGACGTCTATGTAGGCCGGGGCACCTCTTCATGTACCGTGGCAACGTCCACCGACTCTTCGCCTTTCCCTCCCGATTTGGAACTGTTGTCGCACACTCTTCCTCCCTCCTCCATTTGCCTTCACCCTTCCTTCTGCCATTGTTTGATCGTCTTCTCCATGGAGGGAACAGACCTGAAACAACCCCATTATTCTTGCCTTGATCTGAATGATGACGTGGTGGAAGAACTCATTGATTGGTGCGACATCATCACCTCGGCTAGCATGGCAGGTTCGTTCAAGACCATTCTCGACTCAACTAATAACATCATTACAAGGAACCCAAGGGTCCAGGAGCGGTTTGATCTCCCCTATCTTCTTCACCGTGACCCTGCTCACTGGCGCGCGGACGACAGAGGCCTCGCCTTGTGCAAGTTGGTGTCGCTTGATAATGATACGTGTGATGTTATGATGCCATCGCTTGAGGGTAAGGCTTGGGTAGGCACAACTGGATATTGGGTTGTTTATATTGGGTACAACTGCGAGTGGGAACTTGTGAATGTGTACACTCGTCACCGGGTTCCACTTCCAAAAATCTTAGACTGACCAGAGGTTGAGCACACCGGTATTCTACGTATGTTCAACTACGATCATGGTGACTGTCATCTACAGAAGATAGCAATTTGTCGAGTTCCCAACCACTCTTGGGGTTATAGGAATGCTTGTGTTGTCGCTATCTTCGACAAGCTTGTTGCCGTCCTTCAAGGTTCGACTCGATGGATATTGCACAAAAATAAGTTTCTATACACGGATGAGTACTGTGAATACGAGGGTCTTGTGTTTGCTGCCACCACTCGTGGCACTATTTTTGCATGGAATCTTGATGCATTCGGTACATTTGTCTTCCAGAGTAATTATAATTATTTCATCCACATGCATGCGGGTTAGCTAGTTTCCCTTTACTAATTAACCTTCTTGTGTTTCCAAGGTCCTGTGAACTTTCCACCACCTATACTTGAAAAATTTTATAACCAAGGGGGAGATAACGATGCTGATGATCATGGCATGAGGACCCATATAGGAGTACTCAGTGGCGCCTGGCAACTTATTCCGATGGATCACCTCTTGTTTGTATACAGGGCATCGCTGATGTGACTAAGGAAGCAGGTGTTGTTTCGCATGGTCACACTCTCCGGACCTATTCCAACATCCATTGCAATATATTTGGGATGGATACTAGTGTACTAGCGCCAACACCTTCTCCCTGGTTTAGTATTAAAAGTCTTGGAAGAAACTTGCTCTTCCATGGACAAAACTATCCAAACATGGTGAAAGGGGATCCAACTGCTGCTGACACAATGTTACTACCATTTATGAGAAGCAATTGTATCTATACCTCGGGCATTGCTATGCTTCCCTACCGTGGCTATCACTATATGGGCCATGAAATGGGCCGCTTCGGCCTGGATGATCAATCCTACGTTGGTCTCGAGATTGATAGTAGCTGCCCCTTCCCAGAGAAACTCTTGTGGTTCAAAGCAAGCGTTTACAACGCCGAGGAGTGGTTGAGCTGAAGTTCATTTCATTGCTTGTTATTTGTTGTGTGATGAAAACTTTAGTATTTACTATAATGTTTTGTTAGAACTAATCTATAATCCAACATGTATCCTCATTGTCGTTGTGTGTTGATGACTTGTTGAATGTAATGAATGGTACATTTGCATATGCATGTCATAATCTCAATTTATAAATGGTTTTTGACTCACTTCTGGGAGTGTTAGTGCCGTAGTAGTATAGCCAGCATCCGTAGTAGTATGAAGTTGCCACATCACATAGAGCCAACCAATAGTTAGTTCTAGTTAGATCAACTAGAGCTAGGTGTCGCATGGAGGCCGAGAAATATGGTGATAGCATGACTGCGTGAGGTGGGCTTGTATGTAGTAGTATGATGTAGGCACAGGGCTTGCCGTGTTTCCTGCTCCTCCGGTCTAAATGTGGAGAAGATTTGGTCGAGGTCTTCCTCCTTTTGCCGACACGTGGGACATCCAGCATGCAGGTCGTGTCATGCAAGAAAATGGAGTGGTAGTTGAAGCCATGTGATGTGCATCTTGGGTTAAACTGTAAATAGAATCTTACTACTCTTGAGTAACTCCAAAAGCGGCCACCGAAGATCTTTATTGGATTTGTTTTTCATCACCAGCACGTCGAGGTGAAAGATGTGCAGGTTCAGTGGGTCCTCTCCCGTTTTCACTGACATGCGGGACCGCATGTGAGCAAACAGATGATGGGCTCCGCGCGTTTGCTGGCTGGCTGAGAAGAGAGATAGAGGAGGGCTGAGCACAGACTCCTGGAAATTTGTTCTGCATAACCAGCACCTCGATATAGGCTTGATATAGTGGGGTGGCATGGGCCATAACTAGCATTCACGTCTAGCAGTACGGCACACGCCACCCACACGAGTCCCATCCGACTCCAATTTTCTTGGAGTCTGTGCTACAGCCATCTCTTCTCCCTCCTGTTTTCTCAGCCATCGCGCGGTGGGAGGGGTGGGGGTTTGCCAATAGTCAGTTTGCTCAACTACGGTCCCACTTGTAAGTGAAAATGCAACACAACACGCATTCCCCCTTGAGCGGCGTGCCAGACCAACCGTGTGGGGGTGCGATGTACGCGAACACGGCAGGCTTTTCCTTTTGAACTTGTAACATGTAAATTTTGGTTCTGCTCCATGGCGCGACCGATAGGTAGAAATAACGATTTTCCCTAGAGTAATGAGAAGTTTGGTTCTAGCGCGGTTCATGCATGGAGTACGTACGAAAATTATGAAGTTGATGCAAAAGGTAAGATAATTACTAGTAGTACCATACACTACTACATGGATTTTGTCGGCGTCCTGGGAACGGGGGTCCCTAGACTTGCCTGCTTGCGGCCCACGGCGTGGCACTACCTGCGGCCCTGTATGGCCCACCTTCATCAGCGAACAATCAAGACCCTCACGAGGGGCCAAGCCTCGCGAGGCGGATGACGCAAGACCTCCTCGGGGGCGGCCTCAGCAGGCTGGCTCGCGAGGGGCGGAGAGATCAAGGCGAGGGGCACCTCGCGAGGTCCCTGTGACGCAAGCCATGACGACCAAGGCCAGGCGGGTGCCAGTGCACATAGTGTCCTCATGTCCTCTTTGGTACTAAGGAGGCAAGCGCAGGCGAGGAGTCCCGATGCATCAGGCAAAGGTTTCCATATCGGTGCAACAAGACCAAGACCAGTAGGACGGCAGGAAGGATGTCACCGTGGAGCCCAGGACGGCGTCACCACCAGAACGTTTGGCAGGCAAAGACCACCTTTTGTCAGGATAACTTCTACTAGTTGTCTCCCTTCAAATTTGGCCATTGTGGGATCCCTTCCTGCCTACATTTGGGAAGAGGACCAGGGCCTCTATAAATAGGATAGCCACCACCATACTCGGGGATCGACTCATCTGGGATTGGATCCACTCCACCAAGGCCATCTCACCAGCTCATCGAGCTCAAGGACACCTCTCCTGAGGAGGCTGTTCTTCCCTTGTACTTGTTCATCCTCAGCCCAAGAGGCAATCCACCACACCACACTAGAGTAGGGTATTACACCACAATGGTGGCCCGATCCAGTATAAACCCTACGTCCATTGTTCTGCGATTTCGACGTGCTGAGCTTTGAGATCATGGTGAGAGCGTGAGCTTGGGGGGGGGGAGAGATCTCCGTGCGCACCCCAGAGTTCAAACCTCAAGGGTTTTGCCGGAACCTGAAATTCGACATTTGGTGCGCCAGGTAGGGGCGCGCCGAAGCCTCTCTTCCGTCAGCAGACACGCCAACGCTTTGCAGCGCTGATGTCTGGCGACCCGAGGGCCGACGCCGACCACTAGGAAGCTTGGCCAGCCCGGGCGGCATCGTCCACCCAAGAAGACCTCAACTCCGCGCTCCAGGCGGCACGCGCACCGCCAAACGCCGTGGGGCGCGGGCAGCATGGTCCGGCGCCTTCCACCCTTACCCCGCGGCGTGCGTGGACCGCCGCAAGGGCCTCAAGCTATGCCGCGGCGACGGTGCTGCACACCCGAAGGGAACAAGTGAACATGAGGGCCGCGCTCACAGTGGCGCGGGAGCTATTGCGGTGCCGACTGATGAAGAGCGGCCGAGATGCATTGCTCGAGCACGTTGCCGAGCTATTGGACGCTGTAGCCAGGGGTATGCCACCTTTCTGCTCCTTGCGTATGCCTTAGGCTGCGGCCGGATCGCACGGTGGGCCTTGTCGTGCCCGCGCTCCCCCGGGCGCACCAGGAAGTTTCGTCGGCACCGGCGCAACCAGTGGCGCCGGACACCCAACCGCACATGTGCCTCCGTCGATGGGCACAAGCATAAGCATTGCCACCTGCGGCCCCGGCAGGATGCCGCCTTACCATCCTCAAAGCGGCGCGCTGGGCCGGACGACGTGGAGCACGGGGCACTTCAGCGAGGTTTCTGGGGTGACGGCTCCGGAGGCCTATGTGCCCCGCATGATGGACCAGGAGTACACGCCGGAAGATGACCCCGGCTCGTTCCTCGAGCCGAGATGGGAAGGGGAGACACTGGAAGTTGAGGCCTTCCAGGAGCCACCCGGGAGCCTCGCCGACCACGCCGACGACAACAGCTATAGGGTACCACTAATCTCTCGGGAGCAGGCTTACGCTAACCATGGGTCGCAAGTGAATCATGTCACAGTAGTGGACGACGGCCCCAGCATGGCCGCCCCCTTCCACCAGGGGAAGTGCACTGGGGGCTGCGTGGGAGGAGCCAGGAGCAAGGGCCCTCCCCGCATCGCATGGAGCAAGGCGTCGCCCGGAGGTAGGTCCTCTGTCGGGGAGACACTAGCGAGCCTTCCCCGGTAGAGGGCCCGTGGTCGCCGAGCGCGCCGCTAGCGTCCCCTTTGCCCCTTGGCATCGTCCTGGTTTCCGGACGCCCCAACGATGGTCGAGGACAGCGCAAGGCGGGGCCCTCAGCTAGCGATTTGAAGCAAGGCTCACGCCTGTGAAGGTCTCCTCTCGTGACACTCTCAGGTAGTAATGAGTGGGGCTGTACACGCCCCGGAGTCTCCGGAGTGCCGCCCTTGGGCCTCGGGGGCTCCCGCCCATGTCCTAGTGGAAGCACCATGCTCCGCGCTGGCCGTCGACACTGTTCCCCAATGACTATGCTCACGGTCAGTGAAAGCATTTAGCTCCACGCTGGTGGGAAGAAAAGAAGACTAGCTAGGTGCCGGACGCGGCCATTTGCTTTTAACCTCTTTTCTGTAGCTCGGACTTGCAGCTTTGGGTCTTGAATTTAAAGTTGCATTTCCATTGGCAATTGTGGGGGCATCCTTTCTCATTCATGTTGATTTCGTGAGTTTCTGGATTTGTGTTCTGTTTGAGATTTACATCCACTATCTCCCCCCCCTTTCAAAAACTTCGCGAGCAGGGCCTGGCAGCGGCGCACACGCACTACGCATGCATCTCGCCATTACTTGAGCTCGCTTCTTGCGAGGCTCTCTCGGGTGGACCGGTGGACCCCGCAGGATACCAAAACCTCGCAAGCTCGTGAGGGGCTCCTCTCAGAAGGAATGCACATCCGCGACTGCCAAATCAGTTTGAAGCTCGACTAAACCAAAGTAAGTTACGGTAGCAAGCCCGCAAGGGGTGTCGCGAGCACCCAAAAGCGCACTTTAAACATAAGCCTAAGGAATAAAGTGGTATTCTATTTACATGAGGGGCTTCCCCTCCCCAAAATTCTCTTACATTGTGCGGGGCCATACCCAAGCTTTTGTGTGCAGGTTCAAAATAAAGAAGCACGGGCTTAGTTGGACATATTGCTCACCTCGTCTCCCGAATCGCTTCCGAACATGCTATTGGCGTCGTTGTTGTCGTTGTCTTCACCGCCATCAACCACATCGCCCTCCTCCACTGCGACCACCATCGCGTCTTCATCAGAAGCAAAGGCCCTAACTAGAGCATCCACATTGTCGTCCACCTAGTGCGCTAGGTTGCTCCGGATGACCTCAGGCACTGGGGAAATGGCGGCGGCAAAATCAAAGTTAGGATTGGTGTTCAGGAGATGGCTGAAGACGCGGGAGAATGCGCGCCCGAGGAGGCCCCGGCTCTTTTTGTCCACAAGCTCGCGAGCCCTCTAAACTCGGTTTTGCAGGCGCGTCACGACGTCGTCAAAGAAGCGAAGATGGTTGGCGTAGTCCTCAGCATGTGGGTGGGGAGTGTGCTCATCGCAGATGGTACCAAGCGCCTGTTTGGCCCTCGTCCTGAGGTCCTGAAGCATGGGAACATGCTCGCACAGTAGCGTCTGCCAGTGAAGCGCCTGCTCCTTGCTCTGTTGTGCGAAGGACTCAGCGCTGGCAACCTGCTGCTGAAGAGAGAGAGCAGCTCGGCGTGGGCGGAGGCCAGCTCAGCCTGCACTGAGATCAGGGCGGCTGCGACGGGTTTCTCACGCTATTCCGCCTCGGCCAGCCCTAACCTGAGGGCAGCGGTCCTGCCCACAGCTTCGGCTTCCACGAGCTTCAGCTTCAGGTCGTACATGCCAGCAAGATCCGCGCGAGCCTCGGCCACCCTGCGGTCGACCTCCTCCTGGGCCCTGGCCTCACGCGCACCGACAGCATCCTCTGCTTGGGTGACTTGGCGCTACCTCGGCTCCAACCGCTCAAGCTCAAGGCTGCGCTCTGTGGCCTCCAGCAACAGCGCTTCCTCGTGCCTCGAGATCTCCTCCTCGTCGGACGGTGTGCCCTTGGTCGATGCCAAGGTAACTCTGCACGCCTCCGCCTGCTGCTCCAGGGAGGTGTTCAAGGCCTGGAGCTCCCGCCTGCGCTCCACGGCAGCCGCGCGGCGATTGTCCCCCTCCCTGGCCTCCTCCAAGGCCCTTGCACTGGCCTCCCGCGAGGTTGCCAGGGATGCCTCGGCCTTCGCATTGGCGTGCTCACGCTAGAGGCGCCCGAGGTTGATAGCCACCTTCAGTTGATGCCACTCCTCCACCAGCCGGAGACCCTCGGCTTCAAGGCGAGCGTCAACATCCGCGTGTTCTCTGCCGAGTTGGCTCAGCGCGCCCATTGCCTCCTGAAAGAGCTCGTGGCGGACGGCACCCCACTCGTGCGCAAACTAGAGCATGCAAACAGGTCCATCCCCCACTGCAGGGGTTGCCGAAGGGATCCGAAGCGGCTCGTTCCCTCCCAGCAGGGGGCGGGAGGCTGGCGCTTCCCCGGTCACCGTCTGGGCCTCGGCGGTGGCCCAGACGGTGAGGGCCTATTGCTTGAAGAAGAAGCCAGGATCAAGGTCATCCAGCCGCCGTCCACGACCAGGGGTGGAGCCCTTGGCACACCCCTTGCACCCCGGACCGGGCCGCGAAGGAAGGGCAGCAGGAGCGCAAGATCAAGGCACCAGGCCGGCACGCCCATCTCCCCCGCTGATCTTGCCCCGGGCGCGGCGAGCTGGCGCGAGACACTCAGAGTCAATGGAGGGCCCGAGGTAGGAGGAGGTTGCTCTTCTGGAGATTTCGTCACCCTGGCAAAAGGGGGCCAGAGAAACCACGATCAGAAGAGAAGATGGCACCTAAGAATTACGAAGGTAAGGTACTCACTCATCCATGGCAATATACTTCCTCTGCTTCAATGGCCGGAAGGCATCACTACTGCAGCTTGGAGAACCCTTCCTCTTGCGGAGGGCATCGAAGTCCAGTCGGAGCCGGTCAAAGCCCTGGACACGGCCACCAGTGCTGGGCGCAGCTGGTGAGGCTCCTGAGGGGATGGCCTCGGGAGTGCTGGCCTGAGGGGAGCCCTCGCGCTCTGCCTCAGGGTGACCCGTCGGGGCTTCAGCCTCAGGAGCAGTGGATTGTGTCAC
Organism: Triticum urartu; assembly: GCF_003073215.2. Taxonomy (NCBI): domain Eukaryota; kingdom Viridiplantae; phylum Streptophyta; class Magnoliopsida; order Poales; family Poaceae; genus Triticum; species Triticum urartu. The sequence goes on along the minus strand of NC_053022.1, from coordinate 202,736,113 downwards.
CCCCTCAACCATCACCTCAGGGCGAAGGTGATGAGCCCCGGGAGATGGCGCCTCGGGAGCCTCGAGCGGGGTCGGCACCACAACAGTCGCATCTCCATCCCTCAGTAGCACTCGCCCCCCTCCCCCCCGCGCCCACTCTTGAGGCGAGCTCGGCACTGGCGGCAAGGAGGGGAAACACACAGACAGGGTTCTCGCGAGGCCCTTCAAGGCCGACTAGACGCAGCCCCCACTCATCGAAAGGGGGCATCTGCCCCACGGACTCCACCTTGTTCGAGCAGCAGTACAAGGGACAACCCTCCTATGGCATGTCGGCTGGCGAAGGGTCGCCCATCAGGACCTCGAGCACCATTCTCGCACCTCAGGCAGGAGCCCAGACTCATGGAGCCTCATACGATCCTTGCCGCCGGAGAAGGCCCACATCGGTCAAGAATGGCGCTAGAGTGGAGCGATGCAGCATCGGAGGAACTCCTTCATCACCATGGGCGTGGTCACGCCGAGATCTTTCAGCCTCTTCAACCGGAGCCAGACGAAGGCAAGGCATGGGTCAGCAAGCCTCTCGTGGCCCTATCCGGAGCTGGGGATGGCGGGCGCCAAAGGAGGCTAGAGTAGGGGGCTGAGCACGCCAACATCCACAAACACCCACCGTGCCCGAAACCCGCTCACAGATGGTGGGAGCTCAAAGTCAATCCCTGAGCCGGCTGTCGCAGCCACAGCCTGGAAGCTCAGGCATCCCGAGCATTGCCTAGGATCAGACAGGTGCAGCGAGAAGAAATGGCAAAGTAGGGCCACGGAAGGGGCAATGCCCACCATGGCCTCACAGACGAAGGCGTAAACAGCAAGAAGAGCGACGGATTGGGGATCTAGGTGCAGCATATGGATTTGATAGTGGGACAACACGACGTTGAAGAAGGCAGGGAAAGGAGGAACCAGGTCTGCCCACAGGGTGTCAATGAAGAATTGGACTTCGATGGCTGTCCTGTCAATAGAGGTGCCGGATGCAGGCCAGGCCGCCGTCTCCCCCATTTGTTGAAGCCGGCGGCAAGAGCTGGTCGGACCTTGTCCATGGATTCCTAGTTGAGAACCAACGACTGACTCACGGCGGGTTTGACTGGAGGTGGCTCGGCTGAAGACTAGGACTTCTTCTTCCCCTTCGTCGTTTGGCTCGGCACCATGGCGACGGGGAGGGCTGAGCTCAGGTCAAGTTGGGAGAGGAGGTTGCTGTTTTGGAAGGCGAAAGAATTGGGGAAGTGCATCGCCAGCAACGAGGGAATAACTGTATAGGTCATGGTGGCCACCTAGCCACGTGGATATCAAGGCAGCATGGGGAAGCGGATACGCACACGTCCCATCAATCGCCACATGTCAACTGAGGCCGCAGGCTATTGGGGCCCGTGGCTCTCCACACTTGCCCCTTGGCTTCGCCTCGACCCCAAGTCCGAGCGCGCCTTGGGCCTGGGGGCTACTGTCGGCGTCCTGGGAACGGGGGTCCCCAGACTTGCATGCCTGCGGCCCACGGCGTGGTACTACCAGTGGCCCTGTACGGCCCACCTTCATCAGCGAACACTCAAGACCCTCATGAGGGGACAAGCCTCGGGAGGCAGACGATGCAAAACCTCCTTGGGGGCGGCCTCACCAGGCTGTCTCACGAGGGGCGGAGAGATTAAGGCGAGGGGCACCTCACGAGGTCCCTGTGACGCAAGCCATGACGACCACGGCCACGCGGGCGCCAGGCGGGTGCCAGCGCGTGTAGTGTCCTCCTTTCCTCTTTGGTGCTAATGAGGCAAGCGCAGGTGAGGATTCCCGAGGCATCAGGCAAAGGTTTCCATATCGGGGCAACAAGACCAAGACCAGCAGGACGGTAGGACGGAGGTTACCGTGGAGCCCATGACAGTATCACCACCAGAACCTTTGGCAGGCGAAGATCACCTTTTGTCAGGATAACTTGTACTAGTTGTCTCCCTTTAAATTTGGCCATTGTGGGTGTCGGTGTCAAAACCAGCGGATCTTGGGTAGGGGGTCCCGAATTGTGCATCTAAGGTTGATGGTAACAAGAGACACGGGACACGATGTTTACCTAGGTTCGGGCCCTCTCTATGGAGGTAATACCCTACATCCTGCTTGATTGATCTTGATGAATATGAGTATTACAAGAGTTGGTGTACCACGAGATCGTAATGGCTAAAACCCTAGAAGTCTAGCCTATGTGATTATGATTGTCTCTACAGACTAAACCCTCCGGTTTATATAGAAACCAGAGGGGACTAGGGTTATACAAAGTTGGTTACAGAGAAAGGAATCTTCATATCTGAACGCCAAGCTTGCCATCCACGCCAAGGACAGTCCCATTCGGACACAGGTGAGAATCTTCGGTCTTGTATCTTTATAGCCCATCAGTCTAGCCCATGTCCAGTATGCCGGATGCCCAAGGACCCCTTAGTCCAGGACTCCCTCAATAGCCCTTGAACCAGGCTTCAATGACGAGGTGTCTGGCGTGCAGATTGTCTTCGGCATTGCAAGGCGGATTCCTCGTCCGAATACTCCAACACGGTCTTCGAACACAACGAACGTGTCTGAATCTGCAAAACCAGTACCACACACCACCGCAGAGAGTATAATATTTCACGAGTCCAATCTGCTGACAACTTTTTGTAACGTGATATCACGTCCTTGCCCGGTTATTATTTCGAACTGTTTTTCAGCCTGCCGTTCCATATTTCGAGATGCGGCTTTATTGGCACATCTTGTCAAAGCAGATATTGTGCCCCCTTATTGCGGGATTCTCATCAATACGGGTATGGGTAATCCAACTGTGCCGCCTGCATGGCCCCTGGGGAATAGGTGAGTTTTATGGCGAGTAGGGAGGTGCTTGATATTCACAACCTTTATAAGGAGATAAGGATTCACCTCTTTCACCCACGCCTTCTCTCTTTCCGCCTACCCACTCTCGAGCTCCAGAGCCCAAGTTCTCATATTTTCTGCCTCAAGAAAGCACTCCGACCATATCCGGAGCACAGGGCAAGTGGATGGCCTCCACCGTCAAGGAGAAAGACATCACCCAGCTTCGGGAGGACGGATATTTGGCCAAGGAAGTCGCCCATCGGCTTCTGACCAAGGGACAGATCGTCCCTACCCCGAAGCCCCATGAGAGAATAGTTTTCATCCCCCACTTCGTCCGCAGGCTGGGATTCCCACTCCACCCCTTCGTCCGCGGGCTCATGTTCTACTATGGGATGGATTTCCATGATCTAGCCCCATATTCCTTCATCACTATCTCGGCATTCATCATCGTGTGTGAGGCTTTCCTCCGCATCCCACCCCACTTCGGATTGTGGCTGAAGACCTTCAATGTGAAGCAGAAGGTGGTGGGCGGCGAACATGCAGAGTGCGGAGGCGCCATGGTGAGCAAAATGTCCAACGTCCCGTGGGCCAAAGGCACCTTCATGGAGACTGTCAAGGGGTGGCAGAAGTTGTGGTTCTATGTCACAGAGCCCCACGACACTACCTGGGCCGCGGCTCCCGAATTCAAATCCGAGGCCCCAATGCGGCTTACCTCCTGGCAAGAGAAGGGCCTGGATTGGTCTTTGTCGGACGAGCTGACAGCACTTCAGGCATGCATCAGGAGCATGATGGACAAGAACGTCAAGCTTGTTGATGTGATTTAGGCAATGCTAGTTCGCAGGATCCTTCCATGCCAAAGCCGGGCTTGCCACCTATGGGAGTTCCATCCAGACGAGTACAAGACCTTGCAACGGTTCTTCGGAACTACGCATGAAGATATCTAGAAGGTGCTCTTCAAGGCCAATGAGATGTGGCCGAAGACGACCGAGGACCGTGGGCACGACATGGCCCATCCTGCCAGTTCGGTAAATTTTCCGTGTTTCAAGGTGTATCCCTTACTTGCTTACTCAAGGAGGATCTCCGAACTTCCCTATTTGTTTTTTTCAGGGTTGGACGAAGAAGGCGGAGTGGATTCAGTGTCCGGCTCCGCTGCTCGAGGAACCAACCATCCTGCTTCTGACAAAGATGCTGGTTCCGACGCCCTACAAGGCACCGGAGAAGAAGGCCAAGGGGACCAGAGGTGGCCTCCATCCCAAGGGTACTTCGGACGTGGCGTCCGAAGACGCAGAAACTCACTCCGCTGCCGAAGATGACGAGGAGGAGGAAGAGGAAGAAGAAAGCAACTCCCCCCCCCGAGGGAGGAATAAAGAAGAGGGCGGCCTCCACAAATCTGGAGGCGGAGGCGTCCAAGAAGGGGAAGGTCTCCCTCGCGGGTAGATCCGTGTGGGACGTCGACAACAGCCCGGAACGGACGCCCCCGAGATAAGCCCCAGGCTGAATCGTGAGTATTCAGAGACCCTGACGCATTCATATATCAGCCTCTTTACTTCATAATTTTAACATGTGGAATCGTGCACTTGCAGTCCGGCCCGTTAAGCCCTCGAGCGATCCTCGTCTTCGGGGAACTCGCTGGACCCGAAGGTGATGGACAGCGGGTCCCTTCCGGCGGCCTCCTCTCCCAGGGCCATGGATGACATCGAGGTGTTGTCCCAAAGGATCACACACCAGGGAGACACGCAGGAGGCCGTCAGGGCGGCACCAGAGGGCGAGACCTCGGCCGCCGAACACATGGGGGAGCAGATCCCCATGGATACTGGTGATGGGGGCCATGTCCAATTCGGGCCCCAGCTGAATACGGTCCCGGAGACCTATACGGCTCCGGAATCCAGTAAGCAGCCTCCTTCGTCGGAAGGAGGTGTGCCTATTCCGCCGGTGACCTTTGTCCAACCAGAGGCACCGGATACTCTACTGGAAGCGCTGCGAAGTGCTTCCATCATTGAGGAACACCGTACCCTCATGGGTGCGGTGATTGAGAAGATTCAGTCCCGAAGAGGGAACAGATCGAAGCATGCGCAAGCCTTTAACAGGCTTTGAGGTAAGCAACGCAATTTGTGAAAACAAAGTCACAGTATAGACAGTAGCCCCTGAGACTCTGTCCGGTGTTCGAAAAGAAGAGACGCACAGAGGATCAAATAGTTTTTCGCAGGAGACTAGGTAGATATGTCTATGTAAATAAGCAAGCGTCGCTGCTGGCCGCGACTTCTCATGCTGCCGAAATTTTCGGACTGAAGCGGAGTCTGGATCGGGCCGAGGAAGAGCTTGGCCGAGTGAAAAAGCAGCTGGAGGACAAGTAGGGTATGTAATGACCTATTCAGATATAGCAAGATATGAATTGCTTGTGTTGATCGTATAATAATTTGTAGGAGCAGCGTCCGAGGTGGAAACCCTCAAGGCAGCACTAGCCGAAGCCTAGAAGAGGGCGGCAGATGAATAGGCCGCCCGCGAAAAGCACGAGGCCAGGGTCGGTGAGGTCCAGCAAGAGCTACATGACACCATGAAGAAATGCAAGTCCTTGGAGTGCAAGAATGCGTACCAAGAGTCCGGTCTTGCCAAGGCCCGTCAAAGTGCACAAGAGGCCCAGGTCGAAGCCCAGGGCGCCCTCCAGGAAATCCAAGAGGCCAAGAAAATTGCGGCGGGTAAGGCTTTTATTATGCAAAGCAAGTATGTGAAGAACAGATATCTCTTGCTAACCCAGACTTGGAGTTCTCCAGGGGCGTTTGTGGATCTCCCACGCAGTGTATCTGACACTGCAGGATGCTTCCGAGCCGAAGAGGGGAGCACAACGAGAAGCTGTTCTGGTCGCAATACCTTACGCTAGAACACCCGGTGCCTTTAGCGACCAGCTAAAATAGTTGGTCGAGCTCCATAGGGTGGCCGAACTAGCCATGAAGGATTTAATAATCCGGCTGTGGCCTGCAGAAGCTATACCCGGCAACTACTTCGGACTCGTGAAGCGGCTGGTCAATGCCTTCCCTCGGCTCGACGCCATCAAGCGGTCGGTCTGCATAGAAGGTGCGCAGATGGCCTTTGCCCGTGTCAAGATACAATGGGTGAAGATGGACGCTGTCAAGCTCGCGACCGAAGGAACGCCCGCGGGCAAGGAGCACTGCACGCCCGAGCGGTATTTTGAAGATGTTCTGAAGGGATCTCGCCTTGTGGCAGAGCAATGTGCTAAGGACATTATTTTTTAATGAATATATTGATGTTATCTCGTCTTGTATGATGAAAACAAGGCTGATATGTAATATGATGCTTTGATGTTTATTATTTAAAATTTTACCTCCTGTGCGGCCGTTTCATCAGGTCTAAGAGTTGGCCAGTCGTCGGCTTCAGCCCCCACGTAGGTAGTACGGGGGTGTTTGGGATGAATCTAAAAACTCTTTATCCAAGAATTTTTTCCTTGAAGGAGGTGTTTAGCGCAACGAACCAGGCAATCGTACTATGTGGCTTTCTCACCCTCACTTAGCCATAGGAGTTTGGCAATAAAAATTTAGGTGCAGCCCCTAGTATCCCGACTAGTGTGTTGTAAACACCTGATCGGGTAGGAACCAATTCATCGCATAATGCAGAAAAATTCGCTAAAGATTTGAAACCTCGAAAGAGCTCACTGATAACCCACAAGTATAGGAGATTGCAACAGTTTTCGAGGGTAGAGTATTCAACCCAAATTTATTGATTCGACACAAGGGGAGCCAAAGAATATTCTCAAGTATTAGCAGCTGAGTTGTCAATTCAACCACACCTGGAAACTTAATATTTGCAGCAAGGTATTTAGTAGCAAAGTAATATGATAGTAGTGGTAACGATAGCAAAAGTAGTATTTTTGGGTTTTGTAGTGGTTGTGACAATAGCAACAGAAAAGTAAATAAGCGAAGAACAATATAGGAAAAGCGCGTAGGTATTGGATCGGTGATGGAGAATTATGCTGGATGCGATCGATCATGTAACAGTCATAACTTAGGGTGACACAGAACTAGCTCCAGTTCATCAATGTAATGTAGGCATGTATTTCGAATATAGTCATACGTGCTTATCGAAAAGAACTTGCATGACATTTTTTGTCCTACCCTCCCGTGGCAGCGGGGTCCTATTGGAAACTAAGGGATATTAAGGCCTCCTTTTAATAGAGTACCGGACCAAAGCATTAACACATAGTGAATACATGAACTCCTCAAACTACGGTCATCACCGGTAAGTATCCTGATTATTGTCATTTCGGGGTTAACGGATCATAACACATAATAGGTGACTATAGACTTGCAAGATAGGATCAAGAACTCTCATATATTGATGAAAACATAATAGGTTCAGATCTGAAATCATGGCACTTGGGACCTAGTGACAAGCATTAAGCATAGCAAAGTCATAGCAACATCAATCTCAAAACATAGTGGATACTAGGGATCAAACCCTAACAAAACTAACTAGATTACATGATAAATTCCATCCAACCCATCACCGTCGTGCAAGCCTACGATGGAATTACTCACGCACGGCGGTGAGCATCATGAAATTGGTGATGGAGGAAGGTTGAAGATGACGATGGCGACGGATTTCCCTCTTCGGAGCCCCGAACGGACTCCAGATCAGCCCTCCCGAGAGAGTATAGGGCTTGGCGGCGGCTCCGTATCGTAAAACGCGATGAATCCTTCTCTCTGATTTTTTCTCCCCGAAAGTGAATATATGGAGTCAAGGTTGTGGTCGGTGGAGCATCAGGGGGCCCACGAGTCCGGGTAAGTTCCTATAATGCCCCCGATGCGGCTATATCTCCCACGTGTCGAAGCATGACTTAGAGGCATAACCGCATTGAAAGCAATGTCGCAAGTGAGGTAATCTTCACACAACCCATGTGATACATAAGGGAAAGAGATACATAGTTGGCTTACAATCGCCACTTCACACAATACATGAATAAAGCATTACATCAACCAGATACAATCAAGGTCCGACTACGGAACCAAAATAAAAGAAGACTACCCCAAATGCTACACAGATCCCCGATCGACCCCAACTAGGCTCCACTACTGATCAACTAGAACGAAACAACACAAAGGACAGGATCTTCATCGAGCTCCTCCTTGAGCTTGGTTGCGTCATCTGCACGGTTCAACGGCACCTGCAAGCTAGTTTTAGAAGTAATCTGTGAGCCATGGGGACTTAGCAATCTCGCACCCTCGTGATCAAGACTATTTAAGCTTATGGGTAAGGTAAAGGTATGAGGTGGAGCTGCAGCAAGCGACTAGCATATATGGTGGCTAACATACGCAAATGAGAGCGAGAAGAGAAGGCAAAGCACGGTCGAACAACTATGATCAAGAAGTGATCCTAGAACAACCTACGTCAAGCATAACTCCAACACCATGTTCACTTCCCGGACTCCGCCGGAAAGAGACCATCATGGTTACACACGCGGTTGATGTATTTTAATTAAGGTCAACTTCAGGTTTTCTACAACCGGACATTAACAAATTCCCATCTGCCCATAACTGCGGGAACAACTTTCAAAAGTTCAATCCCTACAGGGGTGTCCCAACTTAGCCCATGACAAGCTCTCACGGTCAACGAAGGATATTCCTTCTAGCGGGAAGACCCGATCAGACTCGGAATCCCGGTTACAAGACATTTCGACAAGGTAAAACTAAACCAGCAACACCGCCCGAATGTGCCGACAAATCCCGGTAGGAGTTTCACATATCACATATCTCTTTCTCAGGGCACACTCAGATTGTCCAAGGTACGGGTAGGCCAGCCCAGAGTTGCCCCTGGTGGCCACCGGCAGCTGACAGGTTGGACCAACACTCAGAGGAGCACTGGCCCGGGGGGGTCAAAATAATGATGACCCTTGAGTCTGCAGAACTCAAGGGAAAGAAAAGGCTAAGTGGCGAATGGTAAAAACTAATGTTGGGCATTGCTGGAAGAGTTTTATTCAAGGCGACTATCAAGGGGTTCCCATTATTACCCAACCGCGTAAGGAACGCAAAATCCGGGAACATAACACCGATATGACGGAACTAGGGCGGCAAGAGTGGAACAAAACACCAGGCATAAGGCCGAGCCTTCCACCCTTACCAGTATATAGATGCATTAGATTAAATAAGATATAATTGTGATATCCCAACAAGTAAATGTTCCAACAAGGAACAACATCTCCATGTTCCAGCAAGGAACAACTTCAATCTTCACCTGCAACTAACAACGCTATAAGAGGGCTGAGCAAAGCGGTAACATAGCCAAACAACTGGTTTGCTAGGACAAGGTGGGTTAGAGGCTTGGTTCAACAATATGGGAGGCATGATAAGCAAGTGGTAGGTATCACAGCATAGGCATAGCAAAAGAGCGAGCAACTACAAGCAAAGATAGAAGTGATTTCGAGGGTATGGTCATCTTGCCTGAAATCCCGCAAGGAAGAAGAACGAGTCCATGAAGAAGACAAACGGATGTTGACGAACGGGTCCTCAAAAACGCGACATTATCGGAACCAACCCGAAGAAGAAAACACCGAAAGAAGCAAACAACATAGTAAACAAAAACACATCAACATGGCATGATGCACAATCGAGTATGATGCATGTCCAGTTTAATGAAGCATGGCATGGCAAAGTGCACAAACAATACTACAAATTAAGTGGAGCTCATTATGCAACCCCATTGCATATTGTCGAAACGAAACACCACGTTCAAGTTATTTAGTTCGATCTCGTTTATGTACCCAACAATATTAAATGTTGTTAGCATGGCAAGAGGTGAAGCATAATGAAACTATCTATCTAGGCAAGTTTAAATGAGGCCAGAAGCAACGAACAACAATTCCGGTAAATCCCCATATGCATATATTAGGTTTGGAACTGTTCTGCCCTAAACACAATTTTAGAGTTATTAAACATGCAAATAAAGGTCACCATGTTAAACTAGGCATTTTTCTACCCCATTTGCATATAAAGTTTGTTAGGTTTGGAGCTACGATTATTTAGTTATGATTTAAACCGTTTTAGCAAGTTATTTAAGCAAATTTAAACAAACAGCATTTTAAACATAGATGAAAGTTGCAAATTATTAAACTAGATGAAAATCTAAGCAAGTTTCATATATAAAACATTTTGATATGATGCACGGTTGATGAGTTTTTATATGCATGAAGTGCAAGGGTTTTTCTGCAAATCTATAAAACTCTGGTTAAATAGCAAATTCGCATAACCAAAAAAAACATCCACTGGGCCGAAACTGGGCAGCCCAACAGTGCATGGCCCAACAACAGCAATAAAAAAAAGGCGCTCAGGGGGTGGCCTCACCCAGTGGGCTTCGGCCCGGGTTGGTGGAGAGGCCAAGTCGGCAGGCCAAGAGCGGTGCGGGAGGTTGGCCTCGCGGGGCTGCAGCCTATGCAGGACCAGTCAACGGCGACGGCTGGGTCTGCTGAATCGCCATGAGCAGGAGCAACGTCCTAGGCGCGGAAGCGCGGCGTAGAGGGTGGCGCTGGAGGACTCCGGTGAGGAGGGCGGCGACCTAGAGGCGGGGATGAGGCTGGGATCACAGGGCCTTGCGCGGGATCCGGTCGACGGGCGCACAGAGGAGGAGCGGGCGAGCTGCTGCTGCTGCTCGTTGAACAGAACCAACAGCAGGTTCTGGTCGACGGACGGCGAGAACGGCTGCCGGCGACATGGGACTTGGGCACGAGGACTTGGGGCTCCGGCAAGGAGAAGCAGAGGAGGGCTCCCGCGGCAACGCGCAGAACCCGCGCGGGGGCGAGGACGACGGAGGACGCTGACGAGCTTGCTTGGGGACGAGGCGGCCATGGCGCTCCTGCTGAGACGAAGTCAGCGGTGCCCAGTAGGATTAGTCCCTCAAGGTTGAGCCGCACCAGGAGACACAGGAACTCCTTGACATGGTTCCTCGGGCGCGGTGGCACTGCTGGCCCGGTGATGCTCTGATAAAGATGGAGGCGACGAGGTCACGGACTGGACGAACCCGGCCGCGGGACACCGGATTCCGACGGCAGCGAGGTGAAGTGGAGGTCGGGGAGGCATCCATGTTGTGCTCGAGAAGAAACAGAGGAGGTGGGTGAGCTTGGCTCCGTGGAGGTGCTCGAAGCAGAGGATCCAGGGGCGCGTTTCCATTTGAGCTTGAGTGGCACTCGGGGTTGGTTGCGGCTTGTTGGGGATTTGGGCAGCGCGGAAAACACGGGAGGTGGTCGGAGGCTGCGATTGGAGGGAGGGTGGATCTGAGAAGGATAGTGGTTGACTAGGTGGGAAAAACGAGGAGGAAGAAGATTGCGGCGGCGGCGATGGGATGGAAGGGATAGTCTGCCTAAAACCTAGGGTTAGACTCTTTATATAGGTAGGTTGGTTAGGTTAGGGGATACTCGGTCCCTTTGATCGGAATCGGACGGTCGCGAATAAAATAGCTAGGGAGTCTAAAAAAGAAAACGGTGATGTTTTGTAGACGTTAGGGGATGATTTGGATCCAACGGTAACGACTGTCCGGGTCGGGTCTGGGACAGATTTCGGACGCGCGTAGGAGGAGGTCCGCGGACTGACGAGAGAGGTTAGGTAGGGCCTGGCGGTGAGAGGTAGACTGTAAAGACGGTCTCGAGCTGAGAGAAGAGAAGGGAGAGGGCCCCGGCGACTGTTTTCGGAGACCGAAAAGGTCCGGCGTTAGACCGGCTATCATGCCGCTATAGTTTAACGGTTGGGCTATCAGACGAACTCCGAATGCGATGAAACTTGACAGGCGGTCTATCTACACTATAATAAGACCGCACGCCAACTTTCAACCCAATCCGAGAACATCTTCTGGCCACTTATAAAATACTATTTCGGACATGCCGCGGGCGCGTGCAAGTGTGGTTGGACTCAGAATGGAAAACAGACAGAACTGGGGGAACCCGGACGGATGCAGGTTTTGAAAACATGAAGATGCAATGCACATGATGACATGACAAGAAGCAGCATGCAAGCAAATGACATGGCAACAATAGCGAATAATAGGAAGACACCTGGCACATCGGTCTCGGGGCGTCACAACACTCCACCACTACGAGAGGATCTCGTCCCGAGATCTAGAATGGCACCGGAGGGAAAAACGGAAGAGAAAGAGAAGAGGTAAAACTAAGTTGCTTCTTTGATAAACGAGTGAGACCAAAGAACCTTGAAGAGGTTAAGCCATTTCAAGAAAAGAATACAACGGAGATGACAAATTTGAAAACACTCCGTTAGAAAAGAGGGACAAGGAAGAACAACTTTGGGCAGCACTCCGGTTGAGAAGGGATGCAAGGCTTGATAAGATGAAAAGAACTTGAGGAAAAAGGCACAACACTCCGGTTAAAAAAAACAAGATAGAGAGGGAAAGAATGGTATAATTTGGGCAGCAGTTCGACTGAAAGCGGAAGGAACTGAACATGATCTTGACAACCAAGATGATGGGTTGAAGAGAGCAACATCACAAAGCCTCCGGAACAAAAGTAATAATGGAATGGGATGAACAAAGGGAAACAAGATCTCGAGGGAGCACGCTTACAACAAATGCTAGAACGGAGTTGTTGGAAAACCAACAACGAAAAGAATAATCTTGATATGGTCTTATGAAATACATCTCAAAATTATGAGGTGACAACCTGCCACTCACGGGAAAATAATTGGATTGATATGAACAAATTGACGAGAAAGTATGTCGCACCGGAAAGGATAAATGAAGAAATTGGATCATTTATAAGCACCATAGATAGCAACAATCCTTAGGGAAAGCTTTAGGTGTAATATAACCCAAGATAACTCCAACGAAGAGGTAGATGGATTTAAAATACCTCATTCTTAATAATATGTGAATCATGAAACATGAACTCAAATTATCAAGAATGACATAATACCACCTCCGATGATATGGTAGCAAGAATTTGCACTCCGGATTTCAAGATGAAGAATCTTAAGCTCCTTAGAAAAGAATCTTGATGAACGCTTCGAGAAGGAAATAAATCCTTGATGAACCATCATGTAGCACCTTGATGAAGAACTCCGGTAAACAAAAGAATGGTCAAACAAAAGGAAAGAGAAGTTGAAAACACAAGTTGAATCCTTGTAACGATTTAGATGTATCTCCGTGGTGAAATAATTGAGAGAACTTGGGACTCCAGGAAAAGAATAGATAAAGTATCTCGAACCGAGAATTTGATATGATGAAGCACTCCGGAAAAAGAATTAATCACTTGGATGGAACAAGAATAAGAATTATGTTATGCGTATCCTTCAACAATTTAATTGCTGACAAGCAACGGATTTGACATATTACTTATTCTTGTAGAAAGAATTAAGATAGATATAGAGTCGACTTGGAAAAGGTCTTCAACGAACCACCAGTAGGATTGAAAACAACGAATAAATTGATATGATAAACGAAGGAAAAGGAACTCTTGAACGAACCACCGTAAGAATTGGAAATGAACGATTAAAACATGAAGGCACACCGGGAAGAATTAGCAATTAAACGAAGATGCTTGAGAGAATTTAGACCCATGAGAACGAAAAGATTATGAGATGATTAGAGAATCCTTGATTTAGACACCGGTATGATTTAGAGTATGAGAGCTGAAAGCTGGAATTAATAAATCTTAGATGATGGGCTCCGGATAAACAAACTGAGAAGACTCTTGAATTGCTCCGGAAGGGGAAAAGAATTCTCACAACCGAAAATTATTATGAGAGAATGGCATAAAACTAGCACCATGAATCTTGAAGAGAATGGAACACGATTAAAGAGAAACTCTTCTTCGGTCTTCAACTACAGAGAATGGCGGCGAGAAACACCACCATGAAACGTTAAGACACTCCGGGATGAAAAATTAGAAATGTTGAAACAACGATGAAAAGAATTTGAGAGATTTTGGAGGAAAACACATTTGACCGATGATAAATCATACTTACGTCAAACTTTGACAAGAATTTAGGATAGCTCCGAGAAAATAAGAAGAGTCAGGTAAGATCCTGGGAAAAGACCTGTGGGTTAGGGCCCACTCAAAAGAAACACCGTAGAATTATTTGAAAGAGAGATTGCACCGGTTGAATAAAAGACTTGAATAAGATAACAACCTCGAAAGATCTGGAACGAATGCAGAGTGGAAACACGAATCTTTGAGATATCTTCAGCACTCCGGAATAATTGAATAGTGAGAGTTGGAATGATAAAGAGGTGCACCGGCATGAGAAAACATTGAAACGAGGAAAAAATGTATGATCAACAAAACTTGACTTGAATCCACCAGAGAAGAAAAGAATGAAGAATGGCGAACTAGTAGAGCATCTTCTAGAGAACCACCGGGTAAGAACATTGGCGGAAAAGAATGGGGAGACTTCTCATCAATAAAATGGATAGTGATTAAGAAATCTGAATCCTTCAAGAAAACAAGGGTGGGCGGGTGGGAAAACACCGTTGAGAAAAACTGATAATTGATCTTGCGAATGTTGAAATGATCGGATCCACTTGAAGAGAAGCACACTGGTTGAAAAGGATTGCCATGACAATCTCGATGATCAAGAGGGATTAGTATTCACATCGGAGTATGAGAACACCATTTAGAAAAGGTATGGAATCAACATTTGACTTCGAAGCAACTCGAATACCACATCTCAAAACAAAACAAGGATTGGCTTGCAGAATAAGCCGGAACAAACATATGATACAGATTTCATCCGAAGTTTTCGTGGTGGGGCCTACACGGGCTCGATCGTACAGCACCATCATGTACAAGGCAGTGCACATGACATATGAAGCGTCCCCGAGTCGGCATAGCCAAGGACTCTTTAAGACACGACGAGACCACTGTAAAACCAACCGTGAATAGGCGGACCACTAGACGTCGAACCCCAATTTCATATCATACATCTGTCGGAAAGATATCCTAAGAGCTACTTGAATTCCCACTTATAAACTCCTGAAATTTTCCAGTTATGCAATCAGGTGTTGGGGATACAAGGGAAGCATAATATCTCACCCAAATCTAGCAAATCCTACATCCAGTTGTATCCATCCTTCAACACATAACCAAGAAACTTTCGGAAATCGTCTACCTCAACCTTCGAAAAGCATCTCTTATACGAGTTATGGCAATACTCCCGAACTCCCGCCCCAGTACTGGGTGGCGTTGAGGTTATCTCACCAACAACTGCATAAAAGAGATATTCGATGTCGGCGAAATTAAACTCAGGTATTCCAGAACTGCAACGATAAAATTGTGACGGCAACACCTCGGAGCTCAACTCCCCGGGACACTGCCACAACCCCTAAATGACAGGAGGCACCAAGAACAATGTTCTCGTCACAAATCCATCGGAACGATTCTAGGATACCCGCGTGATCCTAATTTTTTTGTGAAATTTGATAAGAGAATAGTCAAAACTCTACGTCAGGATGCCTCACCAGAGCGACGAAGGGACTGGGCAGTAAAGAGAATTCAAGCTCTCCGATATATAATTCCTAATGACTCAAAACATTTTTCTAGACTCAACAACGGCAGCTAATTCGATCAAGCAGTGGGGGCTCCTAAGGTCGGGGAAGGCTCTGATTACCAACTTGTAACGCCCCCGATGCGGCTATATCTCCCACGTGTCGAAGCACGACTTAGAGGCATAACCGCATTGAAAGCAATGCCGCAAGTGAGGTAATCTTCACACAACCCATGTGATACATAAGGGAAAGAGATACATAGTTGGCTTACAATCGCCACTTCACACAATACATGAATAATGCATTACATCAACCAGATACAATCAAGGTCCGACTATGGAACCAGAATAAAAGAAGACTACCCCAAATGCTACACAGATCCCCGATCGACCCCAACTGGGCTCCACTACTGATCAACTAGAATGAAACAACACAAAGGACAGGATCTTCATCGAGCTCCTCCTTGAGCTTGGTTGCGTCATCTGCACGGTTCAACGGCACCTGCAAGCTGGTTTTGGAAGTAATCTGTGAGCCACGGGGACTCAGCAATCTCGCACCCTCGCGATCAAGACTATTTAAGCTTATGGGTAAGGTAAAGGTATGAGGTGGAGCTGCAGCAAGCGACTAGCATATATGGTGGCTAACATACGCAAATGAGAGCGAGAAGAGAAGGCAAAGCACGGTCGAACAACTATGATCAAGAAGTGATCCTAGAACAACCTACGTCAAGCATAACTCCAACACCGTGTTCACTTCCCGGACTCCGCCGAAAAGATACCATCACGGTTACACATGCGGTTGATGTATTTTAATTAAGGTCAACTTCAGGTTTTCTACAACCGGACATTAACAAATTCCCATCTGCCCATAACCGCGGGCACGGCTTTCGAAAGTTCAATCCCTGCAGGGGTGTCCCAACTTAGCCCATGACAAGCTCTCACGGTTAATGAAGAATATTCCTTCTAGCGGGAATACCCTATCATACTCGGAATCCCGGTTACGAGACATTTCGACAAGGTAAAACTAAACCAGCAACACCGCCCGAATGTGCCGACAAATCCCGATAGGAGCTGCACATATCTCTTTCTCAGGGCACACTCAGATTGTCCAAGGTACGGGTAGGCCAGCCCAGAGTTGCCCCTGGTGGCCACCGGCAGCTGACTGGTTGGACCAACACTCAGAGGAGCACTGGCCCGGGGGGGGGGGGGTTAAAATAATGATGACCCCTGAGTCTGCAGAACTCAAGGGAAAGAAAAGGCTAGGTGGCGAATTGTAAAACCAATGTCGGGCATTGCTAGAAGAGTTTTATTCAAGGCGAACTGTCAAGGGGTTCCCATTATTACCCAACCGCGTAAGGAACGCAAAATCCGGGAACATAACACCGATATGACGGAAACTAGGGCGGCAAGAGTGGAACAAAACACCAGGCATAAGGCCGAGCCTTCCACCCTTTACCAAGTATATAGATGCATTAATTAAATAAGATATATTGTGATATCCCAACAAGTAAACATGTTCCAACCAGGAACAACATCTCCATGTTCCAACAAGGAACAAACTTCAATCTTCACCTGCAACTAACAACGCTATAAGAGTGGCTGAGCAAAGCGGTAACATAGCCAAACAACGGTTTGCTAGGACAAGGTGGGTTAGAGGCTTGGTTCAACAATATGGGAGACATGATAAGCAAGTGGTAGGTATCGCAACATAGGCATAGCAAAAGAGCGAGCATCTAGCAAGCAAAGATAGAAGTGATTTTGAGGGTATGATCATCTTGCCTGAAATCCCGCAAGGAAGAAGAACGAGTCCATGAAGAAGACAAACGGACATAGACGAACGGGTCGTCACAAACGTGATGTTATCGGAACCAACCCGAAGAAGCAACACCGGAAAGAAGCAAACAACATAGTAAAGAACCAGCACATCAACATGGCATGATGCACAATCGAGTATGATGCATGTCCGATTTAATGAAGCATGGCATGGCAAAGTGCACAAACAATACTACAAATTAAGTGGAGCTCATTATGCAACTCCGTTGCATATTGACGAAACACCATGTTCAAGTTATTTAGTTCGATCTCGTTTATGTACCCAACAATATTAAATGTTGTTAGCATGGCAAGAGGTGAAGCATAATGAAACTATCTATCTAGCCAAGTTTAAATGAGGTCGGAAGCAACGAACAACAATTCCGGTAAATCCCCATATGCATATATTAGGTTTGGAACTGTTCTGACCTAAACACAATTTTAGAGTTATTAAACATGCAAAGCAAGGTCACCATGTTAAACCAGGCATTTTTCTACCCCATTTACATATAAAGTTTGTTAGGTTTGGAGCTATGGTTATTTAGTTATGATTTAAATCGTTTTAGCAAGTTATTTAAGCAAATTTAAACAAACAGCATTTTAAACATTTTAAACATAGATGAAAGTTACAAATTATTAAACTAGATGAAAATCTAAGCAAGTTTCATATATAAAACATTTTGATATGATGCACGGTTGATGAGTTTTTATATGCATGAAGTGCAAGGGTTTTTCTGCAAATCTGTAAAACTCTGGTTAAATAGCAAATTCGCATAACCAAAAAAAACATCCATGGGCCGAAACTGGGCAGCCCAACAGTGCATGGCCCAACAACAGGAATAAAAAAAGGCGCTCAGGGGGGGTGGCCTCACCAAGTGGGCTTCGGCCCGGGTTGGTGGAGAGGCCAAGTTGGTAGGCCAAGAGCGGTGCGGGAGGTTGGCCTCGCGGGGCTGCAGCCTACGCAGGCATGGTCAACGGCGACGGCTGGGTCTGCTGAATCGCCATGAGCACGAGCAATGTCCCAAGCGCGGAAGCGCGGCGTAGAGGGCGGCGCTGGAGGACTCCGGTGAGGAGGGCGGCGACCTGGAGGCGGGGATGAGGCTGGGATCACAGGGCCTTGCGCGGGATCCGGTCGACGGGCGCACAGAGGAGGAGCGGGTGAGCTGCTGCTGCTGCTCGTTTCTGAAAGAATAGAACCAACAGCAGGTTCAGGTCGACGGACGGTGAGAACGGCTGCCGGTGACATGGGACTTGGGCGCGAGGACTTAGGGCTCTGGCGAGGAGAAGTAGAGGAGGGCTCCCGCAGCGACGCGCAGCAAGGCGCAGAACCCGCGCGGGGGCGAGGACGACAGAGGACGCTGACGAGCTTGCTTGGGGATGTGGCGGCCATGGCGCTCCTGCTGAGACGAAGTCGGCGGTGCCCAGCAGGATTAGTCCCTCAAGGTCGAGCCGCACCAGGAGACACAGGAACTCCTCGACATGGTTCCTCGGGCGCGGCGGCGCTGCTGGCCCAGTGGTGCTCCGACGAAGATGGAGGCGACGAGGTCATGGACTGGACGAACCCGGCCGTGGGACACCGGATTCCGACGGCAGCGAGGTGAAGTGGAGCTCGGGGAGGCATCCATGTCGTGCTTGAGAAGAAACAGAGCAGGCGGGTGAGCTTGGCTCCGTGGAGGTGCTAGAAGCAGAGGATCCAGGGGCGCGTTTCCATTTGAGCTCGAG
Organism: Triticum urartu; assembly: GCF_003073215.2. Taxonomy (NCBI): domain Eukaryota; kingdom Viridiplantae; phylum Streptophyta; class Magnoliopsida; order Poales; family Poaceae; genus Triticum; species Triticum urartu. The sequence continues at coordinate 202,717,253 of NC_053022.1, read as the reverse complement.
TGGCACTCAGGGTTGGTTGTGGCTTGTTGGGGATTTGGGCAGTGCGGAAAACACGGGAGGTGGTCGGAGGCTGTGATTGGAGGGAGGGTGGATCTGAGAAGGATAGTGGTTGACTAGGTGGGGAAAACAAGGAGGAAGAAGATTGCGTCGGCGGCGATGGGATGGAAGGGATAGTCTGCTTAAAACCTAGGGTTAGACTATTTATATAGGTAGGTTGGTTAGGTTAGGGGCTACTCTGTCCCTCTGATCGAAATCGGACGGTCGCGAATAAAATAGCTAGGGAGTCTAAAAAAATAAAATGGTGATGTTTTGTAGACATTAGGGGATGATTCGGATCCAACGGTAACGACTGTCCGGGTCGGGTCCGGGACAGATTTCGGACTCGCGCGGGAGGAGGTCCGCAGACTGACGAGAGAGGTTAGGTAGGGCCTAGCGGTGAGAGGTAGACTGTAAAGACGGTCTCGAGCTGAGAGAAGAGAAGAGAGAGGGCCCCGGTGACTGTTTCCAGAGACCGAAAACGTCCGACGTTAGACCGGCTATCATGCCGCTATAGTTTAACGGTTGGGCTATCAGACGAACTCTGAATGCGATGAAACTTGACAGGCGGCCTATCTACACGATAATAAGACCGCACGCCAACTTTCAACCCAATCCGAGAACATATTCCGGCCACTTATAAAATACTATTTCAGACATGCCGCGGGCACGTGCAAGTGTGGTTGGGCTCAGAATGGACAACGGACGGAATTAGGGGAACCCGGACGGATGCAGGTTTTGAAAACATGAAGATGCAATGCACATGATGACATGAGAAGGAGCAGCACGCAAGCAAATGACATGGCAACAACAGCGAATAACAGGAAGACACCTGGCACATCGGTCTCGGGGCGTCACAGTTCCATTCAAATCATGCAAGTTAGAGTCCAAAACACGGGCAAAAGTGTTTGGAAAAGTAGATACGACAGAGACGTATCAACTCCCCCAAGCTTAAACCTTTGCTTGTCCTCAAGCAATTCAGTTGATAAACTGAAAGTGATAGAGAAAAAAATTTACAAACTTTGTTTGCTCTTGTTGTTGTAAATATGTAAAGCCAACATTCAGGTTTTCAGCAAAGATTATGAACTAAACATATTCACAATAACACTTAGGTCTGATGTTTACTCATATCAATGACATAATCAACTAGCGAGCAATAATAATAAATCTTGGATGACAAGACTTTCTCAAAACAATCATAATATGATATGACAAGATGGTATCTCGCTAGCCCTTTCTAAGACCGCAAAACATAAATGCAGAGCACCTTTAAAGATCAAGGACTGACTAGACATTGTAATCCATGGTAAAAGAGATCCAGTCAAGTCATACTCAATGTAAACTAACAGTAATGGATGCAAATGACAATGGTGCTCTCCAACTGGTGCCTTTTAATAAGAGGATGATGACTCAACACAAAAGTAAATAGATAGGCCCTTCGCAGAGGGAGGCAGGGATTTGTAGAGGTGCCAGAGCTCGGTTTTGAAATAGATATGAATGAAATTTTGAGCGGTATACTTTCATTGTCAACATAACAACCGAGAGATCTCGATATCTTCCAGGCTACACACATTATAGGCGGTTCCCAAACAGAATGGTAAAGTTTATGCTCCCCCTCCACCAACAAGCATCAATCCATGGCTTGCTCGAAACAATGAGTGCCTCCAACTAACAAGAGTCTCGGGGGAGTTTTGTTTGCAGTTATTTTGATTTGATTTTCATAAATCATGGGACTGGGCATCCCGGTGACCAGCCATTTTCTCGTGAATGAGGAGCGGAGTCCACTCCTCTGGAGAATAACCCGCCTAGCATGGAAGATACAGACAACCCTAGTGGATACATGAGCTATTCGAGCATACAAAACAGAATGTTTATTTGAAGGTTTAGAGTTTGGCACATACAAATTTACTTGGAACGGCAGGTAGATACCGTATATAGGTAGGTATGGTGGACTCATATGGAACAACTTTGGGGTTTATGGAGTTGGATACACAAGAAGTATTCCCGCTTAGTACAAGTAAAGGCTAGAAAAAGGCTGGGAAGCGACCAGCTAGAGAGCGACAACAGTCACAAGCATGCATTAAAAATAATCAACACCGAATGCAAGCATGAGTAGGATATAATGCACCATGAACATAAATATCGGCGAGGATATGTTGATTTTGTTTCAACTGCATGCGTGAACATGTGCCAAGTCAAGCCACTCGAATCATTCAAAAGAGGATACCACCCTATCATACCACATAACAACCATTTTAATAGTATGTTGGCACGCAAGGTAAACCATTATAAGCTCCTAGCTAATTAAGCATGCATAAGCAACTATAATCTCTAATTGTCATTGCAAACATGTTTCTTTCATAATAGGTTGAATCAGGAATGATGAACTAATCATATTTACAAAAACAAGAGAGGTCGAGTTCATACCAGCTTTTCTCATCTCAATAAGTTCATCATATAATCATCATTATTGCCTTTCACTTGCATGACCAAATAGTGTGGATAATAATAATAGTGCACGTGCATTGGACTAAGCTAGAATCTGCAACCATTCAATTCAAGAGAGAAGACAAGGTAATATGGGCTCTTTGTTAGATCAACAATAATGCATATGAGAGCCACTCAACATTTTCACTATGGTCTTATCCTCTCGACCCCCAAAGAAAAAGAAAATAAATAAAACTATTTACACAGGAAAGCTCCCAACAAGCAAAAGAAGAACAAGAAATTTTTGGGGGTTTTCTTTTTAATTACTACTACTACAGCATGAAAAGTAAACTAACTAAAAGCTACAACTAATTTTTTGTTTGTTTTTCTTAAGGTTTATCAAACACACAAGAATAAAGGCTAAAAAGGGAAATAAACTAGCATGGATATTACAATGAAAAAGTATGAGCACCGACAACTAGCATGGGTGTGTGAACATGAATGAAATGTCAGTGAGAGATACGTACTCTCCCAAGCTTAGGCTTTTGGCCTAATTTGGTCTATGGCCACGGCTAGCCTGGCGGATATCCAAAGTAATAGTTGGGGTCGTACTGAGAAGGATCCCCCTGGTGCCACTGGTTGGCAATCTCCTCCGGATTCCACTGATAAATAGACTGCCGGTGAGGATCAAATTGTGGTTCCGGCTCTGGCTCTGTAGCTGGTGTGGAGTTTTGGTAGGCGTGAATGGCCTCTGGCAGAACAAGGTACTTGCCCACAGATAATTCAAACAAGGGAGGAGCAGGCAAAGTAATAGTCTCAGGGTGATTTTTATCAAATATCAGCCTGTACTTAAGCATATTTTCGTTATTCTTAACGATAAAATCATGTGCCACCATATTCTTATAGTCTAGAAAAACAGGAGGCAACAATTTCTCTTCCTTCTCATAATGTCTAATTGGTATGTTAAAATGTGCAGCGAGGCGCGAGGCTAAGATACCTCCCAAGATGGGGCCCTTAGTACGATTAAGATTTAACCGCATTGAAACAATAGCGCCCATACTAAATGTGTCATCACGGAACAAGGCATGACACAAAATAACAATATCAGGGGCACTAAGGTTGCCACAATTTCTGCGACCAATTAAGCATCTACTAGCAAATATTGCAAAGTAATGTAAAAAAGGAAAATGAATGCTAGTAATTCTTGCATCGGAAACCTTCCTCGTTTCCCCTATAGAAATTGTATCAATAAACCCTTCCACATCGTCACGATTTGGTTCCTCTACGCTGCCCTCAAAAGGGATCAAACAAACCCGACAAAAATCACGAAGTGACATCTCCTTATGCTCATCATATAATAAAATTCCACCATAGGTTGTGAGCTCCTAGCATGGAAATGGAAGTTTTGCACAAAGATATTGGTGAGTAAGAGATACTGTTCGTGTTGGTCGTGGAGTAAGGCGGTGAGGCCTGCATTCTCAGCCAACTCATAGAAATCATCATAAATCCCGGCTGCTCTTAAGAAATCATCACAAGACCATTCACATGGCCGGACCTCTGCGGTGCGAGGGAGATTATACTTGGGATTCTTGTTCTCTTCACTTTGTTTATCCTTCGAGCTTCGGCTCGATGAGACCCTCAAAAATCTCTTCATCTTTTTCTGAAATTTTTAGCAACTTCAAAATAAAAGTGAACCATCCTCAACAAAATTGATAGCAACTACTCCTACAAGTTCCTAGAGGCAATATCATGCATTAAAACTACTTTGACCATATAAATTTGACATGCAAGATCAAGAACAGGGTCACCTAAGCAGCAAAACTTTGCAATGAATAAAGCACTAGAACAAAAACTAATTGGACCATTGGAGGAGTCACATACCAAAGAACAATCCCCCAAAGCAGTTTTGTGAATGGAGCTTTGAGCTAGGAGATCGAAAATGGCAGCAAGATGAGCTAGAACTCGGGTTTGAGCTGGTTGGTGATTTTTTGGGGAGGAAGGAGGAGTGTGTGGTAGCTGGAATAAGTGGAGGGGAGCCACCATTGGCCCAGGAGGCAGGGGGCGCGCCCTGGACCCTCGTGGCCAGGTGCTTGCTCCCCCTGCTGTGTTCTTGGTGCGAGATATTCTCAAATATTCTAGAAAAAAATCATATTTAAATTTCAGGGAATTTGGAGAACTTTATTTTTGGGGTATTTTTTATTGCATGGATAATTCAGAAAACGGACAGAAAAATACTATTTTTGCTTTATTTAATATAAATAACAGAAAGTAAAAGGAGGGTACAAAGGGTTGTGTTTTCTAACTTCATCCATCTCATTCTCATCAAAAGGAATCCACTAACAAGGTTGATCAAGTCTTGTTAACAAACTCATTCCGAACAACATGGAACCGGAGAAATTTCGAATAACACTAGGTTACCTCAACGGGGATATGCATGTCCCCAACAATAAGAATATCATATTTCTTCTTGACAGTAGGAAGAGGAAATTCAAAACCTCCAATAGTTTGTTGAAATTTTTCCAATAGAATTGATACTGTGGACTTGAGGTTGTTTCCTCGGAAAGTGTACTGTATGCTCATTACCATTAACATGAAAAGTGACATTGCCTTTGGTGCAATCAATAACAGCCCATGCTGTATTCAAAAAGGGTCTTACAAGAATAATAGACATACTATCGTTCTCGGGAATATCAAGAATAACAAAGTCCGTTAAAATAGTAACGTTTGCAACCACAACAGGCACATCCTCACAAATACCGACAGGTATAGCAGTTGATTTGTCAGCCATTTACAAAGATATTTCAGTAGATGTCAACTTATTCAAATCAAGTCTACGATATAATGAGAGAGGCATAACACTAACATCGGCTCCAAGATCACATAAAGCAGTTTTAACATAGTTTCTTTTAATGGAGCATGGTATAGTTGGTACTCCTGGATCTCCAAGTTTCTTTGGTATTCCACCCTTAAAAGTATAATTAGCAAGCATGGTGGAAATTTCAGCTTCCGGTATCTTTCTCTTATTTGTAACAATATCCTTCATATACTTAGCATAAGGGTTCATTTTAAGCATATCGGTCAAACGCATACGCAAAAAGATAGGTCTAATCATTTCAGCAAAGCGCTCAAAATCCTCATCATCCTTTTTCTTGGATGGTTTAGGAGGAAAAGGCATGGGTTTCGGAACCCATGGTTCTCTTTCTTTACCGTGCTTCCTAGCAACAAAGTCTCTCTTATCATAACGTTGATTCTTTGATTGTGGGTTATCAAGATCAACAGTAGGTTCAATCTTTACATCATTATCATTGCTAGGTTGAGCATCAACATGAACATCATTATTAACATTATCACCAAGTTCATGTTCATTACCAGATTGTGTTTCAGCATCGGAGATAGAAATATCATTAGGATTCTCAGGTGTGTCTATAACGGGTTCACTAGAAGCATGCAAAGTCCTATCATTTTTCTTTTTCTTCCTTTTAGAAGGACTAGGTACATCTACATTAGTTCTCTGAGAATCTTGCTCAATTCTCTTAGGATGGCCCTTAGGATACAAAGGTTCCTGAGTCATTTTACCACCTCTAGTCATAACTCTAACAGCATTATCATGCTTCTTATTATTTAATTCATTGAGCAAATCATTCCGATCTTTAAGTACTTGCTCTACTTGAGTGGTAACCATAGAAGCATGTTTACTAATAAGTTTAAGTTCACCTTTAACATTAGCCATATAATCACTCAAGTGTTCAATCATATAAGCATTATGTTTCAATTGTCTACCAACATAAGCATTAAAATATTTTTGCTTAACCATAAAGTTATCAAATTCATCCAAACATTGGCTAGCAAACTTAGCATGAGGGATTTTAGCTTTATCATATCTATAGAGATAATTTACCTTTACTACCTGTGTCGGGTTATTAAGACCATGTGTTTCTTCAATAGGTGGCAAATAAAGACCATGTATTTCTTCAATAGGTGGTAAATTCTTAACATCTTCAGCTTTAATACCTTTTTCTTTCATTGATTTCCTTGCCTCATGCATATCTTTAGGACTGAGAAATAGAATACCCCTTTTCTTCGGAGTTGGCTTAGTAGTTGGTTCAGGAAGTGTCCAATTATTTTCTTTTTTTGACTGGGAACTGTAGGGGAACCCCCCACAGCATTTAACTTTTATTTAAAGCAAAAGATACAATGTACAATGATTACAAGGGCTAATCAGAACTAAAAGGAAAAAGAGAACTAATCTACTGAGATATCAAAAGAACCTCAAGGGGGTAAGAAAGAAATCCATTTTAGCAGGTCCTCCTTGTATCTAGCCTTCACTCTGTGCTGCATGAGTGTAATATCATGGATGAATGCACATCTCCATTTATTAAAACTTTGTCTCTCATGCCTGAACACTTTTGCATTCCTTATTATCCAGATGTTCCAGCAAGCAACAAAAACAACTTCAGTGAAAAAAGACCGAGCAAAATTCTGCTTGGCTTGCATAACAATGGTAGACATGTCATCCCCAGGTGACCATGTAATTTGCAGATAACTCCATATTCTAACACTGAAATTACATTCAAAGAACAGGTGATTTCTGGTTTCCCTAGTTCTCAAGGGACAAAGAAGGCAGTTAACCCCGTCATCAAGATGCCAATGTCTTCTTTCGACCATGTCCTTAGTATTAATCCTCTCCATGATTAACATCCAGGGAAACACTTTGATTTTCATTGTGCAGGAGGATTTCCAAATCCAAAGAAGTGGATTGAAGGACATGTTAGCATGCATGAAGGACTAGAATAGCTTGGGCTTGAAAGCATTACATGTCCCCTGCCAGAACCAAGTGTCCTTTTGCTCCACTTGTCTGCTACAGGAAGCCATAAAATCTTGTACAGTCAAGAACTCCTGATATGCCTGAGCAGATAGATATAGATGGAACATGTTAATCATATCCTGCGAGTGGAAAACCTCATAAATAGTGACACATGGATCTTTGACATAAGAAAAGAGCCTAGAGAACCTTGATTGCAAAGGTGTAACTGAATCCCCAATCTTCCACTTATCAGACCAAAACAGAGCAGAGTTCCCAGAGTTAACTTGAATCCAAGTAGTGTTTCTGTAATGATCCATCAACTTGCAGATATCCTTCCACCAAAAGAAACCACAAATGTCAGTTCCCTGAGGAACAGAAGAGTGATAGTAGGTCTCCCAAATAAGAGAAACCCATGGTAGGTCAACTCTATTTAAAAATTTGTGCAAATGTTTTAGCAACAGAGCCATGTTCTGTACACCAAAATTCAAAACTCCCAGCCCTCCTTTATTTTTAGGCCTACAAATGAGGTCCCAAGCTGCCAAAGATGGTGAAGGATCATCCCTGTGCTTTCTCCATAGACACTGCCTCTGAATTCTCTCCAATTGCTTTAAAATTCCTGTAGGTGCAAGCAAACTACGGAAGATAGAGCAGAATTGAGGAATTGAAGCCTTTCCCCTTGATTCAGAAATGAAGAACTGGCTGTCATCCTCCTTTCCATACAGTGCACAAGTGGCATGAAATCCACCATTTTAGGCCTGGTAGTACCAACAAGCAGGCCCATATAAGTGAAGGGCATTTTACCCACTTGACATCCAAAAGTAATAGCCAAACCATTGATAGAGTCCTCATCAACATTAATGGGCACCATAGAAGACTTATGATAATTAACCACCAAACCAGTTGATGTGGAAAACACCTCTAACATGTCTTTCTGAGCCAGAAGCTGAATTTTATCTACAGGTAAGATGATTAGAGTATCATCAGCATATTGCACTATTGGATAATCTTGATCATGGCATGGTATAGGCATCTGTAGAATTCCCCTCCTGAACATATCATTAACCACTGACTGCAACAGATCAACAGCAATAACAAAGAGTAAAGGTGAGAGGCAATCCCCTTGCCTCACCCCTTTTTTACAAAGAAACTACCTACCAGGCACACCATTTAGTAGAACAGATGATGATCCAGTGAGCAACTGCTTGACCCAGGAGATCCATTTCTGATTGAAACCTTTGAACTTGAATATCTGCAAAATAGATTCATGTTCAATTGAGTTAAAAGCCTTTTCAAAGTCCAGTTTAAGAATTATGATAGGCCTCTTGGATTTATGACACTAATGCAAACACTCCAGAGACCAACCAATACAATCCTGAATAGCTCTGCTCTTAATAAAACCATAATGATTCTTATGGATACATGCCATGATGATCTTATGGAACCTATTAGCAGCCATTTTAGATAAAAACTTGAGCCCCATCCCTGTCAAAGAAATTGGCCTGTAATCTCCAACTTCCTTAGGAGCCAGCTTCTTAGGGATCAAGGTGATGTAAGAGCCATTAATATTCTCTAGATTTGCATTTCCAGAATGAAAAGACTCAGCCAACTCATAAAAAACCTGGCAGATAATGTGCCAGCACTTTTTGAAGAACAATCCATTAAAACCATCAGGTCCACGGGCTTTATCAATGGGCATATGCTTGACTGTGTCATCCATTTCCTCCTTTTTGAAAGGCTCGGTAAGAAAATCCAGCCCTTCCACAGGTTTTAGCAAGGTACTGAGGTCAAAACCCATGACTATACCAGAAGAAACTCCCATTCTGTTCTTGAAACAATTCTAGATAATTGCCTCCATCCGAGAATGTTGAGAGACCACTGACCCATCAATATCTTTCAAAGAAGCAATAGAGTTTCTTCTATGCCTCTCAGTTGCCATTGCATGAAAGAATTTAGTGTTCTCTCCTCCCAGTTTAATATACCTGATTGTACACCTTTTTCCAATAAAGAAACTGTAGATGTAAAAGGTTTTCCACATGCAGTTTAACCACTTTTCTGAAGTTCAATTCAGGTCTAAACAAAGGCCTTAACTCCTCAAGACCATCCAGACATAGTATGACCTCATTGCATTTAGAAATCAAGACTTTCAGCTTAGAAATATTCAGTTGCCACTTTTTCAGAGCACCTCTCAAACACTTAAATTTATCAGCTATCCTGGCAATGATGTGAGGTTTATTAGAGGGTTTCTGCCATGAATTCTGCACACATTCCATAAACCCCTCAAGCTCCACCCAATAATTTTCAAAACGAAATATTTGAGATTTGGGGATAGAGGTTTTAATTGTGACCACACATGGCCCATGATCAGAAGCAGTTCTGGCCATGGGCAAAACACCAGTCATAGGATATGAAGTTATCCAATCAACAGATGTGAAGAACCAGTCCAACTGCTCTAATAAAGGGTGATCTTGCATATTAGACCATGTGTAAGATCTACCCTTAAGAGGTAGCTCCAACCCCTGTTCAAGAATTCATCTGATTAACCAGTTAACTTGCCAATTAATCCCTACTCATAGGATCATCGAGTAGCCGGTAAACTGAAAAATCATCCAATTAATTGATTAAATGTCCGATTAACTTGCCGATTACCCGATTAATCCCCTACTCACTAACCAACCGAGCAGCTACCAGTTAACGATGTCCTCAATAATGGCTCCAACAGTCCTAAGTGAGCAATGATTTCATTGAAAATAAAAATATCATTCAGACCCCCCAGGCAGATTCCTGTTATCAAGTGATCTTATGAAATTGAAATCACCCACCAGGAGCCAATTTCCCCCCAAAGGTATTTGCAAATTATACAGCCAACTGACAAAGTTATCCCTGGCTTCCCCTTGATAGGAGCCATACACAGATACTAAGGACCATTTCTCATTATTCTGCTTGGAAATGAACTGAACTCGGACTGCAAATGGCTATATCTCAATCACAGTGCCCCACAGAGTAGAGGAGTTCCAAACAACCAAAATTCCCCCAAAAGCTCCAACAGAAGGGGAGAAGGCAGAACTATCAAATCTTTTAGGGCAAAAGGATCTAACTGATCTAAAATAAAAAGAAATCACACTTAGTTTCTTGAAAGCAAGCAATAACATAGTTACTCTCATCCAGCTTCTGCCTGACAGCTCTTTGTCTTGCATCTGAGTTCAAACCTCTAACATTCCAGCATAACACACTCCAGTTCTTACATGCATTACTCATTAAAACATATATGAGTAGATAGATAAGTTTGATGGCACTTAATGCCAGCAAAAATAAAAGTAGCACAGGTCCAACATAGCACAAATAAACCATTATAGGGTTCAACAAAATAACACAACCCTGACATATAAAGACCAAAATAAAGCAGCTGCCACCCCCCACTCACTAAAATGCCACTACACATTTGCATCATTATTAGGAGTAGCAGAGGGATTGGCCATAAGCTTCTCCACAGTAAGAATATCTTTTGCTTTGCCAAGCTCATTTCCAATCTGCTACAGCTTGCTGATCGGAGTTGGAGGTGGGAGATCTTCAAGTTGTTCATCATGCAGGTTATCTGACAGAGTTGCAGAAAAAGGCTTGCACTTAGGCTTCCTCCTCTTGGACTGCATGGGTAGCTCCTGGAAAGTTGGCTTGAAACCATCCCTCGGTGGAGATCCTCTGGTACACCTCCTAATAGATGTCTCCACAATTAGAGTGGGCGCCAAGGTCTTCCTTGGCCTTCTGCTCTTTCTCTGTTCCTGAGTTGGTGTAGCATCAGACACTGTAGGATGGTCAGATAGCATTGCCTCTCTGTCAGAGGAGCCTTCATTAGATGGAAATAGGGCCCTTGCCATAGGCCTATGCTCCTGTTCAGGTGCCTGATAGGTCAATCTTGGCACCTCCAATGCCAAATCCCAACTCCTCTTGGAAAGCACATTAGACTGAATAGGCAGCATGTCGATAGACCTGGTTAGCTGAAAACTGGCAACAGATTGCAGAATAGTTTCAAAATTCCTTCTTAGGGACAACTCTGGAGGTAGCTCAGGCCCAAAGAGCACTTTGGGCACATCAAAGGTGGCAACAAAAGGCACAGCAGCAACTTCAAAAGAGTTTTGGACAGCAACAGGTGGCCTGTAAACCACTATGGCCCAATCTTCAGGGTTATAGACAGGCTCCTCCACCACAGGTTGCTCCTCCACCACAGGCTGCATCTCGACAACAGGTTGCTTAGCATTGTGCTCAACATCAAAAACCAGAACAAAATTTGGTTGAATGTTTTGCTCCACGGAGCCAGAGAAATCATCAGAAAGATCTAAAACCATGGACTGCTGCTCAGCTTGCACATTGTCTTGGACAATCTCTTCTTCATCTCCCCAAATAGCATTGCCCCAATTGTTGTCTCCCATGTATGGCTGCTCCGGAGGAGGAGGAGGTATATCATTCCAGCCCATAGCTGGGTAAGGGGGCAAGACGAAAGGAGGGAGCTCTGGAAAAGGCACGCCAGGCAGAGGGCGTGGGTTTCCATTTATAGGCATCCAATCCTCGTCATGGGGCATTTGCTCAGTGAAGTTGGCACCAAGTATGTAAATTGGTGCAGTCCATGACACACGAGCCCCACCCCACGCAGCATAGTCGTTGAAAACCACATTCCACGGAACAAGCGCATCTTCAGGAAAGGATGCAAACACAAGTGTTTGGACCAAATAAGGATCCTGACTATTCCAATGATTAAACTTGCCAAAGGTATTGACTGCAGCTTTGATATTGTCTGTGTTGCGCAGATCCAAAGGGATACCCAATATCATAAGTAACCCTTGGCGAAAACCCTGATCTCCGCGAAAGCCCTCACCCTCATCATGCTTCATAAAACGAACAAAACGATCGTTTCCCAAAGGCTGAGGGGGCAGTTGAAGAAGCGAAAAGCACACTACCGGATCTCTAACTCTGAAAAGACTGACCGCATTAATCCAGGGCTGGACAGAGCGAACTTGATATCCATGAGCCTCCAGCCAGTCTGCAACTAGCTCATGAGCAGCTCCAATCTCGTTATCCTCTGGTATGGGCATCACCTCTGCCGGCATATAATCCTCATGGCGACGCACAATCGGAACGTACGGCATGACAAACGAACGCGGCCAGCGTGCATCGCCAGCATCAATGATATGATGACCAGCTGGGACATACTGCATTGGGTCAAGAGGGAAGTTAGCCATGGCAGGCGGCGGCGATGGCGGCTCAGGGGGCGGAGGTGGTGTAGCCGGAGGTGAGCCCAGAGGAGTTGAGGGGCCAAGATGAATGGAATTGGGTGAAGTGGACGGTGAAATGGAAGCAGAGGAGTCCAAGTTTGGTAGATATCCTGTCAGAGAGATATTCCCGGCTTCTGTAGCTTGAACCTCGAAAACCGAAACGACAACGAGTTTGGGTTTCCAAACTAACCCAAGACGGTGCGCAAAACGGGCGAAGTCACGCCTCCTATGACCGACCCGAGAACAACCTAGGCACTTTAAAGTTGATGTGCACGAAGAAGAAAAATGCCCTTGCTTAAAACAAATCTGACACGTGACAATTTTATCAACCATATCATTAATCATTTGCTCAAAAGAGGCCTCAGCTTGAGAAGAACTAGGCACAGATGGGCCTGGCAAGGATGGGCCCAAACTAGATTGATTTGAAGCTCCTGAATTCCCTCCCGAACCAGCCGGCGCAATATCCGAGGCAGAATCCTCCAACGATGAATGCTCTTGGATCACCGACGAACTCACCGTGCCAAAAATGATCGGTGGTGAAGCCAAGGTCCAATTTAGATTTTCTGTCGGTGGCGGATGAATAACCACGCGCTCTCTAGCAGTAAGCTCATAACCAGCACTTCCCGTGGCAGCAATGCAATCAGCAGATGCATGGTATCTATACCCTTTGCACACATCGTAATTTTGAAATGTAGCAAAAGATAAATGCTTCCAAACAGTGGATCCAGACTTAATGGGTGATTTAACAGGAGGACGATGCATTGCAAGAAGACCCAAGGCCGCCCTACGTTTGGAGGGACTAACTAAAACCCATTCTGCATCACACTCTTTTTTCCAAAATTTGAACTCACGATGCCAATTCGGACCCCCATTACCCCACAAATGAAAATAGCATTTGAATTGGGGGCAGGAATAGGATCTAGTATCAACAATGTGAAAACCAACTTCCTTGCATGAAACATTAAAACTAAATACCTTGTTAGCAATGTATGAAACCCATAGATCAATAGCCGAACCACCCAACGCAGATTCAAGAGCTGCGGCCACAGAATCCTCATTGAGCCTGAAATCATGCCTGCTGAGCTGAACGAAACCACAAGGGTAAAAGCCCCTCGATCAGCCTCAGGATGAACAGTGAGGCCAGAAGCCTTGTAGATCTCATCTGCAAAAACTCTACCCTTGGAGAAATCCAAGCCAAAGGTAGATCCAGTCGAGGAATCCCTCTCCAAAGACATGAGAAGAGAGATCTTGGAACGCCGAACAATATGAGTGGATTATATCACCAAATTAGTGGAGAGAAGTGGAGATCGCCGGGGAGCTAGGGTTTAGGGGTGGGTGGGTGGGAGGGGGCGCCATGGAACCCTTCGACAGATCACATAATGAGTTCCGCTTGTCCAATTATTTTCATTGGTCAACATATTTATTCAATAGAATTTCAGCTTGATGAACTGTTCTTTCCCTGAAAACACAACCAGCACAACTATCCAGGTGGTCTCTGGAAGCATCGGTTAGTCCATTATAAAAGATATCAAGTATTTCATTTTTCCTTGAGAGGATGATCAGGCAAAGCATTAAGTAATTGGAGAAGCCTCCCCCAAGCTTGTGGGAGACTCTCTTCTTCAATTTGCACAAAATTATAAATTTCCCTTAAGGCAGCTTGTTTCTTATGAGCGGGGAAATATTTATCAGAGAAGTAGTAAATCATATCCTAGGGACTACGCACACATCTAGGATCAAGAGAATTAAACCCTATCTTAGCATCACCCTTTAATGAGAGCGGAAATAATTGAAGGATATAATAGTAACAAGTTTTCTCATCTTTAGTGAACAGGGTAGCTATATCATTTAATTTAGTAAGATGTGCCACAACAGTTTCAGATTCATAGCTATAGAAAGGATCAGATTCAACCAAGGTAATTATCTCAGGATCAACAGAGAAATCATAATCCTTATCAGTAATAAAGATAGGTGAAGTAGCATAAGCAGGATCATATTTCATTCTAGCATTCAGAAAATTTTCTTTCAGCTTAGCTAATAGTTTCTTAAGATCACTTCTATAATTGCAGGCAAGAAAGTCTCTAGTAGTTTCTTCATCCATAACACAACCCCCAGGCACAATAGGCAATTCATACCTAGGGGGAGAATCTTCATCATCACTTTCATCAATATTATTAGTTTCAATAATTTCATTCTCTCTAGCCCTAGGAAGTTGTTCATCAAGAAATTCACCAAGTGGCACAATAGTATCAAGCATAGAAGTAGTTTCATCATAAGTATCATGCAAAGAAGAAGTGGCATCATCAATAACATGCGACATATCAGAATGAATAACAGGTGTAGGTGTCACTAGCTTACTCAAAACAGAAGGTGAATCAAGTGCAGAGCTAGATGGCAGTTCCTTACCACCTCTCATAGTTGAGGGATAAATCTTGGTTCTTGTATCTTTCAAGTTCTTCATAGTGATAAACAGATATAAATCCCAAGTGACTGAAAGAATAGAGCTATGCTCCCTGGCAATGGGGCCAGAAAATAGTCTTGATAACCCACAAGTATAGGGGGTCGCAACAGTTTTTGAGGGTAGAGTATTCAACCCAAATTTATTGATTCGACACAAGGGGAGCCAAAGAATATTCTCAAGTATTAGCAGCTGAGTTGTCAATTCAACCACACCTGGAAACTTAATATCTGCAGCAAGGTATTTAGTAGCAAAGTAATATGATAGTAGTGGTAACGATAGCAAAAGTAATATTTTTGGGTTTTGTAGTGATTGTGACAATAGCAACGAAAAAATAAATAAGCGAAGAACATTATAGGAAAAGCTCGTAGGCATTGGATCGGTGATGGAGAATTATGCTGGATGCGATCGATCATGCAACCGTCATAACCTAGGGTAACACAGAACTAGCTCTAGTTCATCAATGTAATGTAGGCATGTATTCCGAATATAGTCATACGTGCTTATGGAAAAGAACTTGCATGACATCTTTTGTCCTACCCTCCCGCGTGGTCCTATTGGAAACTAAGGGATATTAAGGCCTCCTTTTAATAGAGTACCGGACCAAAGCATTAACACATAGTGAATACATGAACTCCTCAAACTACGGTCATCACCGGTAAGTATCCTGATTATTGTCACTTCGGGGTTAACGGATCATAACACATAATAGGTGACTATAGACTTGCAAGATAGGATCAAGAACTCTCATATATTGATGAAAACGTAATAGGTTCAGATTTGAAATCATGGCACTCGGTTCCTAGTGACAAGCATTATGCATAGCAAAGTCATAGCAACATCAATCTCAGAACATAGTGGATACTAGGGATCAAACCCTAACAAAACTAACTCGATTACATGATAAATATCATCCAACCCATCACCGTCCAGCAAGCCTGTGATGGAATTACTCACGCACGGCGGTGAGCATCATGAAATTGGTGATGGAGGAAGGTTGATGATGACGATGAAGACGGATTCCCCTCTCCGGAGCCCCGAGCGGACTCCAGACCAGCCCTCCCGAGAGAGTTTAGGGCTTGGCGGCGGCTCCATATCGTAAAACGCGATGAATCCTTCTCTCTGATTTTTTTCTCCCCGAAAGTGAATATATGGAGTCAGGGTTGAGGTCGCTGGAGCATCAGGGGGGCCACGAGGTAGGGGACGTGCTCAGGGGGTAGGGCGCGCCCCCACCCTCGTGGACAGGGTGTGGGCCCCCTGACGTGGATCTTTCTTCCAGTATTTTTTATATATTCCAAAATAATTCTCCATTGATTTTCAAGTCATTCCGAGAACTTTTATTTCTGCACAAAAATAACAGGCAATTTTGCTGAAAACAGCATCAATCCGGGTTAGTTCCATTCAAATCATGCAAGTTAGAGGCCAAAACAAGGGCAAAAGTGTTTGGAAAAGTAGATACGACGGAGACGTATCACTGACCGGCTCACGCCGCATCATGACAGTCAGTTTTCGGCTTTCTCTACTGAGGTGCTCATCCGGATGAACCAGGACACAATCCAGTAGTTCTCCCTTTACTACCTTAGCCGATAGAGTGGAACGTGAGGTAGTAAGCATAGGAGCCGCGCAACCCAACTATTGACCAAAGACATGATTCGAAGCCAATGCATATAATGCTAAATTCGGGGTGCCGAACTATACTAAAAAGTGTTTGGACTTTGTTGCCGTATTATGGGGCGCAATGAAGCCCCTGACGGATTAAAGCGTACCAAAATGTACGGGCGCGATTTGATAAGATTATCAAAAGAGCAAGCTAGTGCCGCAGAAGTTGGGCTGCAAACTATTTCCATTATAGTTTGATTAATACGTCAAAGCGTATTTGTACAAGTAGTGCAATAAGCAACAAGGCTATTTAATATGCCACAACCAAGGGAGAGTTGTGTGCGGGTCCTGGAAACAGGAGAGTGATTGTTAAAGAGACCATCTAGAAATTCCCTTATACATCAGTATCTTGTGCCATCTTGGTGTATCTATCCTTTCGATGGGACCTATCATCAGGCCGTCAGGAATGGCCTGTGGAAAAGAAACCTGAAAAGGAAAAAAACAAAAGAAAAAGTGAAAGTACGTGTGTCCAGGGGAGGTCAAGCCGTATTATGTATCACAATCTAATTATGCCTCCGTCTATGCCCATGGTATTTTGAGTGTGTAGTTATGTACGCGCGGCATGAACTCCGCCACTTGGTAGGGTCTGGGACGGAGGCCGAATTGCTAGTCGAGCTCTTGATGAGCTGGGTTGTCCTGCTGCGGAGTAGTCTGGACTTGTTTGACAGTGTCCGGGAGCTCGGTCGCCGAATTAAGGTTCTACTTGAAGAGGCCGCTCTATATTTCTACTGCTAAAGCAGGGGTGTGCTCCTCGGTACGGAGGGAGCATTCCGTGTTTCCATTGACTGTTATGACGCCGCGTGGTCCGGGCATCTTCAGCTTGAGATAATCATAGTGTGGCACCACGTTGAATCGAGCAAATGCGGTTCGTTCCAGCAGTGTGTGATAGCCACTGCGGAAGGGGACGATATCGAAGATCAACTCTTCGCTTCAGAAGTTGTCCGGGGATACGAAGACAACCTCTAGTGTGATTGAGCCCGTACAGCGGGCCTCTACAGCTGGTATGACTCCTTTAAAGGTAGTCTTTGTGGGCTTGATCCTTAAGGGATTAATTCCCATTTTGCGCATTGTATCCTGAAAGAGCAGGTTCAGGTTGCTGCCACCATCCATGAGGACTCGCGTGAGATGGAATCTATCAATGATTGGGTCAAGGACCAGTGTGGCCGAGCCGCCATGACGGATACTGGGCGGATGGTCTCTGCAATCGAAAGTGATCGGGCAGGAAGACCATGGGTTGAACTTTGGGGCGACTGGCTCCATCGCATAGACGTCCCTGAGCGCGCGTTTGCGCTCCCTCTTGGGGATATGGGTAGCATATATCATTTCACTGTTTTAACTTGGGGGGGGGGGCTTCTTTTGTCCCCTTGTGTTCGGCGGATGGGACTCCTCGTCATCGTCCTTGCTTTGCGACCCCTTCTCTTTGTTCTCGGCATTTAATTTGTTGGCTTGTTTAAAGACCCAGCAGTCTCTGTTGGTATGATTGGCCGGTTTGTCCGGGGTGCCATGGATCTGGCATGGATGATCGAGTATGCGGTCCAAGCTGGATGAGCTCGTATTGTTTCTTTTGTATGGCTTCTTCTGCTGGCCGGACTTGGAGCCACTGAATCCGGCGTTGACCGTCGTGTAGTCGGTATTGTCACCGTTGCTTCGACGCTTGTGCCTATTGCATCGGGGTTTATCGTTGTTGTTTTTGATCTCAGAAGTGCCAGCCTCGCTTGTAGTGCTTTTGCTACGGGCTAGCCAATTATCCTCGCCCGCGCAGAAATGGGTCATGAGTGTCATGAGGGATGCCATGGACTTCGGCATCCGGACAGTCGACGATCTGGTTCTTTTTAGTTAGAACCTGGTCCAAAATTTCCTGGATGACTCTCTAGGTTGTTGAACTATGTGACTTAAGTCATCAACATCCGGAGGTCGTACATATGTACCTTGAAAGTTGTTGCGGAAGGCGTCTTCCAAGTCCTCCCAGCTGCCAATAGAGTTTTCAGGCAGACCGTTTAACCAGTGCCAAGATGGCCCTTTTAGTTTTAGTGGGAGGTATTTGATGGCATGAAGGTCATCACTGCAAGCCATATGAATATGGAGAAGAAAATCTTCAATCCATACCGCGGGATCTGTTGTTCCATTGTATGATTTGATGTTCATGGGTTTAAACCCTTCAGGGGATTCATGCCCCATTACTTCATCAGTGAAGCAAAGAGGGTGTGTGGCGCCTCTATATCGGGCCATATCGCGACTTAGCTCAGATGGAGTCCCTCTGCGGCATTCGGCCCGGGCGTGATTAGGCGTGTCACGTCCGAATAGATAACTGTCATCGCGCGTCGGGGCACGCCCCCTCGATCCATAGATCGATCTGGTATGTCCTGCTCTACTGTCCAGGTCCTGTTGAAGGTCATATGTATATGCCCAAGCTGTTTTATCCCTGCCTTTACAGCGAGGTAGTACGGGCTGGTGTTCGGCTTGGGTTGCCGCTTTGTCCCGCCCACGTGGTGGTCGGTCAGCCACAGTGTGCGCTGATGGCACGGGCTCCAGCGCCTCGTCATCTAATTGAGGTAGTAGTTTGTGCTTTGGGTAACTTTTGAGTGGTCGCTCGAGGCCGTATTCCTTGGCTGCTAGGACGTTAGTCCATCTATCATTGAGCAAATCTTGATCTGCTTGAAGCTGTTGCTGCTTCTTTTTCAGGCTCTTTGTACTGGCTATTAGCCGGCACTTAAAGTGCTCCTGCTCGAGAGGTTCCTCAGGCATGATAAAATCTTCGTTGTCAAGGCTCACCTCATCCTGGGAGAATGGAAGATAATTAATGTCCTCGGAGTCTTCGTGCACGGCCTGTTCATCAGGGTTGACTCACCCATCTTCCCGTTCGTCCTATTCGGAAGTTGGCTCAACGGGATCTTCATTGTCTCCGGCATCGTCTAGAGTATTGTTTTCTCCTGTGCCGGTATTGTTGTATTTTTCATGGCATGACTTAGAGTGGTGCCACTGTCGTCGGTGCTTTGGCTATATCTCAGGAGGTTTATCTTCCACTGGGTCTTCTTTTTCATCGCCGTTAACTTCTTTGGGTGTGTCCACCATGTATACGCTGTAGGAGGCGGTGGCCGTCTAGCGCCCGGTAAATGGCGGGTTTTGGGCCTGCTCCTCTTCGGCATCGTCATCCATACCGTCGATGTCTCCTGAGTCGTAGTCAAGCATGTCGGTTAGATCTTTGACAGTGGCTATTAAGTGGGGGTGGGTGGGAAGCGAAATTCCCCATCATCACCCCCAGTTCAAACCGGATATAATTCGGATGTGAGTCCCCTACTAAAGAGAGGGTTTTTAATGAGTTTAGCACATCGCCTAAAGGTGAGTGCCGGAAGATGTCTGTGGAACTAAATTCGACGATCGGCGCCTGGTAAGGCTCGGCGGACGCGGATGCATGTAGTTCGGAACCAGTGACCGGAGATGAATCCGGGGGTCCGGTGATGCAGACCCCGCTCAAAGTTGGTTCTGTGTGCGGCTCCAACGCCGTTGAGTCTGCGGCTTCCGTGGCGGGGTTAAGCTTCCCGTCTTTGGATAGCACAAGCTGCTCCAGACCTAGGGCCAGAGCGCTTACAGGCGCAAACTCCTGGGTATGGCCCGATGAAAGATTTAGGTCATGTTCATCGCGGTGGCAGGGAGCGGCTGCCATGGGCTCAAATCCGTCGAAGATCAAGTCTCCCCGGATATCAACGATGTAGTTAAAGCTTCCGAACTTGACCTGACGGCCAGGGGCATAGCTATCGATCTGCTCTAGATGGCCAAGCGAGTTGGCTCGCAGTGCGAAGCCGCCGAATATGAAGATATGGCCAGTGAGAAAGACATCCCCCGGGCAGCGTTGTTGTAGATGATGGATGGATCCATCGAACCTTCTGATGACAACATATCGGAACTCTCAATGAAAGCACCAATGTCGGTGTCAAAACCGGCGGATCTCGGGTAGGGGGTCCCGAACTGTGCGTCTAAGGTTGATGGTAACATGAGATAGGGGACATGATGTTTACCCAGGTTCGGGCCATCTCTATGGAGGTAATACCCTACTTCCTGCTTGATTGATCTTGATGAATATGAGTATTACAAGAGTTGATCTACCACAAGATCGTAATGTCTAAAACCCTAGAAGTCTAGCCTATGTGATTATGATTGTCTCTACGGACTAAACCCTCTGGTTTATATAGACACCGGAGGGGACTAGGGTTATACAAAGTTGGTTACAGAGAAAGGAATCTTCATATCTGTCGGGGGTTGGGTGCGACATATTCCAAAGGATGGCTTATCATGGTGGGGGCGAGTATAACGTCGCCGGTGCCTGGAAACGGGATAAGGCGAAGGCATGCACGCCGGCGAATCTTACCCAGCTTCGGGGCTCTCCGTGGAGATAATGCCCCTACTGGTGCTCTGCGGGGTCTCCGCATGATCACTATGGCAAAGTGTGTACATGATTGCTCTTTGAGTTGTTTCCTGGAGGTAGGAGAAGGCAAGGCTAGCTCTCTCCTTCCTATTTGATCTGGTCTAGTGCTAATGGATTCCAACCCTTTGCATGGGTGCCCAGGGGGTTTATATAGGCCTACCCCCAGGGGTACAATGGTAATCCGACTGGACGCGGGCCCAGCCATCAGTCTCTCTGGTCGCCGTCTTATCCGCCGACTCCTGGGGCCCGCCGACTGGCTTGGTACGGAGCCGACAGGCCGCGTCCGCCGCGGGCAGGTCTTGCCGGCGGCGGATTACTGTGGCCGTGCTTCTAATGACGCGAGCTTGGTCATGGGGTCGTGGCAACAGCTCCGACGTCTGGCGGGTGATCACTGTTGCCACTCCCTGTCGTGTCTGGTTAATGGCACGCGGGGCCCGTGGGAGGGGCCGGCCGACTCCTGGGGGCCGACTCCCAGCTGGGCCGACTGGTGGCGCTCTCACCATCTTCCATACGCCCGTCGACTGGTGGGACCCGCCGTCCCTGGGCCGTACCGGCAGGCCGTCGTGGGCACAGGACTCCGCCCACGGGGCTGACGTCAGGGCCGGCATGGCAACAGTGTTGCGCCGGGCGGAGATCTCTGCGGGTACGGCGTACTGTGGCCATGCCTGCCCTTGGAAAAGGGGTGGGAGTGGACCTTACTGTGGCCACTCCCCGTCCCATCCCTCTTTATGAGGGCATGGGGGTTGTTGGCGTCGCGGGTCGACTCCCCATGGCCGACTTCTCTGGAAGTCGCCAGTCAGGAGTCGGCTCATCCTGAAGTCGTCCTCGGGACTCAGCTGCGAGTGGGCAGTCGGCAGCCTCGCAACCGACTCTCAGAAGGCGGCTCTTCGTCCTGGGGTCTCGAGGGGCGCAGCCTGCCCCGATGTCTTGAAAGGTTCTGGGCCTGGGTTAGCCTACCCATGGCCCATTACTCCGACAGTAGTCCCCGAAGCTTGTGAGGCACCGAGGGCGATATGTCGAGGAGCCTCAACAGTTTCTTCTTTCCGGCGGTCGGATCTGGGCCTCGCTAGCCGTCTTCTGTCAAGCCAACTAGTTGGAGCCGGACTTGCTTAAGGCCGACTAGCCCCTAAAAAAGTTTGAACGTCGCGGCGGAGTCCAGGCCGCGTGCCTGATAAGCCTCCGGGTTGCCGCCCGTTGTGGACCCGTTGCGAGGTGCCACGTGGCTGAGCTAGTTTGCCCACCCACGTTCGCGACGGGGCAGGCCTACAGGCGTGGCCCGCCACTACCACGCCTCGGCATGTGGACGGATCCGTTGTGGCCATGCGGACGGTTGGGGTTCCCGCGCAGTTACTGCACGCAGTAACTTCACGTGGTAAGTCGTGGGGGTCGTGGGTTCCTGGGCACAGTTAATCCCATGACTGCCCCATCGGCTTCTCAGCCTACGAGCCTATAAGTAGGTGGGGGAGGGGCGGCGACGCACGCGTGCCCATCTTCCCTACTCCCTTTCACTCCCTCTTGCTTCTTCTTCCTCCCGCCGCTGCTGCTCTGAACCACGCCGCGCCCGCAGCGATGAGCTCTTCCTTCGCCGCCGCGCCTCCTGCTGTGCGCTCCGGAGTGTGGGACGGCTCCGAGGTCGATGACGACGCCGTCGAGATCCTCCGCAAGACACGACGGCTTCCCGGCAGGGGCTTAGTGCGGGTCCGCCTCAAACCGGTGGGGGAAATATCGCTGGAGCTGGAGGAGGGCGAGCGGGTCATATTCCGCTCGCACCTTATGTGCGGCCTGGGGCTGCCGGCAAGCGGCTTCTTCCGCTCTTTCTTGGAGTTCCATGGGCTCCAGCCGCATCACCTTACTCTAAACACGGTGCTGCTGCTGGCTGCCTTCGCCACCCTATGCGAAGGCTTCCTCGGCGTTCTCCCCACCATCGAACTCTGGGGTGAGTTCTTCCAGTCCAAGCTCGGCACACACGTCACCGTTGGGCCGGCCCAGTGCGGTGCGTTTATCGCGATGCGGAGATCAGTGGCCGACAATCCGTTTCCCACCATCGCACTAATTAAGTCGGTGAAGATGGGGCAGCGGTCCTATTTTTATGAGAAGAACATCGCCCCAGGAGGCGACTGGGTCAACCTGCCGGCTTACGAAGCCAGCGCGCCGGCTGGAAGGCTCCCCAGCTGGTCACACCGAGCCAGGACGTTGTCTCCTGCTGGTGCCGCCGCTGTCGCGCGACTCCGAGTGCTGACGCAGTCGGAGGGCTTGACCGGGGCCGACTTGCTGGCCGCCTTCATGGCGCGTCGAGTCCTCCCACTCCAAGGCCGACCTCACCTGATCTGCCAGATGAGGGGTCATCGGGACCCGAGTCGGATGTGCTCCAAGGACATGCCTCACGTGGAGGTGGCGGACACGGTGAACTACATCGCGAACTGCGGTCTCTCGGTGGATTGGCGGTTCGGCAAGGAGCCGTACTCATGCGCCAACCCCCCGCCTATTGTAAGTTGTCTTCCTTCTTCTTCTGTTTCTTTTGTTGCCAAGTCCGACTTGTCTAGTCTGACCGTTTTTGTTTTGAATCAGAACCCTCTCGTTCCTACTTCGGCCGGCACCATGGGGCCGGCTCGTCAGTTTGTCCCCGATCGGGCGGAGAGCGACGTCGACGATCCTAACTTGGGGGCGGCGGCCATGGAGGCCGATGCCGAGGGAGGAGGAGGAGAAGCAGGCGGCTCTAGGCCTACGGCCACTTTCGCCGACTGGCCTAACAACGATGTCGAGGGAGAAGTCGCCCTGCGTCATCAGCCAAAGGTTGGCCAGCCAAGCGCGAGTTCCTCCGCCGCCTTGGACGCTCAAGGCGGCGCGAAGAAGCGTTGGGCCGGGCCGAGTACACTTGGTGGTCGGTCGAAGAAATTTAAGGGAGCGGCCGCTGCGACCAAGCGGGAAGAGGCGGCCGCGAAGGCCAACCGCTTCCGCAATGAAGTGAAGAAGCCGCCACTGGTCTCTGGGTAAGCGCCTCTGTCCCTTATCTTTATTTTCTCTTTGTTGATCTTGTCTGAGTCTTTCATAAGCTTCCCTCACTTCAGGGCTCCCCTCACTCTTGAGAGGGTTGCCGCCGCCTCCGTTATGGGGTCGGCGGAGACGTCTGCCACTACTCGGCGGATTGACCCTGCCGCCGACCTCCGGGAGGCGATGGAGCGGAACGCGCAGGAGAAGCGTGAGGAGGAAGAGGCCGCCCGCCTAGAGAAAGCGGAGGCCGAGAAGGCAGAGGCCTCCGCCCTGAAAAAGCTGGAGGAGGCCGAGGCCGCCGTCGCGGCAAGGCGACGGGCTAAGGAAGTCGCGCACCGGCGGTCGGCGGTGTTCGTCACCCCTCTGAACTCTGCGCCGCCGCCCCCGGAGTTCACGTTGTACTCAGGGGAAGCCAGCGGCGAGTTCCCGATCGTGGAGAGGGGCGGCGGCGATGCCTCCATGCCAGACGCGGTTGTGCCGCCACCGCTGCCCCCGCCGCCGTCTAGGAGCGCGCAAGGCAAACAGCCGGCGGACCCGCCCTTGCCGCCGACCGAAGATGAGGCCGTGGCAAGGCTACTCCTTCAAGTTGGCTCGCTAACACGCCGCCGTCTTGAGAAGGCGACTTCGGCGCCACGCCCCTTGGAGACCAGCACCGCTAGCTCGACGATCGCAGACGCCGAAGTGACGAGCGCCGCGCCCATTGGGTGGGTGTGAGGAGGCGGCACGGGCCCGCTTAACCAGGCGCTTCTGGATGTCCAGACAAAGCTGTGAGCTGAGAGCGACGCTGTCCAAAACTGCACCAAGGCGCACCTGGCGTCGCGGGCAGCCATCCGAGTATGCTTTCTCCTTTGTCTTTGTTTTCTTGTTCCTCTCTGTGGGGGTGCGCTAGCGCACCCACTAGGTGTAGTCCCCGAGTTTCGGGCCGGCTGCTGAGCAGGCGGCCCAGAACTCCAATTGGTGAGTTCCGGGTACTAACTTTTGTCTGAAATACTTGTCGCAGGACTATCACAACCTCCATGTCACCGCCTTCAACCGCAACGTTGAAGAGCTGGGCAAGCGGACCGCCGACTTTTCGGAGAGCCGGAGTGAGTCCTTTTTCTTCTTTGCAGGGGCGCGCTGGTGCACTCGCGGGCTGTAGTCCCCGAGATTCGGGCCGACTGCTGAGCAGTCGGGCCGGATCTCCTCGGTGACCTTCTTTGTTGATGACTTAACACCTTCTTTCTTCTTTCTCTTCAGAGGCCAACGCCACTCTTCAACAGCATCTAAGTGAAGCCAACACCGCGTTGCGCGCCAAGGGGGAGGAGTGCAGCAAGCTCGCCGCAGAGCGTGATCTGCTGGCCGCACAATTGGCAGAGCAGAAGGAGCTGCTTAAGAAGACGCAGAAGGAGGCGGAAGAGGAGGAGGCTGCCCTCCTGGCCGAGTTCGCGAGCGAGCGCTCCTCCTGGACTGACAAGGAGGCAATGCTGGCCTCCGGCTTCCATGAGATCGAGGACCTCGTCGACGGTGAGCTGCTTTGCTTTTCTTCTTCGAGCCGCCGACTATAGGTCGAGCCGACTCCTGGTTTTTTGACTTGTTCTTCATTCTTTCCGTCTTGGCAGACTTCTTCCCCGGCCACTCACAGACCGCCATTCAAGCTATCGAGGCTGACCGCGAGGAGGGGAGGGCAGATGGCGCGGAGATCGCCACCGACGCCCCCCGGACCCTTGACGAGCATATTCTGAGCATTGGGGCTCGTCTGCGGCCGGCCCACCGGATGCTGCGCCGGCTTCAACATGTCGGCGCCCAAGCAAGCGCCGCCCGATGGCCAGACGTGTAGGCTCCGCACAACCCCAGTCGGACTGCCGACTGGCTGGAGGTCGCGGCTGGCTGTCTTGAGGCCTGGAAGGGTTCCTCGGCCCGAGCTGAAGTGCGTCGAGCCTTGGAATTTGTCAAGGTGTGGTATCCGGGGCTGGACCTAGACCGGCTGGCCACACTCCGGTTAGAGGCCCAGCCGGAGCTGGCAGCCGCGGAAGACGCCCTTGTCAAGCGCGCGGCAGCGATTGCCGAGTACACCGATACCAGCATCTTTGTCCCCGAGCGGGCTGAAGACGGTGGGGAGGTACCGCCGGAGTGGTTTGGGATGAACCCAGACTACGTCGAGGACTCGGCGGAGGTGATCGGCTCCAGCGTCGAGGAGGAAGACGAGGCGGAGGATGGAAGCGAGACGGAGGCACCGGAAGATGGAGCGGACGGCCAGCCTCAGCTCGACCGCGCCTCCAGCAATGAGCTGTGCCTACCCGAGCCGACTGCCGCCGAAGGTGATCAAGCCTTGACCGCCCAGCCGGCCGCCCCAACATCCAACACCGCCGTCTCCTCTGATCCTCCGAACCCGTCTGCCGCCTCCTAGGCTGCCACCTTATCTTTGTTTTATCTGCTTTAATAATCTTTGAAGAACTCATTAATTCGCACAATTCCACCCACGGGCTGTCGCCCGCGGGCTGTATTTTGAAATTCTGCTCGAAGATTCGGCCAAGGGCCTTTGTTATGTAAATATTCATCCGACTTCTATCTTTTCTTGCTCATTCCTCTTTTGGCTTTTTTCCTTTGCCGCCTTTCCTCGGTTGCCGTCTTTGTCAGTTGGACAGCCGCACTGCGGACTGCTGCTGGATCAAATTCTTGGTCACTTTGGGAAGGCAGGTACTTAGCCGTTTTAGAGTTGTTTAGCAAGTCGGATAGAAGGCGGCAAGCCGACTGTTCAAGAGTCGGTTTGCGAAAAAAGGCTGGAAGCCGGCTTTAAGCTATGTTTATGCTTTGAGTCCTTAGCCATTTTTCATGTGGACGCCCATTCTTCCTTACTCCTGCCCACCAGACAGTCGCTCTATGAGCTACGGCTTCTGACAGGAGACGGCTTAGGCACCACACACTACTTGTTCGGCTGCAGGAAACATTTCATAGCGTAGGGCGGCAAGTCCCCGGGCCGACTAGTCGAACCCGGTGCCAAGCGGCATAACAAAAAGTAATATACTTGAAGGCATAATTCTTATCATATAGATAAAAGAGGGCAGTCCCCGAGCTCTTCTCGGGGGGGGGGGGGGGGGGGGGGGCGAAGTCTTGGTACTTTTAATACAAAAGGTAGCGTGATACATACTGCGTTTAACTGTAAATTTTTCGGAGGAGATTTGCATTCCATGGCCGCTCTGTCTCTTTGCCGGAGTCGTCCCTCTTGCGTGCTCGGGGCTTCTAAGCATCGATCAGGTAGTAGGAGTCGTTGCCCAGCACTTTGCTAATGATGAAGGGGCCTTCCCAAGGCGCCGACAGCTTGTGCTGGCCGGCTGTTCGCTGGATCAGTCGGAGCACAAGGTCGCCCTCTTGGAAAGATCTCGGCCTGACCTTCCTGTTGTAGTATATGCGCAGGCTCTGCTGGTACATGCTGGACCGGCTGAGTGCCAACAGCTGGCCCTCTTCCAGCAGATCGACGCCATCTTGACGTGCTTCTTTTGCTTCTTCCTCGGTGTACATGGTGACTCGCGGGGAATCAAACTCTATGTCCGTTGGGATGACGGCTTCAGCATCATAGACGAGGAAGAAAGGCGTGAAGCCGGTTGACTTGTTTGGAGTCGTGCGCAGACTCCAGAGGACGGCTGGTAACTCATCGAGCCAGCAGCCAGCCGAGCGCTCTAGAGGCTCGACCAGTCGGGGCTTGATGCCGGACAGGATGAGGCCGTTTGCTCGCTCCACCTGGTCGTTTGACTGCGGATGGGCGACAGACGCTAGGTCCAGTCGGATGCCCTATGTCGCGCAGAAATGGGCCAATGCGCCTTTGGAAAAATTCGTGCCGTTGTCGATGATGATGCTGTGTGGTACGCCGTACCGAATTGTGATGTCGGAGATGAAAGTCACGGCAGTCGGACCATTCAGTTTCTTTATTGGCTTCGCTTCTATCCACTTGGTGAACTTGTCCACCGCGACAAGTAAGTGATTTAAGCCACCTCATGCCGTCTTGAATGGTCCCACCATGTCTAGGCCCCAAACTGTGAAGGGCCAGGCAATGGGGATGGTCTTGAGTGCAGAAGCCGGCTGATGCGGCTTGGAGCGGAACTTCTGGCACCCTTTGCATTTTTGGAGCAATTCCTTGGCCTCTTCTAAGGCCGTTGGCCAAAAGAAACCGTGTCGGAAGGCTTTGGCGACGAGGGCTCTTGAAGTCGCATGGTGGCCGCACTCGCCTTGATGGATGTCTTTGAGAATTGCTTGGCCTTGCTCTAGCTCTACGTAGCACTGGTAGACGCCAGTGACGCTGCGCCTGACCAGCTCTCTATTGACTATGGTGTAGGCTGCCGCTCGGCGTTGTACTTGACGAGCTAAGGGCTCATCAGTCAGCAGCTCTTTGCTCACCAGGAATTTGAGGATGGGCTGGGCCCATGAGGGTGCTGCTATTTCTTCGACTGCCAGAACTGCGACTTGGACGAGGGCGGCTGGGCTGGAGTCAGCAACCGCTTGTTGGATTAATGAAGTCCCCGGGCCGACTGGTGCAGCCCTCAGGCCGAGTTCTGGAGTCTTCAGGCTGGCCGCCGCAGTCCTCGGGCCGAGTTCTGCAGTCCCTGGGCCGGCTTCAACTGTGGCGGCTTTGGAGCCATCTGCCAAAATCCTTGTACCGTCTGCCGGAGCTCTGGAGTCGGATCCGACTTCTTCGGGAGGAGCCGTCACAAAGATGGAATCTGGTTCTGGTGAAGGCTTGACAGACAGCTTGAGGAGGCGTTGAAGGGCGACGCCGGATGGTATTGCTTGGCGGGTGGAGCCGATTCATGCCAGGGTATCTGCTATGTCGTTGTCGCTTCTTGGCACATGGAGGAACTCGCACCCCTCAAAATATCCACTGAGTTGCTGCACGAGTAAACGGTAACTCGCCATGTTTGCATCTTTGGCGTCCAAGTCGCCAGACGACTGCTAGACCACTAAGTCCGAGTCGCCATAACACAGGATCCGGCGAATGCCAAGTTCTTTGGCAAGCCAGAGCCCGTGAATGAGCGCCTCTTATTCGGCGACGTTGTTGGAGGCAGCAAAGTGGATTTGCAGTGCATATTTGAGCTTGTTGCCTTTAGGAGAAGTGAGGACAACGCCGGCTCCCAAGCCGGTGCGCATCTTGGAGCCGTCGAAATGCATCCACCAATGGGTGGAGTCGGGCGCTGGTGGTAGGTACTGGGTCTCGGCCCAGTCGACGAGGAAGTCGGCCAGTGCTTGTGACTTGATGGCGGTGCGGGGCTGGTAGTGGATGGTGTAGGGAGCCAGCTCTATGGCCCATTTGGCCACTCGGCCAGAAGCATCTCGGCTTCCGATGATCTCGGCAAGTGGGGCCGTGCAGACCACAGTGATTGGATGCTCTTGAAAGTAAGGCTTCAATTTCTTGGCGGCAAAGTGCACGCCATAGCACATCTTCTGGTAGTGGGGGTAGTTCTGCTTGGAGGTCGACAGCACTTCGCTCAGGTAATATACCGGTCTCTGGACAGGTAGTGCCTTGCCTTCCTCCTTGCGTTCCACTACAATGAATGTGCTGACTACCCGGCTGGTGGCGGCAATGTACAGGAGCATGGGCTCCTTAGGAGTCGGAGCCTCCAGAACGGGTGGAGTAGTCAACATCTTCTTCAACTGGAGAAAGGCTTCGTCCGCCTTGTGGTTCCACTCGAAAAAAGTGGTCTTCTTCATGAGCTGGTATAAGGGGAGAGCTTTCTCGCCCAGCCGACTGATGAATCGGCTGATGGACGCTAAGCAGCCAGTGAACTTTTGCACGTCCAGCAGTCGGCTGGGTACCTCCATCCTCTCAATGGCCTTGATCTTTACAGGGTTGCACTCTATGCCACGTTCAGAGACTAGGAAACCAAGGAGTTGGCTGGCTGGTACTCCGAAGACGCACTTCTCAGGGTTGAGCTTGATCTGGAATCGACGCAGGTTCTCAAAGGTCTCCTTGAGGTCTTCCAGCACTGTTCCATGCTTCTCCGTCTTCACCACCACATCATCCACGTAGACGTGGGCGTTTCTGCCGAGTTGCTTTAGGAGGCACTTCTGCATGCAACGCTGAAAGGTGGCGCCGGCATTCCTCAAGCCTAACGTCATGGTTAGGTAGCAGAAGGCTCCAAACGGTGTGATGAAGGCGGTCTTCAGTCTGTCAGCCGGGTTCAGCTTGATCTGCTGATATCTTGAATATGCATCCAAGAAGCTCAATAGCTCGCATCCGGCTGTGGAGTCTATCACATGATCAATTCTTGGCAAAGCAAACGGGTCCTTGGGGCAAGCCTTGTTGAAAGCACAAGTGCTCCCTAGGTGGTTTTGATAATTGATGACAACATATCTCTTGTTGGACTAACACTTCTATCTAGCATGTTTCAGATAAGTTCAACAATGGAGTGGCATGGACTAAAGGTTGTGGGAACTCCTTCAAGATGCTAAGGACAAGGGATTGGCTAAAGCTTCAAGCTCAAGACTCTTCACTTTTATATTTTAGTGATCCAAGATCACATTGAGTCCATAGGAAAAGCCAATACTATCAAGGAGGGATGAGGTGTTGCTTAATGAGCCTCTTGCTTCATGTGCTTAATGATATGCTCCAAAATCCTCAACTACTTTCCCATATCCACATATGACCTAAACCCTAAGCCAAACTCGGTCCTACCGATTCTTCCTATCCGGCGCCACCGAGTTTCACTTGTCATAAGCCACTGCCAAACCCTAATCAGTTCGGTCTCACCGATGGGATCTCGGTCTCACCGAGATGGGCTTGCAAACTCTCTGTTACCCATTGCAATATTCTCGGTCCCACCGAGATATGCAATCGGTCCCACCGAGTTTGCTTGACCAAATCTCAGTTTCACTTATTACCCAAATCGGTCCCACCGAGTTTGAGTAATCGGTCAAACCGAGTTTTGGATTTACCCTAACCCTAGCACATCGGTCCCACCGAGTTGATCCAGTCGGTCCCACCGAAATCACTAACGGTCACTAGGTTTACATTTTCGGTCCGACCGAGTTTATTGATTCGGTCCCACCGAGATTGGAAAACTGTGTAACGGTTGGATTTTGTGTGGAGGCTATATATACCCCTCCACCTTCTTCTCATTCGATGAGAGAGGCATCAGAACACACACACCATTCCAACTCATATGTTCTGAGAGAGAACCACCTACTCATGTGTTGAGACCAAGAGATTCCATTCCTACCATATGAATCTTGATCTCTAGCCTTCCCAAGTTGCTTTCCACTCAAATCTTCTTTCCACCAAATCCAAATCCTATGAGAGAGAGTTGAGTGTTGGGGAGACTATCATTTGAAGCACAAGAGCAAGGAGTTCATTACCTACACACCATTTGTTACTTCTTGGAGAGTGGTGTCTCCTAGATTGGCTAGGTGTCACTTGGGAGCCTCCGACAAGATTGTGGAGTTGAACCAAGGAGTTTGTAAGGGCAAGGAGATCGCCTACTTCGTGAAGATCTACCGCTAGTGAGGCAAGTCCTGTGTGGGCGATGGCCATGGTGGGATAGACAAGGTTGCTTCTTCGTGGACCCTTTGTGGGTGGTTGCTTCTTCGTGGACCCTTCGTGGGTGGAGCCCTGTGTGGACTCGCGCAACCGTTACCCTTGGGTGGAGCCCTGTGTGGACTCGCGCAACCGTTACCCTTCGTGGGCTGAAGTCTCCATCAACGTGGATGTAGGATAGCACCACCTATCCGAACCCGGGGAAAAACATCCGTGTCTTCAATTGCGTTTGAATTCTCCAAACCCTTCTCTTTACATTCTTGCAAGTTGCATGCTTTACATTCCGCTGCTCATATACTCTTTGCATGCTTGCTTGATATGTATTGTGTGTGTTGAAATTGTGCCTAAACTCCACTTAAACCGAAAAAGCTTAAAAATTGCAACTTTAGCACTAAGTGTCTAATCACCCCCCTCTAGACACATCTACTTCTAGATCCTACACTTGTTGAGGCTTGTGTAGTCGATACACATTCGCCACTACTTGTTCTTCTTCAGTACCAGGACCGGGTTGGCTAGCCTCTCTGGAAAGAATACTTCCATAATGAAGCCGGCTGCTAGGAGTCGGGCTATCTCTTCTCCGACAACTCTTCTCTTTTCTTCTGATAGGCGGCACAAGGGCTGCCTGACTGGCTTCGCATCAGATCGGACATGTAACTTGTGCTCGGCGAATTCCGTTGGTACACCTGGCATGTCTTTGGGGGACCATGCGAGGATGTCCCGATTCTCACGGAAGAAATCGACAAGCTCGCCTTCCTATTTGCTGTTGAGGTTTGCGCCTACGACAGCGTACCTCTCTGGGTGCTCCGGATCCAAGGGTATCTTCTTTGTCTCTTTGGCCAGCTTGAACGAACCCTCAGCCTCCGACTCCTTGGGGTTAGGTGACACCTCTAGCTGCTTGCCGGCCATCACCACAACCCAGTCAAGGAGCCGCTTCTCGGCCGCGATCACCAGGGACTCGGCCAACCGACTACTTTCAGCCGCACAGGCAGACGATTTCCGGTAGTCGCTGGCTACAGTCAGAATCCCCTTGGAACTAGGCATCTTCATCTTGAGGTAGGCGTAGTGGGGGACCACCATGAAATTGGCCAGGGCGGGTCGGCCAAGTAATGCATGGTATGGGCTCTCGAGATCCACCACCTCAAACCAAACTGACTCTCGGCGGATGTGATCTTTGTCTCCAAAGAGGACGTCAATCAGGATCTTGTCGATTGGTGAGCAGGAAAGGCCAGGAACAATGCCGTGGAATACAGTCCGGCTGTTCTGAAGATGTCTTTGCTTGATTCCTAACTTCTCCATGGTGTCCTTGTACAGGATGTTGATGCTGCTGCCTCCGTCTATCAAAACTCGGGAGAAACGAGCAGCTCATCTATCTGTGGCAAAGGTGGCATCCAAGACCAAGGCATAGGAGCCCGGACTCGGCATCACCTCTGGGTGATCAGCTCTGCTCCAGCTGATAGGCTTCTCGGACGAGTGCATGAATTCTGGTATCTCTGATGCTACTGCATTCACCTCTTGCTGTTGCAGCTGCCTGCTGCGTCGATCATCAGCCACGCTGGTAAATACCAAGTAGGCTCCGTGCTCTTCGGGGTACTCGTCTTGTACTGCGCCAACTGGCCTGACAGTCGGCTGCTGGGGCGGAGGCGGAGGCTGCTGGGGCGGAGGCGGAGGCTGCTGCCCAGCAGGCGGGGGAGGCAGGAGGCCGTCTCCTTTGGCGATCCTGGTGAGCCAGTGGCACTTCCGGGTGGTGTGATTCGACGGCTTCGCACCGCTGTGGAACTTGCAAGGACCATCCAGAGTCTGCTCGTATGAGAAAGTCGGCAACCACTTGGGCTTGCCGCCTTTCTGTCGCTTGGGTGGAGGCTGCCCTTCCGGCTGTTGGTCTTCGACTATCGCCACCTACCGGCTGCTGGAAGCCGGCTGTGGGGCCTTGCGCTTGTGGTCGCTCTGCTGTTGTCGCCGACTGGCGTCTCCAGCCGGAGTTCTAGGGGCCTGAGGGGCCACTTGGTCAGTCGCACTAACTTGAATCTCCACCTTCATGGAGGAGTCGGCCGTGGCATACTTGTCTGCTATGATCAGCAGCTCGTCGAGGGTTTCTGGCTCGTCGCAAAGGAGCTTGTGCTTGAGGAGGGTGCCTTCTCTGCACCCGGCGGTGAAGTACTCGATAGCCTGCACCTCGTGCACGCCCTCGCAGGAGTTCCGAAGCTCGGCCCAATGCGTGAGGTAGTCGCGAGTCGACTCGTTGGGGCCTTGCACGCACAAGGAAAGCTGATAAGGCTTGGGAGGACGCTTGTACGTGCTTGTGAAGTTGCGGACGAATGCATCGGTGAAATCGACCCAGCTGTTGATGCTGCGGGGCTTCAAGCTGTTCAGCCATGTCCGGGTCGTGCCCTGCAGCATGAGCGGAACATATTTTACGGCAATGCGCTTGTTGCCATTCGCTATCTTGACGGCCGTGGAGTAGTCAACCAGCCAGTCCTCCGGCTTCGCGGAGCCGGTGTACATGGGCGTGTCTCTTGGGAGCGTGAACCCTTTGGGAAAGGGCTCGTCTCGAATGCGGGGCCTGAAACAAGGCGGACCCAACTCGTCTTCTTCTTCCAGCGCCAGGGATCGGGGAAGTCGGTCGATCCGGTGGCGGGCGTCGTTTTCTCCGACTCCCTCTCGGCGGCCAAGGCGGTCGCCGAGAGTCGGATGGTCAACAGGCGGCAGGGAGACTCGCCTTTCCTTGCGAGGAGGAGGAGGCGGACAGTTGTCCCGTCGTTCCACTGCTCTCGGGCGGCCGTCTTGGTCGCGCTCTATGGTAACGCGAGTCCGACTGCAGCTGACAATCGGATCCTTGTCTTTTCTTCCACGGGCGCCGCCAGTCGGCGTCCGAGACGTCACGCCTTGGTCTCAGCGTGGAGGCGGGTCGTCGTTTTGTCGCTGCGGCGCCTCTGTGCGGCAGCCGGCCTCGTTCTGCGCGGCAGCTGCGTCGAGAAGCCACTGGACTCGCTCCGTCATCAGGCGGCGCTCTTCGCCCTCGAAGTTGTCCAGCTCGTCTGCCACCACCCGGGCGGCTCGAATGTTCTCCGCAGGCGTGGCGTATACAGGGCGATTTGCCCCGAATAGGTTGGCGATGGCCACGCCGCGCTGCTAGACCGCGCCTAGGCGGCTGGGCCCGGTTGGGGCTGGCGAGCCACCTACAGCGTGATCCATCTCACTCTGGTAGGCTTCTGACAAGCGTCTCATGCTATCCAGCTTCTTCGCGCCTTCGAAGAGCTGAAGGCGGCGCGCCTCCAACGTCTCCGCGTCAGCGTCTTCCGGAATGGGCACGGTCAGGTCTTGCAGTGCCGCGCCAAGTGGGTCATTTGCTCCTCCGCCGGGATGCTCGTCATGGCTGATGACGAGCACCTCTGTGACGGTGCTTCCATCACTCTCCGCGCAAGGGAGCGGCTCATCGTAGACCACCATGTTGGTGTGGAACGCGTCGAGCGACGTGGTGTTGGAGTCGACCAGCATCGGGTCGGTGGAGCCTACAGACTCCAAGTCCACGGCAGGCTCGCCGGCGACGTGGAGTTGGTCAAGGAGGCCCGCGAGGAGGCTCTCGGGGCCGCCCGTGCCTGCATCAGATGCAGGCTCATCAGAGAGGCGAACCTCGCCAACAAGATCGGTGAGGCAGCTGGCTGCGCAAGCGATCTCAGTGCCGTGCAGCGCGTCGGCGCAAACTCCGTCTGGCGTGCTGGGCTGGCTGCGCTAGCCGGGGAAGAAAAGGGCTCCCATCCAGAGCAGGTCTCCGGACGACGGTGCACCAGGCCCCACGGTGGGCGCCAAATGTCGGGGGTTGGGTGCGACATATGCCAAAGGATGGCTTATCATGGTGGGGGCGAATAGAAAGTCGCCGGTGCCTGGAGACGGGATAAGGCGAAGGCATGCACGCCGGCGAATCTTACCCAGCTTCGGGGCTCTCCGTGGAGATAATACCCCTACTGCTGCTCTGCGGGGTCTCCGCATGATCACTATGGCAAAGTGTGTACACGGTTGCTCCTTGAGCTGTTTCCTGGAGGTAGGAGAAGGCAAGGCTAGCTCTCTCCTTCCTATATGATTTGGTCTAGTGCTAATGAATTCCAACCCTTTGCATGGGTGCCCAGGGGGGTTTATATAGGCCTACCCCCCAGGGGTACAATGGTAATCCGGCTGGACGCGGGCCCGGCCGTTAGTCTCTCTGGCCGCCGTCTTATCCGCCGACTCCTGGGGCCCGCCGACTGGCGGGCCCTGCCGACTGGCTTGGTACAGAGCCGACAGGCCGCGTCCGCCGTGGGCGGGTCTTGCCGGCGGCGGATTACTGTGGCCGTGCTTCTAATGATGCGAGCTCGGTCATGGGCGATCACTGTTGCCACTCCCTGTCGTGTCTGGTTAATGGCGCGCAGGGCCCGTGGGAGGGGCCGGCCGACTCCTGGGGGCCGACTCCCAGCTGGGCCGACTGGTGGCGCTCTCGCCGTCTTCCGTACGCCCGTCGACTGGTGGGACCCGCCGTCCCTGGGCCGTACCGGTAGGCCGTCGTGGGCACAGGACTCCGCGCACTGGGCTGACGTCAGGGACGGCATGGCAACAGTGTTGCGCCAGGCGGAGATCTCCGCGGGTACGGCGTACTGTGGCCACGCCTGCCCTTGGAAAAGGGGTGGGAGTGGACCTTACTGTGGCCACTCCCTGTCCCGTCCCTCTTTATGAGGGCATGGGGGTTGTTGGCGTCGCGGGCCGACTCCCATGGCCGGCTTCTCTGGAAGTCGCTAGTCAGGAGTCGGCTCATCCTGAAGTCATCCTCGGGACTCGGCCGCGAGTGGGCAGTCGGCTGCCTCGTAGCCGACTCTCAAAAGGCGGCTCTTCTTCCTGGGGTCTCGAGGGGCGCAGCCTGCCCCGATGTATTGAAAGGTTCTCGGCCTGGGTTAGCCTACCCGTAGCCCATTACTCCGACAATATCCGTACGCCAAGCTTGCCATCCACGCCAAGGAGAGTCCCATACGGACACGGGTGAGAGTCTTCGGTCTTGTATCTTCATAGCCCAGCAGTCCGGCCCATGTCCAGCACGATGGACGCCCAAGGACCCCTTAGTCCAGGACTCCCTCAGTGGGATCCCTCCCGCCTACATTTGGGAAGAGGACCAGGGCCTCTATAAATAGGACTAGCCACCACTGTAGTCGAGGATCGGCTCATCTGGGATTGGATCCACTCCACCAAGGCCATCTCACCAGCTCATCGAGCTCAAGGACACCTCTCCTCAAGAGGCTATTTTTCCCTTGTACTTGTTCATCCTCAGCCCAAGAGGCAATCCACCACACCACACAGGAGTAGGGTATTACACCACAACGGTGGCCCGAACCAGTATAAACCCTGTGTCCTTTGTCCTGCGAGTTCGACGTGCTGAGCTTTGAGATCATGGTGAGAGCGTGAGCTAGGGGGGAGAGATCTTCGTGCGCCCCCAAGAGTTCGAACCTCAAGGGTTTTGCCGGAACCCGAAATCCGACAGATTTGACGGAAAGATAAAGATACATACGGATCCATCAACGACATCCTCATGCCCTAGTGCGTCGGGTCACCAACCAATGTGTGAGGAGCAGCAGCATTGGCGGCAAGCTCAATGTACTTCTGAACAATGCCGTCCAAGGTTGCCCTGCGGGTCAAGAAGGCCAGTGACCTATCATCCTCCTCTGGCACGTAGTAGTAGTCCTTGTGGACGATTTGCGTGTAGACGTGGGTGATTATGTCGAAGGTGTCTTTCTGCGCCAGGTGGACATTCTCCGGCGCGACGGCGGGCAGTCGCAGGGCCAGCAGTGCGTCAAAGAGGTTGTCACCATAGAGGCCTTTGAGGGTGGCGGGCATCGCAGAGCCTGGGCGTGTGGGCTGGAGGCGTATGTTAAGGACGTCTGCGAGCTTCTTGACGACGGTGAACTTGTCGAGGAAGCCGGTGAGGACCTTGTCAAACAAGGAGACGAATTTTTCATCCAAGCGGCCTCTCACCCTGGCGGCTTCAAGCACGAGCTGGAGACGTTCCTTCGTGCAGGGCCGCAGGCCGGCGTCGTGGACCATCTGGCACAGCCGGCTGATGCTCGTGCTCGTCGCCTCCATGGGTCTAGCTTCTAGTCAACTGATCTTGCGATTGGAGTGATCACTCTTGCCCTTGGTTAGAGTGCGTAGGTGCGTAGGATTTCGTAGATTGGACTGGCGGGGAGAAGTGCAGACTTCGTTGCATTCACGTGTGTGTTGGCCATCTACTCCTCGGCCCTCTACTGCACCTGCCTTTGGATGTATGACAGGTGGGCCAGCCACCTGTTGGGACCACGAGTCATTCACCAAAACGCAGGTGCAGTAAGTCAATGAAGCTGCGTCCCCTTCCGTCCCAAAACACTTAGGCACGATACATTAACTCCCTCCTTGTTTCTTATTTCGTGACATATCAACCAATGAGAGATGTGGGTCGTGCATGCTTTCAATGACTTGAGACTACCAAACATGACATGCAGTTGTTAGTTCATTGCATGTAATCCTATTAATTAGAAAAAAGACATTAAGTTCTCTCGCCTTCCCCTTCGTCTTGGTCACGGTGCACAACCTAAGAGCATGGTTAATACTTAATAGTATAGCCAGCTGCTAGCTATATGATGTTGCCATGTCATAGTAGAGCCATCACTTGTAGCCACTCATACAATAAGGTTGGATATAAGAGTACTACTTTTTCTCATCTTCTCTCTCTCTTTCTCAATATTTATTGTATATCGGCCTAGGAATCCGCATATAGCGAGGCTCTTGCATGAGAGCCCACTCCTCTTTTTCACTTGCTCTAAGAT
Source organism: Triticum urartu (assembly GCF_003073215.2). Taxonomy (NCBI): domain Eukaryota; kingdom Viridiplantae; phylum Streptophyta; class Magnoliopsida; order Poales; family Poaceae; genus Triticum; species Triticum urartu. The sequence continues at coordinate 202,678,875 of NC_053022.1, read as the reverse complement.
GACTTATACACCTAGATGGAGGGAGTAGTCTCAAGTCATTGGATGCATATGCACCCCACGTCTCGTATTGGGTGATTTTTTTCATGGCAAAAAACAGGGAACGAGCTGGGTAGTTAATGCACCGCGCCTAAAAGTTTTGGGATTACTATTTGGTTTTCGTAACGTGACTGATGCACTAGTATGGAGGGAATATAATAGTAGTCTTTGATAGAAATTTTTTGTTGGTAGATTACAAAGCCAAGCGCTCGGTCAGTACAATAGTAGTCTGATTGATGGGACTTTAGATTTGAGCCATCTACCGGAAGGAATAAAACAATACACCATGTATTTTTTTACAAAGGGAGTAGTACATTTTTTTGTGACATGCATTACTAGATATTGCTAGTCAAATACAAAATCCAGATGGACGTGGTAGTACTACTAAATCTAGACGGTGGTGCTAGTACTAGTAGTAGTAGGAGTACTACCAATGTAGTAACACTGTACTACCCGTTTGTCAAATTATTACGTGCTTCTCGTCGCAGTGAAGTGACAAGACCCTGCGCTGGAGATGACACCTGAGTATAGGCGCCGTGTTCGGCATAACACATCAGTCAGCCTCGCCGTCTGCAGTCACTATCATCATGGATATAGAGCTAGCCTACTTACAACTAGCCGTCTTCGACATAATTTCCTGTGCGTAGATGCCCGTGCATTGCACGGAACACCAAGATTGGGTGTGGACGGTGCCGGCAGTGGCCATCACGCCAGATTTTTCCATGGCCTTCTAGGTGTGGTGGGAGAATATAAGGCTGATTGTGAGATACAAGGAGTTGTTTGTAAATAGGGAAAAAGTGTGGGCATATTTTTCACAAAACTGGAGAAGTTTGGTTTGTATGCGTCAGATCTAGATCCGACGGCTATTGGTGAAAGATGGTAGGCACAACATCATCACCAACTCAGGGCCTCTTTGATTCGCAGGATTTTGAAAATGCAGGAATAGGACACGGCAATATTACAAGTTTCAAACTGATATTACAAATGTTAGGAGTAATGTTGCACCTATGAAGAGGGAATCTAGGAAGTTTACGTAAGAACTTCGTTACTTTAGGTGGATGCAGCATTATCGTACAAATTAAAATCCACCGCCCTGACAAGTCACTGATGGGCAAACAAATTTTCGAGTCTCTGGCCACTTGATGTTTCAAAAACAAATTTAACTTCTACGGAGACTTTGTCATTTAGGATTAGACGCTTGCGGTGATCAGCACGCCATTCATTGTTGCGCCAGAGAATGCCAAACCTCATTACCTTGAGCACACTTACCTCCATAACAAAGAACCTAGCCAATTTAATCTCAGATGTGCTGCCTCGGTAGTCGATCAAATCAATTTCTGTAAGATGGAGATCAAGGCATTCGATGAGATTGTTATACTGCAGCACATTTTTCACTTTCGGGTCTTTTTTATCTACAAAAGAAGAGAACATATTAGAGCAGCTGGCTGTATAAGATTGTCGTGTGTCATCAAGAGGTACCAATATCATTCGCTCATACGATAGGGTTGGCTGGCTAGTGATATTTTTTCACTCTCTCTCTCTTTCTCTTTCCTCTCATTGACCTAGGAGCACGTGAAGAGCTTGGGCATTTGCTGCCTTCCACTATGTGGCCGATGCCATATTTCTCAAAAGTATGCCACATAATACGCATCGATGTCAAATCAAAAGATTTTTCCACCACTCTCGCGATGTGAGAGAGTTGGCACCGATGTGCACAAAGACCCACATGTATAAACAAATCAATCAAACCAACTACACCAGCCTCTCACTCTCCCAAACAAGTGTTTTTTATTGCCTCAGTCCTCTCTCTCTCCCACGCAAGTGTTTTTTAATTGCGTGAGTTAATTTGGCACCGGAGCAAAGTAGGTGATCTAGATTGGGGCACCAGGTGAGCAATGGAGGGGCATCGATGCCAAATGCATCACAAGTGAATTTGGCACGTGTTTTGGCCCACATAGTGGAGGGCCGTTATAGCCCACTTTTGTACTACCTCATATTTAGTGTAAAATTTCGACCATAGATTTACCTAAGTAAATGCCGATGCATGTCACCAAAAATTATACCATTTGAAATTATGTTCAAATACAAATCCAACGATATAATTTTTAGTGACATGCATTAACATTTTGTCAGTTAAATCTATGGTCTAATTTTGATACTACAAAATAGGAAGAGTAAACCAGGACGGAGGTAGTACTTGCTCTTAGGGTAACCATAGAGTTACTAGTCTACGTTACTTTCCACTATGACTAGCCTAGGCTACTATATTAGTACAACAACAAAACGATGCAAGTGATCACGTGAGAAAAAATACTAAAAACATTTCTTTCGGTGCAGTGCGTAGATGTCGTTTTGAACACTACACTTGTCATCATAATTTGGGAAAATTAGGAAAAAAAATTAGCTACGTTGTGATTACCGTTTACTAATAGGAAAGAAGTTTCACCTTGATGAGTAGTTTCTCCGTGCACAGAAAGCATGTAAGGAATCCAACAACTTGATCCAGATTAGGGCCGATAGATTTTATTGCCAAGATCTTCACTGTGCGCATAGATTGGGTCAAGCTTGTGGGAATCATTTTTTGGAAGAAGGTCGTAAATACATCAAGAAAAAATTTTAAATTGGAATTTCAAGAAGATGGAGAAGAAGATGAGTGTTGTACCTAAATGATTACGGATCCAATAAAAAGTTTGGAGAATTCGGCAGAGTACACCAACACTGTCAATTTCGGCGCGTTAGTGTCCCGGATTTTTGTTGGACCTTCTAGATCAGATACAAGCAATCTATCAAGGAAAGGCGCATTCTCAATGACCATAATGTGGAACAGCTGGAGTGATCTCTTCCCAATTGATGTATTGTTACAGGGCCAGCAAGACACATAATCCATCGGAGATTCGTTGAGGCGATGTGGAGGCTAATGAACCCGTGGATCTGCTCAAGACGAAGGTACTCGAGCACAGTACAGCTGCGGAGCAGGTGCTCCATAGCCTACTTAGAGATGCCAATGTTGAAGAGGTTGAGCTGCTTGAGTTGAGGGAGAAGAAGGGCGGGCGCGGCATTAATCTAGGGAAGATAGCAGGAGCTAAAGCTGGCGCGACGCAGCGTTGGCATGAGGCAGTGCGCGGACGGCGGCAGAGAGTGACATCGTTCAGCTTCAAAGCTGAGCTCCTCAAGCTCATATAGGGCGGGGCATAAGAACCACTTTTTGAACTTCGCTTGGACCTTGCAGTTGGTACTGAACATGCGGATGTCAAGGCGTCTGGATATCCCAGGGTGCGATGAAAGGATCTTGGAGACTACGGCCATGCGTTTGCAATCCCCGTCACAGAGGCAGCTGCCGACGATGAGGTTGAGGGGGACGTGGCGCCAGAGGGGGCGCCACCGCCGGGAGAGCAGGGCGTTCTGCAAGGCAGATTTGGTGGGGAGGAGGCCGATGATGACGAGCAGCATGTCGTCGGGGAGGCTGTTGATGAAGTCCAGGCTCGTTGGATGCGGTTTTGGCTCGAGCCGCCTCCGCTTGTTGGCTGCCTCGCCGTCCATCTCAATCGGCGGCAACGCCGGTGTACACAAGTGCTGGTGTGTGTTGTGTGCTGGCCTGCTGGGTGTGCGCGAGTGCATCCTTCTGTGCATGCCGCCGTGAAGTGGTGAATTGTGCGCGAGTGCGTCCTTCACGCAGAAGAAGTGTGCCCTCAATGCGCCCTCAATTTACTAGCGTGCGGGGTGCTACCCCGAGTGATTTCAACTTTGTTTACTTCACCGCGTGTCAGATGGGCCTCTAGTTTACTTATTTTCACCCACTACCACATTGGCCAGCACACGAAGATAGAGACCACGAGCTGACAAGGCAGCATGTGGACTGGTTGACCGGTCAACTAAACAATATACAGAGCTATACGCTGACACAATGAGCATATAATACGTCGGTATAGAGAGTTCGAGTGTGAGGGGAGGCCCATGAGAGATAGCAGAGAGAGAGAGAACTACTCCCTCCGTTCGATAATGTAGTGCCAACATTTTTTAAAGTTAAACTTTTGAAACTTTGACCAAGTTTATAAAGAAATTACTTATATCTACAATACCAAAGATAAATGATAGTATGAAGTAAGTACATGTTGTGATGAATCTAATGATCGTTCCAGATGTAAATGTTTTTCTCCACATATACCTGGTCAAACTTTTATGAGGTTTGACTTTTCAAAACGTCCATATGCTTATGGATGTGAGAGAGTCCCTAACTAGAGAGAGAGAGTGAAATAGAAAGAGTGAGTGAAAAAAGTGTGTGTGCGTGTGTGAAAGAGACATGGACAACACACGATAAAAGTAGAGAAAAGGCGTGTGTGTCTTATGCAAACATATCACACATGCATCTTCGACAACGGAAGCAAGGTGAGGAGATAGTGTGTAGTTGTGTGCAACCGAGAGAGAAATACCCCTGTTATGTGGCCAAGAGGGGTCTGACAAACAAGGGAGAGAGGTCGAGAGAGACGTATGGAGAAAATGCAGACATGGGGAGGAGAGAGTGTATGTTTGTCATAGAGAGATCCCCTGGAGATCGTGATGGGACTACATGGGTGGGAGATCGAGTGACAAGGTGTGTGCGTGATAGAAGATACCCCGAGAGATATCGAGATAGATGTATGGATGGAAGGAGACAATACGTGTGTTCCAGATGGCTAGTGAGAGATAATCATACTTAGGGGGAGCGCGTGCACCTATGATGGAGTGAGGGATTATGGTACTTAGGGGGTGCGTATCACATAGATAGAGAACAAGGGCAGAGAGTGTTGGATGGGTCTATATGTAGCACGAGTGAGACATGTGTATGTGTTAACCATGGAGATATAAAGTTTGAGAGAGATAGAGGAGCCCCGATAAGGCTAAGTGGTGCGTCAGATAGCTGAGAGGGGGGAAGAGATATTCCATCCACTTGATAATGCAGTGCATGTAAATTTTTTAGAAGTCGAACTTTGGAAAATTTGATCAGGTTTACGCAAATGTTATTTATATCTACAATACCAAAGATACATCATACGAAACTACATCTCATGATGAATCTAATGGTATATGTTTGGCGTTCTAGATGTAAATGTTTTTCTCCACGTACATGGTCCAACTTTGTGATGTTTGACTTTTCAATAAATCTATATGCTATGGACCGAAGAGAGTGCCTAAGTCGAGAGAGATCAAGTGCGTGTGAAGGATAATGAGTGAGTGTGCAAAAAGAGTATGTGTGTGAAAGAGAAAGGGACAACAAACGATAAATTAGAGAGAGTGTGCGTTTTTTCGTTTCTTATGCAAACATATCACGCATGCATCTACGAGATAGAAAAGCGAGGCGAGGAGATACATGAAGATAGCTAGTGCGTGATTGTTTGCAACGGAGATAGACACCCCTATAGCGCTTGTCCAATAGAGGTCTGGCCAACAAGGAACAAAGGTCGAGAGGGACACATGGAGAACATGGACGCATGGGGACGAAGAGACGGTGTGTTTGTGATAGAGATATCCCCTCGAGATCATGAGGGGACTATATGGGTGGGAGATCGAGGGAGGTGCGTGCACGATAGAAAGATGCCCCGAGAGAAATCGAGATAGATCATGCACATGTTTGTGATGGAGACTAAGATTAGCTAGTTATACACATATCGAGGGGACTGCGTGTGCCTACATTTGAGTGAGAGACCATCATACTTGGCTAGGCATGAGATTGTGTGTGTGTGCATGTGAGATGGAGAGAGAACGAGGGAGAGAGATAGAGTTTTAGATGGGTCTATCGAGTGCGAGTGAGATATGCATGTGTATGTGTGACCCAGGTAGATGGAGAGTTTGAGAGAGAGAGGGAAGAGCTCCAAGATGACAGAGTGGTGCGTGAGAGAGTTACAGGCAACGAGCCAAGGAATTTGTGCGCGTACGATGATTGCACCCAAGATATTTAGCTTGGACTAGAGAATCATACATAGTGTGCGAGGGAGACCTATAGATGGAGTATATATGCATGCGAACTAGAAAGACCCCCCCCCACCACCACCACCACACACACACACAAAGAGCGAGAGAGAGAGAGAGAGACGGAGAGAGAGGGATAGGGACCAAAAAGGTTTGTGTGTTGGATGCGCGTGATAGAATTGAATTGTCAGCGAGAGATAGAGAGATAGAGAGAGAGAGCAGGAGTCCGGAAGAGGGGGTCGCGTTTTATGCATCAAAGACTGATATAAACCATGTTTCGATATATATACTTGCATTCAAATATTTAAATTGGAGAACATGTTGTCTGCAATCCACACATGAATGGAGATATGTGTATATCAAACAAGTTCATTAATTTGACTTTCAACATGTTCATGGAGTACTATAATACTACACAACATGCTACTCGATTGAGGTGTTCAATTTTGGATTTAGTTCACTATTTTGACCTGGTGAATGAGCTATTTCGTTGAATCAAGATATTTCATTTTGGGTTTGATTCCCGTTTTTGAGTGGGTCAACTATTTGTCATATAGTAAATTGCTAGCAACGAGCATGTAAAAACACATTACTCCAGAGCATCATCTCTCCATCTAAAAAAGAAGTGGCAAGCTAATATTTCAAAATTTGATTCGAATCGACTTGGTAAGGTAGACGTGGATGCTCGTTCTCCCAAAATTTGAACGAACCGCTAAACACCCTCTGCTCGGTGGAATTCGCCCGAGCAAATAAGTGGGAGACGTGAAATTACCGGCCTATGTGGGACACGCATCAATTGGCCCGTTGTACATCGAGGGTAGGTTCGTAACTTCATCCAAGCGCACCTTCTACTTGGCCGAAATGACATGTGTCGAATAATTCATAAACCATGGTCGGCAAAACACCCTCTCCTCGCTCGAAATAGCTCGCGCCCACTATTTCAAAACAGCTCTCCATGCCCTAAATCGCTCGCGCCCACTATATTTGAAACACGCCCTCCTCGCCTGAAATCGCTCGCGCCCACTATATTTCAAAACATGCCCTCCTTACCCGAAATCGCTCGCTCCAACTATTTGGGAGAAGCAAAGTTACTCTACTATCCCCAACCCTCAGTACACAGACCAAAGCCGATAAGCCTAAAGGTAGGGGTAGAACTATAACCCCCCCCCCAAACACACACACATTTCAGACAAATGCGTCGGCAAGACATGGTTCCCCCTCCCAATTCCCCATTCATACCTCGTGGGTGCCAAATCACCTTCTCCCCGGAAGCTCCCTTCTCCCGAGCCGCGAAACCTCAGCCCCTCCTCCATGGCGCCCCCCACCACACCAAATTCACAGTCTCCATCCTCTCTAATCTCGGAGACGTTGCCCATTTTCCGTCATGCACTGGGTCGTGTGCCTCTTGCTCCGTGCTACCGGAGCTGCCTCGACGACGGCCACGTGAACCATACTGGAGCCGATTCACCCCCGCCGTTGTTCACGATGCCGGAGCGGCTCCAACTTTGGACCCGTCCAGAGCCCCGGCGCTGCATCCCCGTGGCCGTCGACCATCGCAACATCTCTGCTTCCCTACCGCCGGTAGCCACCACAACTGCGCCAGCCTCACTGACTAGGCAGCTGGAGCTGCCTACTTCACCAGGCCACCAGATAGGTCGCACCCTCATCTCAAATCACTGTATTTAGGCGTCAGTTGTCTGAATTTTTATTCTGGACCAATCGATTCCCAATGGGAAGCAGCACCCCTCGAGCCGGCGGAGCTCCTAGGATGTCGGTTGGCTGGTGTCTAATGTAAGGGTGCAGGGGCGCAAGTTTGCCGTGGAAGCAGCACTTAGATGGCTATCTTAGAGTTGTGTGCATTGAACGTACTGCCGCCGCCGGATCTGGATGACGGCGAGTCTTTCTGGATTGGCCCGGGGGCGGCGCAACCACGGCAGTGCGGTGGGGCGGGGAGCGGGGTTTTGGTCGGGGCCACAGACGGCGGAGGCAGGCTGCTTTGCCGATGGTCGCTGGCTCTTTGGGGAAGATTCCGAACAATGTCAATAGGGAGGCACAAGACGGCCATCAAGCCATCCGGCGTAGATCGGACAGTACCAAAATAAAATAAAATCATGTGACCCAATTTAGTCTTCAGTCAACAGACGTGTGACCACTCTCGTACCTTGCTATTGATCTCTTAGGGTATTTCTTCAGATCTGAGATATGTGTTGTTCTTAACATTATGCGTTTTCTGCATCTTCAGCCACACCGTCTTCCGACTCATTGCAGCTGCTCCAATGAGGGAAGCATACACCAGAAGGGAGCTATAGTCCCCCCTCAACAGTTCCTTGCATCGAATGCGTGTGCCCGACATGGACAGCCACAACAACTGCAGGGCCATCGACAAGTCAGCACATGATGCTCACTCCTATGGATGGCGGCCAGATAGGTTGTACCATCATCTTACTTGTGTGCAATATTCATGGCTTTGTTATTCATCTAAGCATGGAAAATAGATTATCACATTTCACTGTATATTCATGTTGATCTCTTATGGATCTTGTTCAGGACTTAACGATGTTCCATAGTTCAGCTAAGTGACTTGTTCTTTAGGTAACGTTGTTCCATAGTTATCATCCATCAGCCAATGCTATCCCACAGGTTGGTGATTATAGTATTATACCACTTCTAGTATAACCTATGTTGTTCCTTAATACTTTTGTGTGACATCTAGTTAATCTTGAGTATAAACGATACATATTCTGTATCTTTCATCTGTGTTCTCCCTTTAGTTTTTGAGACCTGTTGCTGCTAGTTAACCCCAGTCCTACTATTTATGTCATCTCCTACAGGCACTCATTACATAAATCTAACTACTAGTTGTCTTCCATGCATGTCAGATATAATTGCACACACTGATTTATCCACAAGAACCTCACGGAGCAATGTAACGGCCAACAAACTTGACGTCAATGATACCCAATATGATGGAACATGTAAAGGTAGTTCTTCACAAGACTTGCAGAAATATGATGAATCCTATTCACCCCATAAGGTCCTTGCTCTAAATTGGCCCTTGATATGGGTACAATATGCATATAATGTCCTGGAGTGCATCTACTCTGTTGCAATGCCTTGTGCTTAGCCTGCTGATCATGCATGTAAATATGGCATGCCTTCCTGTTTTTCAGTACCTATTCCATTCATGATAACATGTTTTCAAATTCAAGTACTATCATTCTACTCTATCGCAATGCCATCTGCTTAGTTTCGACATCATGCTTCTCAATATCTTATGCATTGTTATCCATCGGTATGTACTGCATCTGTCTACCATACCATGTTTTTTACATTGAAGTGTTGTTCTAGTGGTCTCTTACAATGCCATCTTAGTTTCCCAATCATACACGCATATGTTTCCTTAGTGTTTTTCTATATGTATTCCGCTAGCATACAGTTTTACATTCATGTAGTATTTTTTACACTGTTGTCCTGTCGTATCCCTAGCTCTTACATCATACTCCCTTCGTCCGGATTACATGTCACAGAAATGGATAAAACTGGATGTATCTAGAACTGAAATACGCCTAGACCCATCCATTTATTTCCGGATGGAGGGAATACATGTCAATATGTCATGCCTTTCTATTCTTCAGTACCTATTCCGTCTCCGTTGTAGCATGTTTTATAATTGAAGCACCATTCTTCTATATAAGGCATGCAAGGGGAAGACGTCTATGTTAGAATCTGAAGGGTTACAAACCAGGTCTTTGCAAAAGATCCAAACGCCAAGAGATAATAAACCAACTCCAGTTTTCATAGATACTGCTCCAGCATAGAGAAACCCAACTCCCACTGATAATAAGCAGATTCTAGTGGCCAAAGAACTAGTCCACGGTCTAGCAAAAATATGTCAACTCCATTCTAAGAAGCGTTTGTGTATCCTCGCATCATGAGACTTTATAGCATTCTGATCATATTTTCTACATGTTTCTTACACATATCTCTTTTAGAAAATAAGGTTAAACGATAGAAGACTTCCTCCATTGGGATCGTATTCCAGGAAAATATCTTGCGGGAATTCTCTATGCTCCAATGCTGATGTAAGTACCTGTTGTATATAACTATATTTTTACATCAGTGTGTATTTTGATAATCTGTGTGAATCCAACCTTTATCTGATCTAAAATTAGTTGTAGCAAAATGTTAAAGGTGCCAATGTTGATTTTTGTAAGGAAAGCTGCCTGGTACTTTTGCATACTGAGCTACATGAGTGTACTATCTCATATCATGCACATTAATGAATTGTAGTGCTGCTCTGGTTGCCCATTCATTCATTTTGTCAATGTTGCTTTCGTATTACCTTACCTGGCTGATGATAGCTGTGCCATATTGTGTTAATTTGCTATAGGCTAGTTTCCCAAACGTTCGTTGTGCCAATGTTGCTTTCCTATTATATGACCTGGCCAATGATAGCAATGCTTGTGTGTTAATTTGGTGCAGGCTGCTGAAGATAAGAAGACAAACTCTAAAAACAGCAAGGCAACCCCATTGTTTCTTTCCAATAAATCTAGGCCACGTAATATGGCAATAACTCATGATTAATCTGTTCGGTTCCCCTCCTAATTTATGTTATGATGCAGTGGTCGAGACACTCTCCACTATCAATAATACAAGCATGCCAAAAATCGTCATCTGAATTTGTTCAGTTTCCTCTGTCTCGAATGCAACGGAAAAATGTATGTTTGTGAACCAATTAATGGCTGAAGCAATGATGGAAATGGTGGAGGAATCAGAGGTGCACATTCGTGCGCAACAACAGATGCTCAATGTTTTCAAAGACAGTGTAGCAAAGCAGCAAGAACTTGCCCACATGCTTATGGGTGTCATCCGTGTTGAGTTGTAGATTGTGACGTTGTAGATCGTTAGGTTCTGTTCATTTATTTTCACTGGCATCAATCTTTGATTGCCCAGTGGATGTGATTTCCTATAATATATGCTGGATGTGCAACGTTTTTCCCTGTATGTCGTACCTTTTCTTGATCGGTTTTGGTCTTGTGCATCTCGTCGTAATGGGCTCAAATTATCTAATTGGCCTAAAGACATGTACAAAATTTAGTGGGCCCATTAAGTTAATGGGCCGTTACCAGGCCGAAAGTTAATGGTCAGCCCTCTTACCTCCCGTGTCGTTAACAGGCCGACATCGAAGCGGGCGACAGGTGGGCCCATTTGATTTCATGGGCCGTTAACAGACCGTTACTAAGGTCGGGCTACATATGGCCCAACTATACTGTGGGCCTTTAGCAGGCCGAAAGAGACAGCGGGCTCGTACTGGACCATGGAGAGCATGGGCCGCTAAGAGGCCGAAATTCAGGTCATACAGTAAATGGCCCAACTGTGTTGTGGCCTTTAGCAGGCCAAAAGAGAAACCGGGCTGGTATTGGACCATGAAGAGCATGGGCCGTTAACAGGCCAAAACTCAGGTCCGACTACAAATGGCCCAACTCATTTATGGTCCATCAACAGACTGAAAGACACACTGGGCCGGGAATTGGCCCAACACTTAAATGGGTCACTAAAAGGCCGAAACTAAGGTCCGACTACAAATGGTCCAACTCATTTATGGGCCGTCAATAGGCTCAAAGACACACCAGGCCGGAAATTCGCCCAACACTTAAATGGGTCGCTAAAAGGCCGAAAGATGTACATCCTGAAAATTGGCCCATCCCTTGAATGGACCGTTAACAGGCCGAAATCACATTGGGCCGATATTGAGCCCAAATATATAGCGGGCTGTTAACGGGCTCGAACTGACAATGGGCTGGAATGGTGTCAAATCTTTAACGGGCCGTTGACGGGCCAAATTGCACATCTCGTATGGACCGTGGGCTTAAATGGACCTAACACAAGTAGGCCTTATATGGGCCGATAGTTGGGTAACGCAGTAATTTCAAAAAAATTCCTACGCACACGCAAGATCTATCATGGTGATGCATAGCAACGAGAGGGGAAGAGTGTTGTCCACGTACCATCGTAGACCGTAAGCGGAAGCGTTATGACAACGCGGTTGATGTAGTCGAACGTCTTCACGATCCGACCGATCCTAGCACCGAAGGTATGGCACCTCCACGATCTGCACGACGGCATGATGACGGTGATGATGATGCTACCGGAACAGAGCTTCGCCTAAGCACCGCTACGATATGACCGAGGTGGATTATGGTGGAGGGGGGCACCGCACACGGCTAAGGGATCAATGATCGACTTGTGTGTCTATGGGGTGCCCCCTCCCCCCGTATATAAAGGAGTGGAGGAGGGGGAGGGCCGGCCTCATAGGCGCGCCCAAGGGGGGGAGTCCTACTCCCGGTGGGAGTAGGATTCCCCCTTCCCTAGTTGGAGTAGGAGAGTGAAGGAAGGGGGAGAAGGAGAGAAGGAAAGGGGGGCGGCCCCCCTTCCCAATTCGGATTGGGCTTGGGTGGGGGCTCGCGCCCCCACCTTGGCCGCCTCCTCCTCCTTTCCATTGTGGCCCATTAAGGCCCATTGACTCCCCGGTGGGTTCCTGTAACCCCTGGGTACTACGGAAAATGCCCGAACTCATCTGGAACCATTCCAATGTCCAAACATAGGCTTTCAATATATCAATCTTTACGTATTGACCATTTCGAGACTCCTCATCATGTCTGTGATCATATCCGGGACTCCGAACTACCTTCGGTACATCAAAACACATAAACTTATAATATCGATCATCACCGAACGTTAAGCATGCAGACCCTATGGGTTCGAGAACTATGTAGACATGACCGAGACTCATCTCCGGTCAATAACCAATAGCGGAACCTGGATGCTCATATTGGTTCCTACATATTCTACGAAGATCTTTATCGGTGAAACCGCACAACAACATACGTTGTTCCCTTTGTCATCGGTATGTTACTTGCCCGAGATTTGATCGTTGGTATCATCATACCTAGTTCAATCTCGTTACCGGCAAGTCTCTTTACTCGTTCCGTAATGCTACATCCCGTAACTAACTCATTAGTTACATTGCTTGCAAGGCTTATAGTGATGTACATTACTGAGAGGGCCCAGAGATACCTCTCCGATACTCCGAGTGACAAATCCTAATCTTGATCTATGCCAACTCAACAAACACCATCAGAGACACCTATAGAGCATCTTTATAGTTACCCAGTTACATTGTGACGTTTGATAGCACACTAAGTGTTCCTCCGGTATTCGGGAATTGCATGATCTCATAGTCATAGGAACATGTATAAGTTATGGATAAACCAATAGCCGTAAACTAAACGATCATCGTGCTAAGCTAATGGATGGGTCAAGTCAATTGCATCATTCTCTAATGGTGTGATCCCGTTTATCAAATGACAACTCTTTGTCTATGGCTAGGAAACTTAACCATCTTTGATCAACGAGCTAGTCAAGTAGAGGCATACTAGTGACACTCTGTTTCTCTATGTATTCACACATGCACTAAGTTTCCGGTTAATAGAATTCTAGCATGAATAATAAACATTTATCATGATATAAGGAAATATAAATAACAACATTATTATTGCCTCTAGGCATATTTACTTCAGTCTCCCACTTGCACTAGAGTCAATAATCTAGATTACATTGTGATGATTCTAACACCCATGGAGTCTTGGTGATGATCATGTTTTGCTCGTGAGAGAGGCTTAGTTAATGGGTCTGTAACATTCAAATCCATATGTATCTTGCAAATCTCTATGTCTCCCTCCTTGACTTAATCGCGGATGGAATTGAAGCATCTCCTGACGTGCTTCGTTCTCTTGTGAAATCTGGATTCCTTTGCCAAGGCAATTGCACCAGTAGTGTCACAAAAGATTTTCATTGGACCCGATGCACTAGGTATGACACCTACATCGGATATGAACTCCATCATCCAGACTCCTTCATTTGCTGCTTCTGAAGCAGCTATGTACTCCGCTTCACATGTAGATCCCACCACGACGCTCCTCTTGGAACTGCACCAACTGACAGCTCCACCATTTAATAAAAATACGTATCCGGTTTGTGACTTAGAGTCATCCTGATCAGTGTCAAAGCTTGCATCCATGTAACTGATGTCTACTACACAACCTTCTTCTTGTAGACGTTGTTGGGCCTCCAAGTGCAGAGGTTTGTAGGACAGTAGCAAATTTCCCTCAAGTGGATGACCTAAGGTTTATCAATCCGTAGGAGGCGTAGGATGAAGATGGTCTCTCTCGAGCAACCCTGCAACCAAATAACAAAGAGTCTCTTGTGTCCCAACACACCCAATACAATGGTAAATTGTATAGGTGCACTAGTTCGGCGAAGAGATGGTGATACAGGTGGTATATGGATGGTAGATAAAGGTTTTCGTAATATGAAAATATAAAAACAGCAAGGTAACTAATGATAAAAGTGAGCGTAAACGGTATTGCAATGCTAGGAAACAAGGCCTAGGGTTCATACTTTCACTAGTGGAAGTTCTCTCAACAGTAATAACATAATTGGATCACATAACTATCCCTCAACATGCAACAAAGAGTCACTCCAAAGTCACTAATAGAGGAGAACAAACAAAGAGATTATGGTAGGGTACGAAACCACCTCAAAGTTATCCTTTCTGATTGATCTATTCAAGAGTCCATAGTAAAATAACATGAAGCTATTCTTTCCGTTCAATCTATCCTAGAGTCCGTACTAGAATAACACCTTAAGACACAAATCGACCAAAACCCTAATGTCACCTAGATACTCCAATGTCACCTCAAGTATCCGTGGGTATGATTATACTATATGCATCACGCAATCTCAGATCCATCTATTCAAACCAACACAAAGAACTTCAAAGAGTGCCCCAAAGTTTCTACCGGAGAGTCAAGACGAAAACGTGTGCCAAACCCTATGCATAGGTTCATGGGCGGAACCCGCAAGTTGATCACCAAAATATACATCAAGTGGATCACGTGATATCCCATTGTCACCATAGATAAGCACGGCAAGACATACATCAAGTATTCTCAAATCCTTAAAGACACAATCCGATAAGATAACTTCAAAGGGAAAACTCAATCCATTACAAGAGAGTAGATGGGGAGAAACATCATAAGATCCAACTATAATAGCAAAGCTCGCGATACATCAAGATCATATCACCTCAAGAACACGAGAGAGAGAGAGAGAGAGATTAAACACATAGCTACTGGTACATACCCTCAGCCCCGAGGGAGAACTACACCCTCCTTGTCATGGAGAGCACCGGGATGATGAAGATGGCCACCGGAGAAGGATTCCACCCTCCGGCAGGGTGTCGAAACGGGCCTAGATTGGTTTTCAGTGGCTACGGAGGCTTCTGGCGGCGGAACTCCCGATCTATTGTGCTCCCCGAAGTTTTTAGGGTATATGGGTATATATGGGAGGAAGAAGAACGTCGATGGACCTCCGGGCTATCCACGAGGTAGGGGCGCGCCTAAGGGGGTGGGCGCGCCCCCCACCCTCGTGGGCAGCCCGGGACTCTCCTGGTCCATCTCTGATACTCCGTGGGCTTCTTCTGGTCCAAAAATAAGTTCCTTGAACTTTCAGGTCAATTGGACTCCGTTTGATTTTCCTTTTCTGTGATACTCTAAAACAAGGAAAAACAGAAACTGGCACTGGGCTCTGGGTTAATAGGTTAGTCCCAAAAATAATATAAAAGTGCATAATAAAGCCCATAAACATCCAAAACAAATAATATAATAGCATGGAACAATCAAAAATTATAGATACGTTGGAGACGTATTAGCATCCCCAAGCTTAATTCCTGCTCGTCCTCGAGTAGGTAAATGATAAAAATAGAATTTTTGATGTGGAATGCTACCTAACATATTTATCTAAGTAATTCTCTTCATTTTGGCATGAATGTTCAGATCCATAAGATTCAAGACAAAAGTTTAATATTGACATAAAAATAATAATACTTCAAGCATACTAACTAAGCAATCATGTCTTCTCAAAATAACATGGCCAAAGAAAGTTATCCCTACAAAATCATATAGTCTGGCTATGCTCCATCTTCACCACACAAAGTATTTAAATCATGAACACCCCCGATGACAAGCCAAGCAATTGTTTCATACGTTTGATGTTCTCAAACTTTTTCAATCTTCATGCAATATATGAGCGTGAGCCATGGATATAGCACTACAGGTGGAATAGAATGGTGGTTGTGGAGAAGACAAAAAGGATAAGATAGTCTCACATCAACTAGGCATATCAACGGGCCATGGAGATGCCCATCAATAGATATCAATGTGAGTGAGTAGGGATTGCCATGCAACGGATGCACTAGAGCTATAAATGTATGAAAGCTCAACAAAAGAAACTAAGTGGGTGTGCATCCAACTTGCTTGCTCACGAAGACCTAGGGCACTTGAGGAGGCCCATTGTTGGAATATACAAGCCAAGTTCTATAATGAAAAATTCCCACTAGTATATGAAAGTGACAAAACAAGAGACTCTCTATCATAAAGAACATGGTGCTACTTTGAAGCACAAGTGTGGAAAAAGGATAGTAGCATTGCCCCTTTTTATTTTTTTATTTTTGGGCCTTCGTTTTTTTTATTTGGCCTTTTTTTAGGGATAATGCTCTATTATTGATGATCATCACACTTCTATTTATTTACAACTCAAAGATTACAACTCGATACTAGAACAAAGTATGACTCTATATGAATGCCTCCGGTGGTGTACCGGGATAGCAATGATGCATGAGTGCCATGTATGAAAGAATTATGAACGGTGGCTTTGACACAAATACAATGTCAACTACATGATCATGCAAAGCAATATGACAATGATGGAGCATGTCATAGTAAACGGAACAGTGGAAAGTTGCATGGGAATATATCTCGGAATGGCTATGGAAATGCCATGATAGGTAGGTATGGTGGCTGTTTTGAGGAAGGTATATGGTGGGTGTATGATACCGGCGAAAGGTGCGCGGTATTAGCGAGGCTAGCAATGGTGGAAGGGTGAGAGTGCGTATAATCCATGGACTCAACAATGGTCATAAAGAACTCACATACTTATTGCAAAAATGTATTAGTTATCAAAGTAAAGTACTACGCACATGCTCCTAGGGGGATAGATTTGTAGGAAAAGACCATCGCTCGTCCCCGACCGCCACTCATAAGGAGGACAATCAATAAATAAATCGTGCTCCGACTTCGTCACATAACGGTTCACCATACGTGCATGCTACGGGAATCACAAACTTCAACACTAGTATTTCTCAAATTCACAACTACTCAACTAGCACAACTTTAATATCACTATCTCCATATCTCAAAACAATTATCAAGTATCAAACTTCTCTTAGTATTCAATGCACTTCACATGAAAGTTTTTATTATATCCCTCTTGGATGCCCATCATATTAGGACTAGTTTCATAACCAAAGAAAACTACCATGATGTTATAAATGACTCTCAAAATAATATAAGTGATGCACGAGAGTTCATCTATTTCTATAAAATAAAACCACCACCGTGCTCTAAAAAGATGTAAGTGAAGCACTAGAGCAAATGACAAATTACTCCGAAAGATATAAGTGAAGATCAGTGAGTAGTTGAATAATTATGCAACTATGTGAAGACTCCCTAACATTTAAGAATTTCAGATATTGGTATTTTATTCAAACAGCAAGCAAAACAAAAGAGAATAAAATGACGCTCCAAGCAAAACACATATCATGTGGTAAATAAAAATATAGCTCCAAGTAAAGTTACCGATGAACGAAGACGAAAGAGGGGATGCCATCTGGGGCATCCCCAAGCTTAGGATCTTGGTTGTCCTTGAATTTTACCTTGGGGTGCCTTGGGCATCCCCAAGCTTAGGCTCTTGCCATTCCTTGTTCCATAATCCATCGAATATTTACCCAAAACTTGAAAACTTCACAACACAAAACTTAACAGAAAACTTGTAAGCTCCGTTAGTATAAGAAAATAAATAACCACTTAGGTACTGTTGTGAACTCATTATAAATTCATATTGGTGTAATCTGGATCAAACGTATACTTCTGGAACTCATAAAATTCTCAAATAAACTTCTGGACGTGAGGAATTTATCTATTAATAATCTGCGAAAAGAATTAACTAAATATCACTCTCCAATAAAAAATGGCAGCAATTCTCGTGAGCGCTAAAGTTTCTGTTTTTTACAGCAAGATCAACAAGACTTTCCCCAAGTCTTCCCAACGGTTCTACTTGGCACAAACACTATGAAAGTGCAACTATCCCTAGGTGGTTTTGGTAATTCCTAACAACATATAGCTCATTGAGCTAATGCTATTCCAAGATTAATATTTCAGGAAAAGCTCAATGAATGGCATGGAATGGATGAGGAAAGTGGACCCCTCAAAATACTAAGGACAAAAAGATTGGCTCAAGCTCAAAGCTCAAGACTCTACATTTTATATTTTAGTGATCCAAGATCACATTGAGTCTATAGGAAAATCCAATACTATCAAGGAGGGATGAGGTGTTGCTTGATGAGGTTCTTGCTTCATAGTGCTTGGTGATATGCTCCAAAACCCTCAACTACCTTCCCACATCCAAATATGACCTAAATCAAAAGTCAAACTCGGCCCCACCGATTCTTTCTATCCGGCGCCATCGAGTTCAGATGTCATAGCCACTGCCACAAACCCTAGGCAAATCGGTCTCACCGATAGGGACCTCGGTCACACCGAGATGGGGTTGTAATCTCTCTGTTTCCCTTCGTAACGTTTCGGTCCTACCGAGATGAGCGATCAGTCCCACCGAGATTGCAATGTAAACTCTCTGTTTCCCTTTTGTAACATTTCGGTCCCACCGAAATGAGAAAATCGGTCCCACCAAGTTTACCTGACCAACTCTCTGGTTAGCTTATTACCAAAATCGGTCCCACCGAGTTTGTGTAATCGGTCACACCGAGATTACGTTATGCCCTAACCCTAACCATATCGGTCTTACTGAGTTGCATCTCAGTCCCACCAAAAATCCTAACCGTCACTAGGTTTGCTAAATCGGTCCGACCGAGTTTCTCAATTCGGTCTCACCGAGATTGGTAAATTGTGTGCAACGGTTAATTTTTGTGTGGAGGCTATATATACCCCTCCACCCACTCTTCATTCGTGGAGAGAGCCATTAGAACATTCCTACACTTCCAATACACATTTTCTAAGAGAGAACTACCTACTAATGTGTTGAGGCCAAGATATTCCATTCCCGCCATATGAATCTTGATCTCTAGCCTTCCCCAAGTTGCTTTCCACTCAAATCTTCTTTCCACCAAATCCATATCCTGTGAGAGAGAGTTGAGTGTTGGGGAGACTATCATTTGAAGCACGAGAGCTAGGAGTTCATCATCAACACACCATTTGTTACTTCTTGGAGAGTGGTGTCTCCTAGATTGGCTAGGTGTCACTTGGGAGCCTCCGACAAAGATTGTGAAGTTGAACCAAGGAGTTTGTAAGGGCAAGGAGATCGCCTACTTCGTGAAGATCTACCGCTAGTGAGGCAAGTACTTCATGGGCGATGGCCATGATGGGATAGACAAGGTTGCTTCTTCGTGGACCCTTCGTGGGTGGAGCCCTCTGTGGACTCGTGCAACTGTTACCCTCCGTGGGTTGAAGTCTCCATCAACGTGGATGTTCGATAGCACCACCTATCGGAACCACGACAAAAACATCCATGTCTCCAATTGCGTTTGAATTCTCCAAACCCTTCTCTTTACATTCTTGCAAGTTGCATGCTTTACTTTCCGCTGCTCATAGACTCTTTGCATGCTTTCTTGAATTGTGTTAAGATTGCTTGACTTGTGCTAAGATAGCTAAAATCTGCCAAAGACTAAAATTGGGAAAAGGATAGATTTTTATTTGGTCAATTAGTCTAATCACCCCCTCTAGACATACTTTCGATCCTACAAGTGGTATCAGAGCTTTGGTCTCCATTTGCTTTGATTTCCATAGCTTTTGGTGGTCATAGCCTTGGTTTCAAAACCTAGGAGAGTATGGCATCTAGCGGGGGAAATTATCACCGTAGAGGTCCTTACTTTGATGGTACTAATTTTGCTAGTTGGAAGCATAAGATGAAAATGCATGTTCTTGGACATAACCCCGCCGTTTGGGCTATTGTGTGTCTTGTCTTGCAAGGTGAATTCTTTGATGGGAGAGAACTGAATCGTGAAGCTACCGCGGATGAGTTGAAGATGCTAGAATACAATGCTCAAGCTTGTGATATCCTCTTCAACAGATTGTGCCCCGAAGAATTCAACAAAATCAGCCATCTTGAGAATGCAAAGGAAATTTGGGATACTTTGTTGATATGCACGAAGGTACCGACTCCGTCAAGGAATCCAAGTCGGATGTGCTACAAAGTCAACTTGACAAGTTCAAAATGAAGGACGGTGAAGGTGTCACTGAAATGTACTCTAAGCTTGCTCTTATCACAAATGAGATTGCCGGCTTAGGAAGTGAAGAGATGACCGACAAATTCATCATCAAGAAGATCCTAAGAGCCTTGGATGTAAAATACGATACCATATGCACATTGATCCAAATGATGCCAAATTACAAAGATCTCAAGCCAACAGAAGTCATTGGAAGAATTGTTGCTCATGAGATGTCACTCAAGGACAAGGAGGAGCTCCATAACAAGTCAAGTGGTGCATACAAAGCCTCATGTGAAGCCCCCACATCATCAAGTGAGAAACAAACCTTCAATGAAGAATTGAGCTTAATGGTGAAGAACTTCAACAAGTTCTACAAGAATAGAAGCAAAGAGAGAAGTTCCAAGTCAAGGTCCTACAATGACAAAAGATCTTCTAGTCGAGAGCGAAACTGCTACAATTGTGGAAGGCCCGGACACTACTCCAATGAGTGTACGACTCCCCACAAGAGAAGAGAAGATTCTCCCAAAAGAAGAAGTAGAAGAGAAGAATCACCATCAAGGGAAAGAAGGAGTAGGGATGATCGATATGAACGAAGACCCTCTCGGAGAAGCAAGGATTCGGAAAGGAAGGACAAGTCATCAAGGAGCTACACAAAACGAAGACATCAAGCTCACGTTGGTGAATGGGTATCCGGATCCGACTCCGACAATGACTCCAAGAGAAGCTATCACTCCGACTCCGAATATACTCAAGATGAAGGTGGCCGGTCTAGCACTTGTGTCAACCAACTCCTACGACATATTTGATTCACCAAATGAAGGAATTGGAAGATGCTTCATGGCCAAAGTTCCAAAGGTATCACACCCCGAGTATGTTGATTTCAATAGTGATGAAGATGACTTGTTAGGTGATGATGATTTACTTGTTGACAACTATAGTGATGAATACTATGATGAAACGAATGACAATGATAAGGAGAAGATTGAGTCTCTAACTAAAGAACTAAACACTCTTAAGGTAGCTCATGAAACTATCTTAGGAGATCATCGAGAACTTTTAAGGACTCATGAGAAATTATGTTTTGAAAAGCTCAATATTGAGAAAGAGCATGAGTTCTTAAAGGCAATCAATGATGATCTTCGCAAGAAAAGTTCTTCTTACATTGCCAAGCGTTTACTCTTATCCACTTACATGCCTCAATTCAAGTCTAGTAACAAGAACAAGAAAGATTCTTCCTCTAGTAGTAACAATAATCATGCTAAATCCAATGTTGTTGCTTCTAGTAGTTCTCTTGATTCCACTAATGATTCTCTTAGCCAAGTTACACTTGAGAAAGAAAATAGCTTATTGAAGGGAATTATAGAGAAAGGTGTTTACAAGAGCCTTGTCGGGAGTAAGCAATTCGAGGAAATTGTACGCAAGCAAGGAAGGCACCGGAAGAATCAAGGTATTGGTTTTGAACGAAAGTTCAATGCCAATGGAGTTGAGTGGGAAGAATATCAATACCCCAAGACGAAGTTTGTTCCTCAACAAGAGAAGTATGATCCTACTTCTTTCAAAGGGACACAAGCTCAAGATGATCTTCCACCACAAGACCACAAGCAAAAAGGCAAGGACAAGCTTCAAGAGGAAATTGATGCATTTGAAGAAGCTCCTAAGGCCTTGGTCAAGTGGGTTCCCAAGACTACATCAAGTTCCACTTCATCAAGTACAACTACAACTCCGAGGATTCCCATCAAGATGGTGTGGATCCCAAAGAAGAAGAACTAGAGAGTTCTTGAGGGTGACTCCGCCAACATACTTCACTCTTATCATTTTGGCAAGAACGAGTGCAATCAACTTCCACATCTTGCACTAGTTCAAGGAGTCACAAACCCTCTTGTTGGTAAGACAAGGGACAAGGTAACCTAAAGCTTTCATAGACATCATCTTGTGTGTGCATCACTCTATATCTATGGATATCCTTGTTTGTTCCTTGTGGGACTAACCCGTGTAGGTATTGAAAGTGCAGCTCACTCCAAAGGATAGCTCCAAATGATCTACATCAACATTGAGCATCCACATCTTCAACATCTACATGAACTCATCATCGACAAAACCCAAGGTTAGTTCATCCCTCTTAGGGGGGATCTCACATCTAGGGGGAGCTTTACTCTAACAATTGAGTTAAAGCAACTCTAATGGTGTGAACACAACAATGCTTTATGTAAAAGTGGTAACCCCACTTGTGCTTAAACGATGAGTATGACCTATGATCAAATGTTCTCATTTGACTCCTAAGTCAATATACTCATATATAGATCACCTAGTCATCGCCAATTGCTTGATAGATGCTAGAATTTTTTGTTCATGCTTTGCCACATATTTCATTTGTCATTTTATTGTGTGAGCATGTTGGTTGCATAATTTACTCATTCGAGAACAACCACTTGTTGTTTTGATTGTTTGGTTTATTTTTCTTTTGGCCAAGTGGATGGACAAGAATGCCTAAGAACCTTCTCTAGCTATCTATGCTTTTCTCGTCTCAAACTCTATTCATGCTGCATCACAAAATTTGATCAAGTCAGATTCAAACCACTCTGTGTGAGGAGCAATCGGAGTCCCCGATTCGTCATATACTTAAACTTCCAAAACTTCTTTGTGCGTTTCGGTCTGACCGATTCACCCATTTCGGTCATACTGAGATCACTAAGTCGATCTAGGTTTTCAACCTCGGTGCAACTGATTCGAACTTTTTGGTCACACCGAGTTTCAGTAACTACTTGCAGTTATGAATCTCGGTGCCACCGAGTTGTTCCACTCGGTCACACCGACAGGGTCGGGCTATATATATCCACGGGTCAAATTTTGGAAAACTTTCCGAACCTCCTCGACCCACGCTTAGCCCGCTCTGCCTCCAGGGTCTCCGGATCGTCCTCCTCGTCGCCAGCCGCCTCCTGTCGCTGGTCTCCGCCGCCGTCAACGGGAATCATCCCCGCCGTTGCCGTCGTAGCGAGTTCATCGCCGAACTAGGGTATGAACTCGATCATTGTGCTATCCTTATCTGATTCCTAGCACATTGTGTTCGCCATGTATCTTGCCACGATTGAGATCATTCTATCCATCGAAAACACTCCGTAGTTTAGTCGTGAATTGAGAATTTAGGGTTAGGTTTCCGCCGAAACCATCTTGGACCCACCGAGCTGTGGAACTCAGTACCATCGATTTGGCTCAGGCCATTGCACATGTGATTCTCGGTCCGACCATGAATTGCAAATCGGTGTGACCGAGTTCAGGACTTTGTGAAACCCTAGCAGTTTCGGTGCCACCAAACTGTGACTCGGTCTGACCAAGTTCACTAGTTTAGGTTCCAACAGCTGCTTCGGTATCGCCGAGTTTACAAATCGGTTGATCCGAAATGCTTTCTGTGGAAAACTAAAACTAAGTTTTTGACTCATTCTTTTGCAAAAACCTCTGCATTTTGTGATGCTCGTCCACACTACCTCATCTATAATCTATTCACAGGGTCAGCTGTCAGAGATTGCATTATGTTAGATCAAAGTGATAGCCAGAACAAGTCAGAGGAGCAGGTTCACTTGAGTGAGGGCACTAGTCCCTCTAGCAGCTCTGATGAGGGTAGTAGGAGCACCCCAAGCAACTTACCCAAAGCTGCCACCAGGGCCAGAAAGAACAAAACGTCTAAATCTAAGGATGAAGACTAGGTAGTAGTTGAGGATGAGGCCACTTCCAAGAAGAAAGTGGTTAAGAAGGAATATAGCACTGCTGCTGCCACCAAGCCAGGCATGAAGCAAAAGGTTCCTGCCAAGAGAATTCCCATGTCTAAAGCCAGAGCCTCTACTCAAGTATCTTTGGAATCCGAACCCAAAGAAGCTGCTGCAGAAGGGAAGAAGAGGAAAGAGAGGGTCAAGAAGACCACTGCTAGAGTGCTTGGGAGATCCTCAATCATGAGAGATTCTAAAGAGGAAGAGGAAGAAGATGCTGCACCAGCACCCAAAGCTCAGAAGCTTATGGGTGATGCCATCAGGGTAGGGGCTGTTCCATCTAAGCCTAAGACTGCTCCTAAGGCTGCTGCTCCAGCTCCAAAGCCAAAACCAAAGAGGAGCACTAGGAACATCCCTACTGAGGAGAAGAACAAGGCCCCAGTGCCTAAAGCTGAAATGGAAGAAGAAGATGATGAGTCACATGTCTTGAGGAAGTTGAAGCCAAAAATTCCAGATCACAATGATGCTCATCCAGTAGCTAAAAACATGAAGATCAGGAAGGATTCAGGATTGAGGCTATGGAGAGAGTCTGATCCGTATGCCACCAGGAGAAGGATTGTTGTGGACTACAGGTTCCATACAAAGGAACAGCAGGACTTCTATGAGACCATCTTGCTTGACAAGAAACCAATAGTGTGTGACATGAGATGGGTCGACTGGGACTACATTAAGGAGAATGATGAACATTATCCAGGTGTGTATGACAGTTTCAAGGCTTGTGGAGTTGATGAGTTTGTGGCTCAGAAGCTCACAAAATGGAATGATGAGCTTATCATGCAGTTCTGTCGGCGTTCTGGGAACGGGGGTCCCCAGACTTTCCTGCCTGCGACATGGCTCAAGTGGGGGCCCAGTGCGGCCCAGCTTCATCAGCTCAAACTCAAGACCCTCGCGAGGGGCCAAGCCCTGTGGGGCGGGCGATTGGAAGCTTCCTCGGGAGCAGCCTCATCAGGCAGGCTCACGAGGAGGTGGAGAGATCAAGGCAGGGGCACCTCACGAGGAGCCCATGACGCAAGCCATGACGATCGAGATCAGGCGGGCGCCAGGCGGGCACCGACCTGTGCAGCGTCGTTGTTTCCCCTTCGGTGCAAAGTGAACAAGCACAGTCCAAGGCATCGGGCAAAGGTTACCATTCCGGTGCAACGAGACCAAGACCAGCAGAGCGGCAGGACGGAGGTCATCGTGGAGCCCAAGACGGCGTCATCACCAGTGCTTTTGGCAGCCGAAGACCACCTTTGGTCAGGATAACTTGTACTAGATGTTCCCCTTCAAAATGGAAAATTGTTGGCGCCCTTCCCGCTCACATTTTGGGAAGAAGACCAGGGCCTCTATAAGTAGGACTAGCCACCATAGAGGGAAGGGGATGCGGACCAAGTAGAACATACCACACCAGCTCAAGAACACCTCTCGCGAGGTCGTTCTTCCCCCTGTATTGTTCATCATCAGCCCCTGAGGCAATCCACCACACACTGGAGTAGGGTATTACACCACATCGGTGGACCGAACCAGTATAAACCTCGTGTCCTCTGTGTGTTCTTCTTTCCAGCCTAGGTTTCTTGCGAGCCATAGAAGCGTGAGTCGGTAGTGGAAAGATCTTCGTGTGCACCCCAGAGTTTGAACCTTAAGGGTCTGCCGGAACCCGGAATCCGACATTTGGCGCGCCAGGTAGGGGTGCGCCGGATTTCTCCCTCACGACGACCCGCTCTCCACCAACATCGCGTTTCGCCCCCATGGCGGACAATGCGCCGCCCGCTCCGGCAACCGATGCCGGCACTAGGGCCGGGGGCTCCGAGCCTTGGCCCCCACCTTGCGACAGGTGTAGTGGCCGCACAAATTCAAGCCTGAGACGCCGCCGCGCTACAACGGCGCGACGGATCCGCTGGTTTTCCTGCTGGCATATGAGGAGGCCGTCCTCAAAGCCGGGGCGACGACCGAGTGATGGCCAACTGGTTCCCCATGGCCCTCGCTGGTGACCCGCGCGCATGGCTCCTCGACCTGTCGACGGCTTCTGGGACCTCCTGGGAGGAGCTGCGCGACCTCTTCCTCGCCCGTTATGTTGCACCAGTGCTGCCCGTCATCGCAGCTCTCCTGGGTGGCTCACAAGCACCACCCCCGAGCCGCCACGTCAAGCCATTCACCCGCAGGATCAGCACCGCCTCCAAGCGTCGAGAAGACCCTCCCCCCCCCGGGCTGGGTGGCGCCCGAGGCCGATCTAACCTTCGACTCGGATGATCACCCCATCAATCCCATCGGTTCGGGCGCGCTCCCGATGCTATGCACCCCCACCATCTGCCAGGTGGCCGTCACTAGGACCCTCATCGATGGCCGTGCCGGCCTCAGCGTGCTCTCGGTGGAGGCCTTCAGCCTCCTCCACGTATCGCTAGACCGGCTTCTGCCTAGCAGGCCTTTCTCGGGTGTCGGAGTCGGTTCCACCGCCTCCTTGGGATAGATCCACCTCTCGGTGACCTTCGGCACCCACGACAATTCCGCACAGAGCTGATCGACTTCGACATCGCCCCCATCGGCCTCCCCTACAACGCCATCCTCGGCTATCCAACCTTGGCCCGGTTCATGGCAGCAACTCACCCGGTGTACAACCTCATGAAGATGCCCGGAAGTAGCGGCGTCCTTACCGTGTCAGGAGACACAAGGGATGCGCTGCAGGCGCTCAAGCTTGCCTTCAAGGCGGCCGCGATGGCGCAGCCCACTAGCACCGACGCCCTTGAGCCCAAGGGGGCTGCGCCGGCTAAAAAGAAGCAGTTGTTCACCCAAGACAAGGCGGAAACCAAGCAGGTACCGGTCGACGAGGACGGGTCCACTGATGCTACCTTCACCATAGGAGCCAACCTCGAGCCCGAGCAGGAGAAGGCCCTGGTGAGGTTCCTGCGTGCGAACAAGAAGGTGTTCGCATGGGAACCTGATCAGTTAGCAGGGGTCCCGAGGGGTGTGATTGAGCATCACCTTAACGTGTTCCCCAACATGCACCCCGTGAAGTAGAAGGCGAGGCGACTGTCCACTGAGAAACAAGCTTTCATCGTTCAGGAGACCCGGAAGCTAGAAGCGGCAAGAGTTATCCGCGAGGTCCGTTACCCAGATTGGCTTGCTAATCCGGTCGTTGTGCCAAAAAAGGGAGGAGCTCCCTCAGCCGCCTACCTCGGGAGCTCCGGCCTGCGGCCTGGCTTCACGGGCACGCCTGCTCCTGGCGTTAGAGCCTCAGGAAGGAAGTTGGATCGCAGAGCTCAAGAACTACTTGATGCAAGAGACCCCGCCAGAGAGCGAGGAGGAGGCAGAGCGTGTAGCACGGCAGGCCATGGCTTACTGCATCAAGGATGGGGAGCTCTACCGGAAGCGACCAAATGACGTGTCCCTACGTTGCATCTCCAGAGAGCAAGGGAAGGAGCTGCTGGCGGACATACACGGCGGAGACTGTAGGCACCACTCATTGTCGTGAACCCTCGTCGGCAAGGCATTCCGCAGTGGATTCTACTTGTCCACAGCACTCAGCGACGCCATTGAGCTGGTGAAGGCTTGCAAGGCCTGCCAGTTCCACGCTAGGCAGATCCATCAGCCGGCGGGGGGTCTACAGACTATACCCCTCTCGTTGTCGTTCGTAGTTTGGGGGCTAGACATTCTGGGCCCGTTCCCTCGGGCGCCAGGGGGCTATCGCTACCTCTACGTCGCTGTGGACAAGTTCACCAAGTGGGCTAAGGTTGAAGCTGTCCACACCATCCCAGCAGGCTCCGCAGTCAAGTTCATCAAGGGTCTCCTAAGCCGGTTTGGGGTGCCTAACTGCATCATCACCGACAACGGTTCGCAATTCACCAGTAATCTCTTCAAAACATACTGTGCTAACCTTGGAACACAGATATGCTATGCCTCGGTGGCGCACCCTCGGAGCAACGGCCAGGCCAAGCAAGCCAACGCGGAGGTCCTGAGGGGACTCAAAGCCAGGACCTTCAAGAAGAAGCTGGAGGCTCGCGACAGGGGCTGGTACAACGAGCTCTAGTCTGTGATGTGGTCTATCTGCACAACTGCAGCCAAGCCTACTGGCGAGACCCCGTTCTTCCTCGTCTACGGAGCAGAAGTTGTCCTCCTTCACGAGGTCAGGCATCGCTCCGCGCGGGTCTTGGCATTCGACGAGACGCAGTAGAACGCCATGCGGGGGACGGATCTCGTGCTGGGGGAGGAACGCCGTCGAGAAGCCGCGCTACGAGCGGCAAGGTATCAACAGGCGCTGCGGCGATACCACTGCCGCAACATCCACCCCAGAACTCTTGAGGTAGGGGACCTCGTGCTCAGACGGGTTCTCTCCAGGGAGGGGCTGCACAAGCTCTCTCCCATGTGGGAGGGCCCATTCAATGTTGTTCATGTTTCCAGGCCTGGCTCCACGTGCTTGGAGACCCCGGAGGAGGTACCCGTCCAGAATGCGTGGAACACTCAACATCTCCGGAGGTTCTATCCCTGAGCGAGGCCTAGCGCCTATGGAAAGGCCCGGTGCCGTTGAAGAAGGCCAATGCCTGTAAAGCTGCCGCATTTTGGGAAAGGCCCGGTGCCTGTGAAGAAGGCCAATGCCTGTGAAGCTTACGCATTTTGGGAAAGGCCCGGTGCCTGTGAAGAAGGCCAATGCCTGTGAAGCTGCTGCGTTTTGGGAAAGGCCTGGTGCCTGTGAAGAAGGCCAATGCCTGTGAAGCTGCCGCGTTTTGGGAAAGTCCCGGTGCCTATGAAGAAGGCCAATGCATGTGAAGCTCGCCGCCCATGACACTCTCACGTAATAATGAGTGGGGCTGTACACGCCCCGGAGTCTCCGGAGTGCCGCCCTCGGGCCTCGGGGGCTCCCGCCCACGCCCAGTGGCAGCACTTAGCTCCGCGCTGGTGAGAAGACGTCGAAGACTAGAATAGGTGACGGACGCGGCTTTTTCATTTGCTTTCTGCAGTTGGCTTGTTCGTTCCTGTTTGAAGTTTTACTGGAGCCGTTGCCGTCCCAGGCTTGTGATTCTTTGTCCTTTTCACTCACTTGCCTCATTTTCTCTCGCAAATCTCGCGAGGGAGGTTCGCGGGCGCCCTCGCGAGTGTTTTCTGCACCGATCATTTGAAGCTTTCCTGTCTGGGTCCGCTGCGGGAGCACCCCTCCTAGTCCGTGCCCCACGGGCATCGCGACACGAGCACGGGACCTGGGCCGATTGCCCTTGCAACCAAACCGAAGGCTACTCCTCCTACTAATCCTTGCAGGAAATGAAGCGCGCGGCGAGGCATCAGCCTCGGGAGGCGAGGACCGCGTCAAGCCCCACTGAGCTAAATAATCCCTGCACATGGGCACGCGGCGCAGAAACATAATGCAGAAATAGCAGAAGCAGTACAATGATTAACAGCAACAGTTCTAAGACGCCCCCGTAGGGCCCTATACTACCTTCTTTTTCTGCGCAGGGAAAGAAGAAAAACAAAATGGGCATGACTTGCTCGGCACCAACTTGCGGCGAAAGCTCGAGCTGCCTCTGGGGCTCAGGCGGACCCCTCCTCTTGCTTCACCGGGGCGCGACGGCTGGCTGACCCGCTACCTTCATCCAGGCAGGCGCGACGGCGCGGGGGCTGGTCCCGGCCACCGCTGGAGGAGCTGCTGCCTGAGAAGGAATCGCCAAAGCTTGGCGAGCCCCAAGCGCCACCGCCTACATGCCTTCCGCCGTCTTCATCCTGGTCAACACCAAGGCTGGGCAGGCGGCCGCGGTCATCGTCTTTAGGGAAGCACCCAGCGCGGCGACCATCTTCCCTGAACACCCACATGTAGAGGGTGGCGTCACCATCGAATTTGAAGTGCAGGGTGCACCGCCGGCTCAGGCCGCGCGCACGGGCAAACGTTTGCCAGCCGCGGGTCAGGACCGCATCCCCAGAAGCAGAGACCTCCAGCGAAGCCTAGGAGGCCCTGCTGCAGCAACCATCTGCCTGAAGCCAGAGGCCGCCCCGAGCATCGTCCGGCAGTTCACCTACGAAGAAACGGGGAAGCTGGAGCCAAGTGCTGGTCGGGTCCCCCAACCACACGACGAACTCCGGCGGCACCTCCGCCAAGCGAAAGCGCGGCCTGGGGGGCCTCGCGGCCATGGCGTGCCTCCCATCGATAACCGAGCGCTCACCACCGTGCAGGGAACCGCCTCCATGGCCACGGGAAGCCACTGCGGGGACCGCGGGGTGCTTGCGAGGGAGGCCCCGGCCGCGCTTGGTCGGTGGGGAGTCTGGCCCTGCCGGATGAGCTTTTCCTTTCTCCGCGGCCGAGAATCTCTTCGGCGGAGCCATGGGAATGGCGAGTAGCCAAGAAGAAGAAAAGGAGTAGCAGGAAGGGATACGCTAACGAGGCTCGCACAGTCCCATACTTATAGCTGGAGAAGGCCAACCGCTGACCACCACGATCGCAGGTAATCATGACCCATTTATCTGCATGTAGGGACTTGCCAAGTCGTGCGGTTGCCGAGGCGTCGTGGGGAAGCGCATACGCCCACGACCAATCTGTTGCCACGCGGCGCCCAAGGCCGTAGGCTATTAGGGCCCGCGGCGCTTCGCGCTTGCCCCTTCGCTTCTCTGCTAGGCCCAGCCCGGACGCGCCTCGGGCCCGGGGGCTACTATCGGCGTTCTGGGAACGGGGGTCCCCAGACTTGCCTGCCTGCGACATGGCTCAAGTGGGGGCCCAGTGCGGCCCAGCTTCATCAGCTCAAACTCAAGACCCTCGCGAGGGGCCAAGCCCTGTGGGGCGGGCGATAGGAAGCTTCCTCGGGAGCAGCCTCATCAGGCAGGCTCACGAGGAGGTGGAGAGATCAAGGCAGGGGCACCTCACGAGGAGCCCATGACGCAAGCCATGACGATCGAGATCAGGCGGGCGCCGGCCTGTGCAGCGTCGTTGTTTCCCCTTCGGTGCAAAGTGAACAAGCACAGTCCAAGGCATCGGGCAAAGGTTACCATTCCGGTGCAACGAGACCAAGACCAGCAGAGCGGCAGGACGGAGGTCATCGTGGAGCCCAAGACGGCGTCATCACCAGTGCTTTTGGCAGCCGAAGACCACCTTTGGTCAGGATAACTTGTACTAGATGTTCCCCTTCAAAATGGAAAATTGTTGGCGCCCTTCCCGCTCACATTTTGGGAAGAAGACCAGGGCCTCTATAAGTAGGACTAGCCACCATAGAGGGAAGGGGATGCGGACCAAGTAGAACATACCACACCAGCTCAAGAACACCTCTCGCGAGGCCGTTCTTCCCCTTGTATTGTTCATCATCAGCCCCTGAGGCAATCCACCACACACTGGAGTAGGGTATTACACCACATCGGTGGCCCGAACTAGTATAAACCTCGTGGCCTCTGTGTGTTCTTCTTTCCAGCCTAGATTTCTTGCGAGCCATAGAAGCGCGAGTCAAAATTGGAAAGATCTCCGTGCACACCCCAGAGTTCGAACCTTAAGGGTCTGCCGGAACCCGGAAACCGACAAGTTCTACTCCACAGCTCACTTCTACCCATATGGAAGGATTTTCTGGATGTCTGAAGGTACGAGGCACCGGTCAACAGTTGCATAATGGGCTAAGTTGATCAATGCCCAAAAGAGAGTGAAGATGACTTGGATGTCTATGCCAACAAGAAGAAGGATCACAACACCATGGCACACATGTACAAGGAGATCCTAGATGCTGCTTGTCGGTGTCAAAACAGTGGATCTCGCGTAGGGGGTCCCGAACTGTGCGTCTAGGCCGGATGGTAACAGGAGGCAGGGGACATGATGTTTTACCCAGGTTCGGGCCCTCTTGATGGAGGTAAAACCCTATGTCCTGCTTGATTGATATTGATGATATGGGTAGTACAAGAGTAGATCTACCACGAGATCAGAGAGGCTAAACCCTAGAAGCTAGCCTATGGTATGATTGTATGTTGTGGTTGTTGTCCTACGGACTAAAACCCATCGGTTTATATAGACACCGGAGAGGGTTAGGGTTACACAAGGTCGGTTACAAATGGGGAGATATCCATATCCGTATTGCCTAGCTGGCCTTCCACGCCAAGTAGAGTCCCATCCGGACACGAAACAAAGTCTTCAATCTTGTATCTTCATAGCCTAACAGTCCGGCCAATGGAGATAGTCCGGCTGTCCGGAGACACCCTTATCCAGGACTCCCTCAGTAGCCCCTGAACTAGGCTTCAATGACGATGAGTCCGGCGCGTAGTATTGTCTTCGGCATTGCAAGGCGGGTTCCTTCTCCGAATACATCACAGAAGAATTTGAATACGAGGATAGTGTCCGACCATGCAAAATAAGTTCCACATTCCACCGTAGAGAGAATAATATTTTCGCAGATCTAATTTGCTGGCTTGTTTTGGCAGCATGACGTTACGTCATGGCCCGGTGATTATTCGAACCGTTTCTTTTAACCAGCCCCGCACATAACGCAAGGCAGTTTTTCGACACGTCTTGTCAAAGCAGAGATCGTGTCCCCTTATTACGGGATTCTCATCAATACGGGCATGGGTAACCCAACCGCGCCATCAATTGCGGCGTTTGGGGGATAAGCGAGTTTTACCAGGTAAGTGGGAATGCTTAGTTTCGTCCGCCCATATAAAGGGATAAGGATTCACCTTTCTATCCACGCCTTCTTCCTCCTTTGCTCATCCATTTTCGCACACTCAAGCTCTAGCGCCCAAGTCCGCACTTCCACCTCAACCTTCTCCAACCATGTCCGAAGCGGGAGGCAAGTGGATGGTCTCCTCCGTCATGGAGGGAGACATCAAGAAACTGAGGAGAGCCGGATACCTGCCCGACGACATCGCGCACCGGGTCCCGGATGAGGGGCAGCTCATCCCCACCCCTAGGCCCCATGAGAGGGTAGTATTCCTCACCCATTTCCTCCGTGGACTGGGATTCCCTCTCCATCATTTCGTCCGGGGCCTCATGTTCTATTACGGCCTGGATTTCCATGATCTGGCCCCGAACTTCATCCTCAACATCTCGGCGTTTATCGTCGTGTGCGAGGCCTTCCTCCGCATCAAGCCCCACTTCGGCTTATGGCTGAAGACCTTCAATGTCAAGCCGAAGGTGGTGGGCGGCCGCCAAGCGGAGTGCGGAGGCGCCATGGTGTGCAAGATGCCCAACATAACATGGCTCGAGGGCTCCTTTGTGGAAACCATAAAGGGGTGGCAATCGGGGTGGTTCTATATCACCGAGCCACGCGACCCTGCATGGGCAGCGGCCCCCGAGTTCTGATCTGGCATCGGGCCTGTCCTGGGGTAATTCAAAAGAGCTGACCAGACTTCAAACATGTATTCAAAACATGGTGGAAAAGAAGCTCAAGCTTGTCAACATAGTCCAAGTTATGCTCATCCGCCAGATACTCCCTACTCCCGTGCCAACAACGGGAGTCCAACTTGTGGGAGTTCAATCCGGCGCAGCACCGAACTCTGAACATGCTCTTCGACACGACTCATGAAGACGCCTGGAGGGTGCTGTTCAAAAGCGCCGAGGTCCCCCCCCCTATTACTGAGGATCACGGATTCAGCGCGAAGCGCCAAGCTAGTGCGGTAAGCTGCTTTACCTTTCACAGGATACTTATTTTATATAGATTGGCTCTGTGCGGGATCAAAACTCTCGTACCTTTGACAGGACTGGCAGAAGATGTCGGGGCAGATCGACTGTCCGGCCCCTTTGCCCGAAGACATTGCGAGCGCTCTCCTGATGGAGATGCTGGCTCCGGCTCCTTACAAGGTGCCGGAGAAGACCAAGAAGGGCAAGGGAACCCGAAAGAGTTTCCGACGCCAGGTGTTATCGGACTCATCGTCCGATAACTCTGCGGCACACTCCTCCCCCGAAGACGAGTAGGAAGAAGAAGATTCTCCCCCTCCAGGCAGGGAAGACAAGAAAAGGAAGGCCGCCCCAACTGGGGAGGCCGAAGGGTCCAAGAAGGGGAGGACTCTCCTTCCAGACAGTTCCACCACCGTCGACGAGGGCGAAGACGAGTGGTTGCCCCGGGCCAAGCCCCCGGGGAGATCGTAAGTATTCGGATACCAGAGTAACTCATAGCATTCCTTTGTCGCACTGCTTTCCCTAACGCCGAACATGATTATGCAGGCCGCCGTGAACCAGCATCGATGTATCATCGGACGGCTCCCTGGGCTTGTCGGACATGGATAGCGATCCAGTCCCGACCACCACCTCCCCTCATCCTGCTAACGACGCCAAGGTGTTGTCTCAAGAGGCACCGGGTCGAGGGGAGACAGTCCTGGAGGCGCCTCAAGGCGACCTTCCGAACTCCAGGAGCCGCGGGGACGGGGGCCCCGAGAGCTCCGAGTTTGGCCCGCAGCCGAACACCGCGCTGGACCCTCCAGCGGTTCCGGGCTCGGGCAGGCGGCCTCTTTCTAAGAGGGGCAAGACGCCTGTGCCAGTGACCTCTGTCCATCCAGAGGCACCGGATAATCTGCTGGAAGCACTTCGCAGCGCTTCCATCGACGAGGAGCACCGCACTATCATGAGTGCGGTGATCCAGAAGGTTCAGTCCGCCAAGAGCGGATTGACTGAAGCCTGTGCCAGCCTTCTAACAGGCTTTGTGGTAAGTGTTTTAAAATGTAGTAGAAATATTACCGCATAGACAGTAGCCCCTGATGCTTTGTTCGGTTTTCACAAAGAAAAGCCAAACAGAGGATCAAGTAATATCGCTGGAGTCTAATATAAGTATGTCAATATGCATGTGCAGGCTTCGCTGCTGGCGTCCGCCGCACTAACTGCGGAGGTCGCCGTATTGAAGCAGGACCTCAAGGGGTACAGGAAAGAGCTTGGCCTTGCCAAGAGGCAGCTCGAGGATAACAAGGGTAAGTAATACCCTGTCTTGTGTATATATAAAAGAGGACGCGATTGCAAAATGACAGGATCATCGTATGTTTGCCAGGGGCCACAACTGAGGTGGCGACCCTGAAGCAAGTGCTAGCCAAGGCCGAAGATAAAGCGGCCAAGGAGCGCACCGAGCGAGAGAGGCACGAGGCTCGGGTGGGCGAGGTGCAGCAAGAGCTCTAGGCTCTCGTGACGAAGCACGAGGCGTTGGATCTTGACTCAAAGACGCAAGAGTCTGAGCTTGTCGCGGCCCTTGAGAGCGCAAAGAGTGCCAAGGCCGAGGCCCAGAAGGCCCTCCAGGAGATTGACGCGATGAAGAAGATAACGGTGGGTAAGGCTTTCTATATGCAAAGCAAGCATGTAAAAGTAAATTACAGATTACTTACCCGGATCCGGAGCTCTTCAGGAGCATTCGCAGATTTTCCCCGCAGTGTGTCCGATGCCGCACAATTTTACCAGGCCGAGGATGGAAGCTCGACGGAGAAGCTGTTCTGGTCTCAGTATGCTGAGGCCGAACATCCGGTGCCAATGAGCGACCAGCTGAAGCAGATGGTCGAGCTGCACAAGGCGGCCGAACAGGCCATGAAGAGCTTTATAGTCCGGCTATGGCCTGGCGACGCCCTTCCGAACAGCTTCTTCGGCCTGGTGAGGCGGCTTGTGGATGCCTGCCCACGGCTGGAGGTCGTCAAGCGATCTGTCTGCATTGAAGGTGCACGCTGGGCTTTCGCCCATGTGAAATTGCAGTGGGTCAAGCTAGACGCCGTGAAGCTGATCAAGGAGGGGCCACCGGAGGGCAAGGAGCACCGCCACCCCAAGATGTACTACGAGGGTGTTCTGCCGGGTGCCCGTCTTATCGCGTATGAGTGTTCAAAAGATGTAATATTTGAATGAGACTTGCTCGTTTTATCCTGTATTTATGAAAACTTGTTTCATATGCGCTATGCAACACTTGTTTGAATTTAAAATATTACCTTCTGTTTGGCCGTTTATCCAATCTGAGAGATGGCTAGTCCTCGGCTTCTGCCCCCATGCCACGAGTGCTGGGGTGTTCGGGATAAACCTGAGCACTCTTGTTCCCATATTTGGGTCCTTCGAGGGAGGTGCTCAGCACAATGAACAAGGCAACCGGACTAATAATGCTTTATCACTCTCACTTAGCCATA